>NC_045956.1:180051963-180381636 GCF_010909765.2 Amblyraja radiata
CCAGTTCAGCCCTTCGAGCCTGCACCGCCATTCAATATGATCATGGCTGATCATCCAACTCAGTATCCTGTACCTGCCTTCTCTCCATACCCCCTGATCCCTTTAGCCACAAGGGCCACATCTAACTCCCTCTTAAATATAGCCAATGAACTGGCCTCAACTACCTTCTGTGGCAGAGAATTCCACAGATTCACCACTCTCTGTGTGAAAAATGTTATCCTCATCTCGGTCCTAAAAGATTTCCCCCTTATCCTTAAACTGTGACCCCTTGTTCTGGACTTGCCCAACATCGGGAACAATCTTCCTGCATCTAGCCTGTCCAACCCCTTAAGAATTTTGTACGTTTCTATAAGATCCCCCTTCAATCTTCTAAATTCTACCGAGTACAAGCCGAGTCTATCCAGTCTTTCTTCATATGAAAGTCCTGACATCCCAGGAATCCGTCTGGTGAACCTTCTCTGTACTCCCTCTATGGCAAGAATGTCTTTCCTCAGATTAGGAGACCAAAACTCAACGCAATACTCCAGGTGTGGTCTCACCAAGACCCTGTACAACTGCAGTAGAACCTCCCTGCTCCTATACTCAAATCCTTTTGCTATGAGTGCTAACATACCATTCGCTTTCTTCACTGCCTGCTGCACCTGCATGCCTACTTTCAATGACTGGTGTACAATGACACCCAGGTCTCGTTGCATCTCCCCTTTTCCTAATCGGCCACCATTCAGATAATAGTCTACTTTCCTGTTTTTGCCACCAAAGTGGATAACCTCACACTTATCCACATTATACTGCATCTGCCATGCATTTGCCCACTCACCCAGCCTATCCAAGTCACCTTGCAGCCTCCTAGCATCCCCCTCACAGCTAACACTGCCCCCCAGCTTTGTGTCATCTGCAAACTTGGAGATGTTGCATTCAATTCCCTCGTCCAAATCATTAATATATATTGTAAATAGCTGGGGTCCCAGCACTGAGCCTTGCGGTACCCCACTAGTCACTGCCTGCCATTCTGAAAAGGATCCGTTTACTCCTACTCTTTGCTTCCTGTTTGTCAGCCAGTTCTCTATCCACATCAATACTGAACCCCCAATACCGTGTGCTTTAAGTTTGTATACTAATCTCTTATGTGGGACCTTGTCGAAAGCCTTCTGAAAGTCCAGATATAACACATCCACTGGTTCTCCCTTATCCACTCTACTAGTTACATCCTCGAAAAATTCTATAAGATTCGTCAGACATGATTTACCTTTCATAAGTCAGCATGGATTTACGAAAGGTAAATCATGTCTGACGAATCTATCTATCTATCTATCTATCTATCTATCTATCTATCTATCCGTAAGTGATCTGGGATCTACGCCAAAATGGACACGGTAGCGCAAAAAATCTTTGCACCATCTTACTCACCTTTGCCTGCGGTCGTTCCTATAAAGTACCGTTCACATTGATGTTATATTTCACAAGTTATTCATGATTTTTATGTTTAAAAATTCAAGTTTAAGAAGAATTTAACAGCTAAATCGTTGCTGGCCCTGCTAGCAACAAAGTTGCATACAAAGTTGCAATTGAGGAACACTCAGTCCTTCCGCCAAGTTTTTACCTGAACAGGAGGGGGAGGGGCAATTGCATTATTTTTTAAAGTCCTCGAAGCAAGAGGAGGGGGAGGCAGTGCTGGGGATAGGCCCCTGCAGAGTTGGGGGCTATGGGTGAGTGTGGAATATGGGGGAACGGGTGAGTGGTGGAATATTGCCTTGGGGAACGGGTTGCATTGGGGGACCAGACCTCCCGTGTGGGTTATGGGTGAGTGGTGGAATATTGCGTTGGGGAACGGGTTGCATTGGGGGACCAGGCCTCCCGTGTGACAGGGACCCAACGGGTCACTCTTGGTCTAGTATCATTTAAAGATACAGTTGTCAAACACTTTAACTCCCCCTCCCATACCCACACTGACCTTTCTATCCTGGGCTTCCTCCATTGTCAGAGTGAGGCCAAGTGCAAATTGGAGGAACAGCACCTCATATTTCACTTGGGCAGCTTACACCCCATCGGTATGAACATTGACTTCTCTAACGTCAGGTGACCCTTACTTTACCTCTCTCTCCATCCTCTCCCCCTTCACAGTTCTCCCACTTGTCTTACTGTCTCCTACTACATTTTATCTCTGTTTGCTTTGCTGTAACCTTCTCCCAGCTAACAATGATCTATTCTACTTTTTCCTTGATCTCCATTCCCTTTGTCCCATTTTCATACCTTCACACTTCTTAATCTCTGTATCTCCCTCTCCCCTGACATCAGTCTGAAGAACGTGTCACCTATTTCTTCTCTCCAGAGATAGAAACGTAGAAACATAGAAAATTGGTGGAGTAGTAGGTCATTTGGCCCATTCAAGCCAGCACCACCATTCAATATGATCATGGCTCATCTTCCTGAATCAGTACTCCGTTCCTGCTTTCTCCCCATATCCATTGATTCTGTTAGCCCTAAGAGCTATTTCTAACTCTCTCTTGAAAACCTCCAGTGAATTGGCCTCCACTGCCTTCTGTGTCGGAGAATTCCACAGATTCACATCTCTCTGGGTGAAAAAGTTTTTCCTCATCTCATGCTGCCTGTCCTGCTGAGTTACTCCAGCATTTTGTGTCTATCTTTGAAAGAAGTGACTACACGATCACAGTTCCATGTTGCAGCACACATTCCCCGGGCAGCACACGACATTGATCGGTAATTGAATTTCAAGCCTAGGTTTTGTTTCTCGTAAATGATTAAAATTCCCTCATAGAGCTAAATGGATGAAAGCAATATTGCAAACATGATGCTATGTCCCAAGCTGCCCGTTGCCTAGCAACAACCTCGGTTCCAGAGAGGACTGTTCCATTATTCACTGGAGATCACCATGAGAGGCAGGCACAACTACACTGAGTCGAGTCATAGAGTGATACAGTGTGGAAACTGGCCCATCGACCCAACCTGCCCACACCGGCCGACATGTCCCAGCTACACTAGTCCCACCTGCCCTCGTTTGACCCATATCCCTCTACACCTGTCCTATACATGTGCCTGTTGCAATGCTTCTCAAACGTTGCGATAGTGCCTGCCTCAACAACCTCCTCCGGCAGCTCGTGCCATACACAGGCCACCCTTGGTGTAATAAAGTTACCCCTCAGGTTCTATTAAATCTTTTCCCTCTCACCTTTTGGGTTTGAGTGTGTGGAGAGAGGGGGTGGGAGAGTGAAATTAACAATTAAACCAATGAACAAGAACTGAGAGAAGTTGAGTAGGCTGGGACTCCAGGAATCAAAGCGGTCACCTCTGTGTGGAGCTACAGGAGATGGGCAAGGTCCGAAATGAGTATTTCTCCTCTGTATTTACAGAGGAGAAAGACAGTAGGATGGAGGAAAGTGAAGCAGTCACTGGTTACCATTTAAGAAGTATTGAAGGTACTGTCGTGTTTGAAGGTAGACAAATCTCCAGGGCCTGATCTGATATATCAGAGGACATTGCGGGAAGCCAGAGTGGAAATTGCCGGTGCCCTGGTTGAAATTTACGAGTCGTCCTTAAATACAGGAGAGGTGCCGGAAGACTGGAGGGTGGCAAATGTTGTTCCTCTTTTCAAGAAGGGCTGCAGGTAAAATGCTGGGAACTATAGGCCGGTGAGCTTAACATCTGTAGTTGGTAAGTTACTGGAGAGTAATCTGAGGGATAGGATATACAGGCATTTGGATGGGCAAGGGCTGATTAGGGACAGTCAGCATGGTTTTGTACATGGGAGGTCGTGTCTCACAAATCTGATTGATTTTTTTGAAGACGTGACCAAAAATGTTCAATACTTTGTAGAACCACCTTTCGCTGCAATTACAGCTGCAAGTCTTTTGGGGTATGTCTCTACCAGCTTTGCACATCTAGAGACTGAAATATTTGCCCATTCTTCTGTGCAAAATAGCTCAAGCTCAGTCAGATTGGATGGAGAGCGTCTGTGAACAGCAATTTTCAAGTCTTGCCAGAGATTCTCAATTGGATTTAGGTCTGGACTTTGACTGGGCCATTCTAACACATGAATATGCTTTGATCTAAACCATTCCATTGTAGCTCTGGCTGTATGTTTAGGGTCGTTGTCCTGCTGGAAGGTGAACCTCCGCCCCAGTCTCAAGTCATTTGCAGACTCTAACAGGTTTTTTTCCAAGATTGCCCTGTATTTGGCTCCATCCATCTTCCCATCAACTCTGACCAGCTTCCCTGTCCCTGCTGAAGAAAAGCATCCCCACAGCATGATGCTGCCACCACCATGTTTCACAGTGGGGATGGTGTGTTCAGGGTGATGTGCAGTGTTAGTTTTCCGCCACACATAGCGTTTTGCATTTAGGCCAAAAACTTCATTTTGGTCTCATCTGACCAGAGCACCTTCCTCCACATGTTTGCTGTGTCCCCCACATGGCTTGTGGCAAACTGCAAACGGGACTTCTTATGGCTTTTTTTCAACAATGGCTTTCTTCTTGCCACTCTTCCATAAAGGCCCGATTTGTGGAGTGCACGACTAATAGTTGTCCTGTGGACAGATTCTCCCACCTGAGCTGTGGATCTCTGCAGCTCCTCCAGAGTTACCATGGGCCTCTTGGCTGCTTCTCTGATCAATGCTCTCCTTGCCCGGCCTGTCAGTTTAGGTGGACGGCCATGTCTTGGTAGGTTTGCAATTGTGCCATACTCTTTCCATTTTCGGATGATGGATTGAACAGTGCTCCGTGAGATGTTCAAAGCTTGGGATATTTTTTTATAACCTAACCCTGCTTTAAACTTCTCCACAACTTTATCCCTGACCTGTCTGGTGTGTTCCTTGGGCTTCATGATGCTGTTTGTTCACTAATGTTCTCTAACAAACCTCTGAGGCCTTCACAGAACAGCTGTATTTATACTAAGATTAGATTACACACAAGTGGACTCTATTTACTAATTAGGTGACTTCTGAAGGCAATTGGTTGCACTGGATTTTATTTAGGGGTATCGGAGTAAAGGGGGCTGAATACTTTTGCACGCCACACTTTTCAGTTTTTTATTTGTAAAAAAATCTGAAAACCATGTATCATTTTCCTTCCACTTCACAATTATGCACCACTTTGTGTTGGTCTATCACATAAAATCCCAATAAAATACATTTACGTTTGTGGTTGTAACGTGACAAAATGTGGAAATGTTCAAGGGGTATGAATACTTTTGCAAGCCACTGTATATAAGCATCTGGATAAACAGGGTCTGATTAGGAAGTCAACATGGATTTGTGCCTGAAAGGTAATGTTTGACTAATCATGTTTGACTAATCTTGAATTTTTTGAAGAGGTTACTAGGGAAATTGATGAGGGTAAAGCGGTGGATGTTGTCTATATGGACTTCAGTAAGGCCTTTGACAAGGTTCCACATGGAAGGTTGGTTAAGAAGGTTCAATTGTTGGGTATTAATAGTGGAGTAGCAAGATGGATTCAACAGTGGCTGAATGGGAGATGCCAGAGAGTAATGGTGGATAACTGTTTGTCAGGTTAGAGGCCGGTGACTAGTGGGGTGCCTCAGAGATCTGTGTTGGGTCCACTGTTGTTTGTCTTATACATCAATGATCTGGATGATGGTGTAGTAAATTGGATTAGTAAGTATGCAGATGATACTAAGATAGGTGGTGTTTTGGATAATGATGTAGATTTTCAAAGTCTACAGAGAGATTTAGGCCATTTGGAAGAGTGGGCTGAAAGATGGCAGATGGAGTTTAATGCTGATAAGTGTGAGGTGCTACATCTTGGCAGGACAAATCAAAATAGGACGTACATGGTAAATGGTAGCGAATTGAGGAATGCAGTTGAACAGAGGGATCTAGGAATAACTGTGCATAGTTCCCTGAAGGTGGAATCTCATGTAGATAGGGTGGTAAAGAAAGCTTTTGGTGTGCTGGCCTTTATAAATCAGAACATTGAGTATAGAAGTTGGGATGTAATGTTAAAATTGTACAAGGCATTGGTGAGGCCAATTCTGGAGTATGGTGCACAATTTTGGTCGCCAAATTATAGGAAAGATGTCAACAAAATAGAGAGAGTACAGAGGAGATTTACTAGAATGTTGCCTAGGTTTCAGCACCTAAGTTACAGAGAAAGGTTGAACAAGATAGGTCTTTATTCTTTGGAGCGCAGAAGGTTAAGGGGGGGACTTGATAAGAGGTCTTTAAAATGATGAGAGGGATAGACAGAGTTGATGTGGATAAGTTTTTCCCATTGAGAGTTGGGAAGATTCAAACAAGAGGACATGATTTGAGAATTAAGGGACAAAAGCTTAGGGACAACATGAGGGGGAACTTCTTTACTCAGAGAGTGGTAGCTGTGTGGAATGAGCTTCCAGTGGAAGTGGTAGAAGCAGGTTCATTTTTATCAATTAAAAATAAATTGGATATGTATATGGACGGGAAAGGAATGGAGGGTTATGGTCTGAGTGCAGGTAGATGGGACTAGGTGAGAGTAAGTGTTCGGCACGGACTAGAAGGGCCGAGATGGCCTTTTTCCGTGCTGTAATTATATGGTTACATGGACTTCAGTAAGGCATTTGACATGGTAGGCTGCTCTGGAAGGTTTGATCACATGTGATCCAAGGAGAGATAGCCGAATGGATAGCAAATTGGCTCCATGGAAGGAAGCAGAGGATGATGGTGGAAGGTTGCTTCTCAGACTGGACGCCTGTGACTAGTGGTTCGGTGCTGGGCCCATTACTATTTGTCATCTACATCAATGATTTGCATGAGAATATACAGGGCAAGATTAGCAAGTTTGCTGATGATACAAAAGTGACTGGGTTTGCAGATAGTGAAGATGGTTGTGAACGATCGCAGCAGGATCTCGATCGATTGGCCACTTGGGCGGAGGAATGGTTGATGGAATTTAATACGGAGAAGTGTGAGGTGTTCCATTTTGGGACGTAGAACAAGGGCAGGACTTACACAGTGAATGGTAGGGCTCTGGGTATTGTTGTGGAGCAGATGGATCTAGCAGTACAGGTGTATGGTTCCTTGAAGGTCGAGTCGCAGGTAGATAAGGTGGTCAAAAAGGCTTTTGACTTTTTGGCCTTCATCAGTCAGAGTATTGAGTATAGTAGTTGGGGGGGGTCGTGTTGCAGTTGTATAAGACGTTGGTGAGACCGCATAGAAACATAGAAACATAGACATAGAATATAGGTGCAGGAGTAGGCCATTTGGCCCTTCGAGCCTGCACCGCCATTCAATATGATCATGGCTGATCATCCAACTCAGTATCTTGTACCCACCTTCTCTCCATACCCCCTGATCCCTTTAGCCACAAGGGCCACATCTAACTCCCTCTTAAATATTGTCAATATTGTGTTCAGTTCTGGGCACCATCTAGAATATTGTGTTGAGTTCTGGGCACCATGTTATAGGAAAGATATTGCCAAGCTTGAAAGTGTTCAGAAAAGTTTTACAATGATGTTGCCAGGACCAGAGGGTGTGAGCTATAGGGAGAGGTTGAGTAGGCTGTGTCTCTATTCCATGGAGGATGAGGGGTGATCTTATAGAGGTATACAAAATCATGAGAGGAATAGATCGGGTAGATGCACAGAGTCTTTTGCCCAGAGTAGGGGAATCGAGGACCAGAGGACATAGGTTCAAGATGAAGGGGAAAAGATTTAATAGGAATCCGAGAGGTAACTTTTTCACACAAAGGGTGCAGGGTGTATGGAACAAGCTGCCAGAGGAGGTAGTTGAGGCTGGGACTATCCCATCGTTTAAGAAACAGTTAGACAGGTACATGGATAGGACAAGTTTGGAGGAGTATGGACCAAGCGCAGGCAAGTTGTACTAGGGTAACTGGGACTTTGTGGGCTAGTTGGTCCGAAGGGCCTGTTTCCACACTGTATCACTGTATAACTCTAAGACTATTCCTTGGAACACAGGAGGATGAGGGGTGACCTTATAGAGGTGTATAAAATCATGAGAGGAATAGATCGGGTAGACGCATAGAGTCTCTTGCCCAGAGTTGACGAATCGAGAACCAGAGGACATAGGTTTAAGGTAAGGGGGGAAAAAATTGAATAAGAATCTGAAGAGTAACGTTTCCACGCAAAGGGTGATGGGTGTATGGAACGAGCTGCCAGAGGTAGTGGTTGAGGCTGGGATTATCCCAACATTTAAGAAACAGTTAGACAGGTACATTGGTGTGACAGGTTCAGAGGGATACCGGCCAAACGCCAGCAGGTCGGTCTAGTGTAGATGAGACATGTTGGCCGGTGTGGGCAAGTTGGGCCGAAGGGCCTGTTTCCACGCTGTATGATTCTATGTGAAAAAGCAACTTGGTTCGACATGCTTTGTTTAGTAAAGCTCAATTAAGTGCAATTAAGCACAATTAAATGCAACTGAAATTGTGAGCGTTTCAATCGCTTTCATTAAGTGTCGCTGAACGGAAGGGTGCTATTAAGCTGGAAAGAATGCAGATAAGATTACGAGGATATTACCAGGACACAAAGGCCTGTGCTTTAGGGAGTGGTTGGACAGGCCAGCACTTTATTCCATAGAAACATAGAAAATAGGTGCAGGAGTAGGCCATTCGGTCCAATATGATCATGGCTGATCATCCAAAATCAGTACCCCGTTCCTGCCTTCTCCCCATATCTCAGTATTTCTTTACCCCTAAGAGTTAAATCTAACTCTCTCTTGAAAACATCCAGTGAATTGGCCTCCACTTACTTTTGTGGCAGAGAATTCCACAGATTCACAACTCTCTCGGTGAAAATGTTTTTCCTCATCTCAATTCTAAATGGCTCCCCCAACATCGGGAACATTTTTCCTGAATTTACCCTGTCGAATCCCTTAAGAATTTTATACGTTTCTATAAGATCATCGTGTAGTGCAGGAAGCTGAGAGGTGATCTTATGGAGCTGGATCTATACAAGGTTAATGAGGCTGCATGTATTGTGAACCATTTTGGGCCACATATCTGAGGAAGGGTGTACTGGGTCTGGAGGAGGCTTACGAGAATGATCCCATGAATAAGTAGGTTAACGTATGATGAGCGTTTGACGGCACTAGGCCTGTACTCGCTGGAGTTTAGATGGATGAGGGGGCACCTCATTGATACTCACTGAATAGTGAAAGGCCTGGCTTGAGTGGACGTGGAGAGGATGTTTCCACTAGTGGGAGAGTCTAGGACCAGAGGTCATAGCCTCACTGAATAATAGGACCTCCCTTTAGGAGGGAGATGAGGAGGAATGTCTTTAGGCAGAGGGTGGTGTATCTGTGGAATCCATTGCCACAGACGGCTGTGGATGGAGTCAATTGATATTTTTTAAGCGAAGACTGATAGATTCTTGATTAGTACGGATATCAGGGGTTATGGACAGAAGGCAGGAGAATGGGGTTGAGAGGGAAAGATAGATTAGCCACAATTGAATGGCGGAGTAGACTTGAAAGGCCCAATGGCCTAATTCTGTTCCTGAGGGGAATAGATGGGGTAAATGCAGGTGTGAGTTTACAAAAAAAAAGTGCTGGAGTAACTCAGCAGGCCAGGCAGCATCTCTGGAGTACATGGATAGGTAACGTTTACTCCAGCTTTTACTCCAGCTTTTTTGTGTCTATTTAAGGGCAGGATAAAGCCTGGCAAGTAAGGAGCGGCACAATGGTTTCCCGTATTTGGGCCATATCCTTCCAAATCTTTCCTATTCATTGAGCCATATGGCGGCACGGTGGCGCAGCGGTAGAGTTGCTGCCTTACAACGACAGACCCATGATCGATCCTGACTATGGGTACTGTCTGCAGAGTATGTACGGTCTCCCTGTGAGAGCGTGGATTTTTCTCCGGATGCTCCGTTTCCTCCCACATTTCAAAGAAACCATTCCAAAAAATCTAAATGATCCTGATCTCAAACATTAGTCCAAATATTAAAAGGACATAGCTTTAAGGAGAGTCATAGAGTGATACAATGTGGAAACAGGCCCACACCAGCCAACATATCCCAGCTACACTGGACCAACCTATCAGCGTTTCCTCCATATTCCTCCAAACATGTCTTATCCATTTACCTCTCTATCTGTAACTTAAATGTTGGGATAGTCCCAGCCTCAACTACCTCCTCTGGCTGCTTGTTCCATACATCCACCACCCTTTGTGTGAAAAAGTTACCCCTCAGAATCCTACTAAATCTTTTCTCCTTCACCCGAAACCTATGTCCTCTGGTCCTCGATTCACCTATTCTGGGCAAGAGACTCTGTATCTGCCCAATCTCTTCCCCTCATGATTTTATACACCTCTATAAGGACACCCCTCATCCTCCTGCGCTCCAAGGAATATTGTCCCAGCCTACTCAACCTTTCCCTGTAACTCAGGCCCCACGAGTCCTGGCAATATCCTCGTAAATCTTCTCTGCACCCTTACCAGCTTGACAATATCTTTCCAAAACCACGGTTCCCAGAAGTGAACACAACACTCTAAATGCGGCCTCACCAACATCTCATACAAATGCAACATGAGCTCCCAACTCTTATACTCAAGTTCTATACCCACGGTGAAAGAGGGCGAATGGTTAAAAGAGATGTGCAGGGCAACTTTATTTTACCCAGATGGCGGTGAGTGCCTAGAATGTGCTGCTGTCCTTGGTGATTGTGGTTTGTAGGTTAATTGGCCACTGTGAAATGTCCCCAGTGTGTAGGATCGAACTAGTGTACATGTGGTCGATGGTTGACAAAAATGCTGGAGAAACTCAGCGGGTGAGGCAGCATCTATGGAGCGATGGAAATAAGCAACGTTTCGGATCGAGACCCTACTTCCAGCATTTTTGTCTACCTTCATTTTTCCAGCATCTGCAGTTCCTTCTTAAACATGTGATCGATGGTTGGTGTGAACTCGGTGGGCCGAAGAACCTGTTTCAACGTTGCATCTCTAAACTAAACTATACTAAACTAAGCACTGGTCCCAACTTGGTAGACACAAAATGCTGGAGAAACTCAGCAGGTGAGGCAGCATCTATGGAGAGAAGGAATTGGTGACATGTCGAGACACGAAACATCGCCAATTCCTTCTCTCCATAGATGCTGCCTCACCCGCTGAGTTTCTCCAGCATTTTGTGTCTACCTTCAATTTAACCAGCATCTGCAGTTCTTTCTTAGACACTAGTCACAACTTCTCGTGTTTCGCCCATAACCCTCGAAACCAAAGAACTGCAGATGCTGGTTGTACACCGAAGGTAGACACAAAATGCTGGAGTAACTCAGCAGGTCAGGCAGCATCTCTGGAGAGAAGGAATAGGTGACGTTTTGGGTAGACTGACTCCCCTGTCTCTAAGTCTGAAGAAGTGTCTCTCAAAATCATGAGAGGAATAGATTGGGTAGACCCACAAGGAATCATGAAACAGAGGGCATAGGTTTAAGGTGAGAGGGGAGCCTGAGGGGTAACTTTTTCACGCAAGGGGTGGTGGTGTGTGGAACGAGCTGCCGGAGGAGGTAGTTTAGGCTGGGACTATCGTAACGTTTAAGAAATATTTAGACAGGTACATGAATAGGTACATGGTAAATGGTAGGGAATTGAAGAATGCAGGTGAACAGAGGGATCTGGGAATAACTGTGCACAGTTCCCTGAAAGTGGAATCTCATGTAGATAGGGTGGTAAAGAAAGCTTTTGGTGTGCTGGCCTTTATAAATCAGAGCATTGAGTATAGAAGTTGGGATGTAATGTTAAAATTGTACAAGGCATTGGTGAGGCCAATTCTGGAGTATGGTGTACAATTTTGGTCGCCTAATTATAGGAAGGATGTCAACAAAATAGAGAGAGTACGGAGGAGATTTACTAGAATGTTGCCTGGGTTTCAGCACCTAAGTTACAGAGAAAGGTTGAACAAGTTAGGGCTTTATTCTTTGGAGCGCAGAAGGTTAAGGGGGGACTTGATAGAGGTCTTTAAAATGATGAGAGGGATAGACAGAGTTGACGTGGATAAGCTTTTCCCACTGAGAGTAGGGAAGATTCAAACAAGGGGACATGACTTGAGAATTAAGGGACAGAAGTTTAGGGGTAACATGAGGGGGAACTTCTTTACTCAGAGAGTGGTGGCTGTGTGGAATGAGCTTCCAGTGAAGGTGGTGGAGGCAGGTTCGTTTTTATCATTTAAAAATAAATTGGATAGTTTTATGGGCGGGAAAGGAATGGAGGGTTATGGTCTGAGCGCAGGTATATGGGACTAGGGGAGAATACGTGTTCGGCACGGACTAGAAGGGTCGAGATGGCCTGTTTCCATGCTGTAATTGTTATATGGTTATAATAGGACAGGTTCAGAGGGATATGGACCAAACGCAGGCAGGTGGGACGAGTGTAGATGGGACATGTTGGCCGTTGTGGGCAAGTTGGGCCGAAGGGCCAGTGTCCATACTGTATCATTCTATGACCCAAAATGTCACCAAGTTTGGTCTAGTGTCACTTAGATAGAGCTCTTAAAGATAAGGGGATATGGTGAGATTAAGGGGATATGGTGAGAAGGCAGGAACGGGATACTGAATGGGGGTGATCAGCCATGATCACATTGAATGGTGGTGCTGGCTCGATGGGCCGAATGACCCACTCCTGCACCTATTGCCTATTATTCCTTTTCTCCAGACATGCTGCCTGACCCGCTGAATAACTCCAGCACTTTGTATCTGCCCTCTGAAACCTTTCCAATCCATGTACCTGTCTAAATAACTGCTGTTATAAGTTTATAAGTGATAGGAGTAGAATTAGGCCATTCGGCCCATCAAGTACGCCCCTCATCCTTCTATACTCCAGCGAGTACAGGCCCAGTGCCGACAAACGCTCATCATAGGTTAACCTACTCTTTCCTGGGATAATTCTTGTAAATGGATGTGGACCAAACGCAGGCAGGTGGGACAGGTGTAGACGGGACATGTTGGCAAGTTGGGCCGAAGGGCTTGCTTCCATACTGCATCATTCTATGACCCAAAATGTCACCTATTCCTTTTCTCCAGACATGCTGCCTGACCCACTGAGTTACTCCAGCACTTTGTATCTACCCTCCAAACCTTTCCTATCCATGTACCTGAAAGAACGTCCTTTAATTCTGAGGCGTCTGAGATTCGTGACTGGTACAAGCGTCAGAGGTTGTGGGGAGGAATCTGGAGAATGGGGACAGGGGGGAGAGATAGATCAGCCAAGATTGAATGGCGGAGTAGACTTGATGGGGAAAATGGTCTAATTCTCCTCCGATCTCTTATGACATGACCCCTGGTCCTAGACTCTCCCACTAGTGGAAACATCCTCTCTGCATCCACTGTATCCAAGCCTTTCACTGTCCTGTATGTTTCAATGAGGTGGTTGAGATTTTGTGGTTTGTTGAGTTTAGTTTAGAGATAAAGCGCGGAAATAGGCCCTTCGGCCCACCGGGTCCGCGCCGACCAGCGGTCCCCGCACGTCACCACTATCCTAAACCCGCTGTGGACAATTTTAACATTTACCACGCCAATTAACCTACAAACCTGCACGTCTTTGGAGTGTGGGGACAAACCGAAGATCTCGGAGAAAACCCACGCAGTTCACGGGGAGAACGTGCAAACTCTGTACAGACAGCGCCCGTAGTCGGCATTAGCTGTAAGGCAGCAACTCTACCGCTGTGCCACCGGGCCACCTGGTTGGGTTATTGTTTGAGAAACGGTTGCCTTGGATCCACTAACGACCTGTTGTTCCACTCTGACCCAGGCCACCGGATGAAGTGCGAGTACATGGCACACAAGGAGGGGGTGATCAGAGAGGAAATGTTGATCGCCAGCGAACTCAAGGACAGCGCCTCGGTGAAAGTGACGTTGCAGGCCAGAGTCCTGGGTAAGTGTGCGTTATGGCATCGTCTCCGCTCCCCTCCACGTTCACACGGTCACAAGGGATACGAGCAGAATTAGGCCATCCACATCACCGTCTATATCTTGAAGAGTAAAAAAAAAAAAAAAAAAATAGGCGACGTTTCGGGCCGAAACCCTTCTTCAGACTGATGGGGGGTGGGGAAAGAAAGAAGGAAAAAGGGAGGAGGAGGAGGAGCCCGAGGGCGGGCGGATGGGAGGAGACAGCTAGAGGGTGAAGGAAGGGGAGGAGACAGCACGGGCTAGCCAAATTGGGAGAATTCAATGTTAATGCCATAAGGACGCAAGGACCCCAGACGGAATATGAGGTGCTGTTCCTCCAATTTCCGCTGTTGCTCACTCTGGCAATGGAGGAGACCCAGGACAGAGAGGTCGGATTGGGAATGGGAGGGGGAGTTGAAGTGCTGAGCTTCAACTGCAGTCTGAAGAAGGGTTTCGGCCCGAAACGTCGCCTATTTCCTTCGCTCCATAGATGCTGCTGCACCCGCTGAGTTTCCCCAGCAATTTTGTGTACCTTCACCGTCTATATCTCTCGTTTATACATATTCATTGGTATATGGACACACTGATCTGTTCTGTATTTTTTTATGCCTACAATATTCTGTTGTGCTGAAGCAAAGCAAGAATTTCATTGTCCTACCTGGGACACGTGACAATAAACTCTCTTGAATCTTGAAACTTGACTCTCAGTCTGAAGCAGGGTCGTGACCCAAAACGTCACCCATTCCTTCTCTCCAGAGCTGCTGCCTGTCCCGCTGAGTTACACCAGCTTCTTGCGTCTATCCGCAGTTCCTTGTTTGTGCTAAACGGTACCATCCATCGTCCTCTATGCAAGGTGTTTGCATGACAATAAACTGCAGAGAAGTTAATGATCGCATGAGCGCCTCTGCTGTCCACTCCCACCCCTGTCCCCCTTCCTCCCTCCCTCCCTTCCACCCCCGTGCCTTTCCCCCACTCCATCACTCTAGCTCTGTCAGGTTAATTAAAACTTACAACAGATCATCTACCAGCCTTCTAAATGGTGGAAAGATGGTGCAGAGGTAGAGTTGCTGCTCACAGCGCCAGGGACCCGGGTTCCAACCCGACTACGGGTGCGGTCTGTACGGAGTTTGTACATTCCCCCCTTTTACCTGCGTGGGTCTTCAGCCTTGTATGGAACGAGCTGCCGGAGGAGGTAGTTGAGGCAGGTACCATCACAATGTTTAAGCAACATTTGGACAGGTACATGGATAGGATCGTCAATGATATTTTTATGGCAGAGATAGATAGAATCTTGATTAGCACGGGCATCAGGAGTTAGAGGGAGAAGGCAGGAGAATGGGGTTTAGAGGGAGAGATAGATAAGCCACGATTGAATGGCGGAGTAGACTTGATGGGCCGAATGGCTCCCATAACTTATGAACTTATGAAGGACAGGTTTATAGGGATACTAGACTAAGGGGGCTTTCTGGAGCACTAGTATGGATGTTGAGGGCTGAAGGGACTGGTTTCCAGAGGGCTAGTATGGATATTGTGGGCCAAATGGATTCTTGAGCTGGCAGCTCAGTCACTCAAGCCTGATGTGCTGGCAGCTCACTCACTCACGGCTGGTGGGCTGGCTGTTGACTCACGGCTATTCCTTGAAATTCCATTTCAAGCAAAGTGCAGGCCACCAAATTCAAATGAAGTTTCCTACCATTTCAAGCAGGGTGCAAGGCCACCAAATTCAAAAGCAGTTTCCTACAAACAAAAGATCATCACTTTTTATATCATTTTCAACTCTGCATGCCCCACCCCTGTTACATTTCCATATCCAATCATTTTCCGACATTCCCTCATCATCAGCCAATCACTTGATCCTACTTATCTCCTCCTTCCCAGTACATTTCCATATTTGATTCCATAACTGATGTAGGTAGTCACATGACTCCCCCTTTGTGGCCCCTCACCTGCCATGTGCTCTTAACTTCTTTGTTCAGTCGTTTCATTCCAACAAAGTGAAATCCAAGAAAAGTGGACAATGCCCAGAACCCACTTCTCAAAATAATAATAATAATAATACATTTTATTTATGGGCGCCTTTCAAGAGTCTCAAGGACACCTTACAAAAATTTAGCGGGTAGAGGAAAAACATGTAAGGGGAATGAAATAAATAGTAGAGACATGACTAGTACACAAAGTAAAGACAGAATTCAATACAAAACACAATATGAGGCAATTAATGCACAGATGAAAAGGGAGGGGGACGTGGGGCTAAGGATAGGCAGAGGTGAAGAGATGGGTCTTGAGGCGGGACTGGAAGATGGTGAGGGACACGGAATTGCGGATCAGTTGGGGGAGGGAGTTCCAGAGCCTGGGAGCTGCCCTGGAGAAGGCTCTGTCCCCAAAACTGCGGAGGTTGGACTTGTGGATGGAGAGGAGACCGGCTGATGTGGATCTGAGGGACCGTGAGGGTTGGTAGGGGGAGAGGAGGTCAGTGAGATATGGGGGGGCCAGATGGTGGAGGGCTTTGTAGGCGAGGATCAGGATTTTGTAGTTGATCCGGTGGGAGATGGGAAGCCATGGGAAAATATAAGAGATACAGTGGTCACTCAATTTATATAAACAAGACATTGTTCCCATTAAACTCTATAAGTCTTGGGGAGGAATGTGACCTATTAAACTACAGATCTAAACACAGGGATCGAATGTTTATAATCCTAATTAAAGCACAATACATTTCCCAGATGGTCTCATTATAATTCACATAGTTAAACTAACATTACCTTGTATCACAGTTTAAGAATGAGTAGGCCATGAGGAAAACCGTTTTCACCCAATGAGTTGTGAATCTGTGGAATTCTCTGCTCATTCGGCAGTGGAGGCCAATTCACTGGATGTTTTCAAGAGAGAGTTAAGGGTCTGTCCCACTTAGGCGATTTTTCAGGAGACTACTGGCTACTGTCAAGTTCGCGGCACTCGCCTGAAAAAACGGGAACTGGAATGGCGACTGTCATAGAAACATAGAAACATAGAAATTAGGTGCAGGAGTAGGCCATTCGGCCCTTCGAGCCTGCACCGCCATTCAATATGATCATGGCTGATTATCCAACTCAGTATCCCGTACCTGCCTTCTCTCCATACCGTCTGATCCCCTTAGCCACAAGGGCCACATCTAACTCCCTCTTAAATATAGCCAATGAACTGGCCTCGACTACCCTCTGTGGCAGAGAGTTCCAGAGATTCACCACTCTCTGTGTGAAAAAAGTTCTTCTCATCTCGGTTTTAAAGGATTTCCCCCTTATCCTTAAGCTGTGACCCCTTGTCCTGGACTTCCTCAACATCGGGAGCAATCTTCCTGCATCTAGCCTGTCCAACCCCTTAAGAATTTTATAAGTTTCTATAAGATCCCCTCTCAATCTCCTAAATTCTAGAGAGTATAAACCAAGTCTATCCAGTCTTTCTTCATAAGACAGTCCTGACATCCCAGGAATCAGTCTGGTGAACCTTCTCTGCACTCCCTCTATGGCAATAATGTCCTTCCTCAGATTTGGAGACCAAAACTGTACGCAATACTCCAGGTGTGGTCTCACCAAGACGTCTCACCAAGTCTCCTAGCATCCTCCTCACAGCTAACACTGGCCCCCAGCTTAGTGTCATCCGCAAACTTGGAGGTATTGCCTTCAATTCCCTCATCCAGATCATTAATATATATTGTAAATAGCTGGGGTCCCAGCACTGAGCCTTGCGGTACCCCACTAGTCACTGCCCGCCATTGTGAAAAGGACCCGTTTACTCCTACTCTTTGCTTCCTGTTTGCCAGCCAGTTCTCTATCCACATCAATACTGAACCCCCAATGCCGTGTGCTTTAAGTTTGTATACTAATCTCTTATGTGGGACCTTGTCGAAAGCCTTCTGGAAGTCTAGATATACCACATCCACTGGTTCTCCCCTATCCACGCTACTAGTTACATCCTCGAAAAATTCTATAAGATTCGTCAGACATGATTTACCTTTCGTAAATCCATGCTGACTTTGTCCAATGATTTCACCACTTTCCAAATGTGCTGCTATCCCATCTTTAATAACTGACTCTAACAGTTTCCCCACTACCGATGTTAGACTAACTGGTCTGTAATTCCCCGTTTTCTCTCTCCCTCCCTTCTTAAAAAGTGGGGTTACGTTTGCTACCCGCCAATCCTCAGGAACTACTCCAGAATCTAAAGAGTTTTGAAAGATTATTACTAATGCATCCACTATTTCTGGAGCTACTTCCTTAAGTACTCTGGGATGCAGCCTATCTGGCCCTGGGGATTTATCGGCCTTTAATCCATTCAATTTACCCAACACCACTTCCCGACTAACCTGGATTTCACTCGATTCCTCCAACTCCTTTGACCCGCGGTCCCCTGCTATTTCCGGTAGATTATTTATGTCTTCCTTAGTGAAGACGGAACCAAAGTAGTTATTCAATTGGTCCGCCATATCCTTGTTCCCCATGATCAACTCACCTGTTTCTGACTGCAAGGGACCTACATTTGTTTTAACTAATCTCTTTCTTTTCACATATCTATAAAAACTTTTGCAGTCAGTTTTTATGTTCCCTGCCAGTTTTCTTTCATAATCTATTTTTCCTTTCCTAATTAAGCCCTTTGTCCTCCTCTGCTGGTCTCTGAATTTCTCCCAGTCCTCTGGTATGCTGCTTTTTCTGGCTAATTCGGAGTGGAACACACACACACACACACACACACACACACACACACACACACACACACACACACACACACACACACACACACATCGCAAAGGCGGGTGCCAGGGAAAGCGGGGGAGCACTCTCTGAAATTCACACGGTGCAAGGCCAATGTGATACAGACACACACCGCGATGAACAGGAAGATTAAGACGGTAGGTCCTTTAAAAGAAGGGGCAGAAGGGGGGAGAAGGGGGAGAAGGAGTGGAGCCACTTTTAAGAAGCCAGACAACCTTTAATAAGCCAGAGATACACAGCTGTGAAGTTCGGTGGACATTTAACATTACCGGTCAGTTATAATTGGTTCTGAAAACTCGTGCTTATATTTTTTTCCCCTAATGAGCCAATGAAAATGCCCGGTCAGCAAATGCGATTAACTAAAACTACCTACGACTACCTCGACTACCCATAACTACATGGCGATCGCACTACAACTGCACCTACGACTACACGATTAGCGATTATCTCCATCACGACCAATTTTTGGTCGCAGAAACTTTCAACATAGTTAAACTAACATTACCTTGTATCACGCGACCGTACTGAGGCCGCGACTAGTTCCCAGAATGCGGGAACTCCTCGCGGCCATGAAGGAGACTCACCAGAGACCACCAGCGAACATGTGGCGATCATGAGGCGAGCGCAGAGTCTCCTGCACTCGCCTAAAAAGTCGCCTAAGTGGGACAGGCCCTTTAGATATCACTAATGCACGCTGTGGATGGCTCGATTGTAATCGTGTATTGTCTTTCCGCTGACTGGTTAGCACGCAACAAAAGTTTTCACCGTACCTCGGTACACGTGACAATAAACTAAACCTCTTAACTGGGTGTGTTTCAGATCGTCTGCACGGGACCCCCATGCTACTGGAAGGGGTCAAATGCATCGGCTCCGAACCAGAGTATGACTCCGAGCAAAGTGACTGGCAGGGCTTCGATTAGACACCACCACATCTCTACACTGCCTTCAGCCTCAGTGGCCACCTCCCAATGTCACACTCGCTAAGCTGTGAAATCCTCAACTGCCAAACACAGATTGTACTCTCTCTCTCTCTCTCCCCCTCCCCCTCACTTTCCTTCTCCCCCTCCCCCTCGCTCTCCCCCTCGCTCTCCCTCTCCCCTTGCTCTCTCTCCCTCGCTTTCTCTCCCTCTCCCTCGCTCTCTCTCTCTCCCTCGCTCTCTCTCTCTCTCTCTTGCACTTTATCCCCCCATCTCTCCCTCCCTCACCTTTTTTTCATTCCCTCCCTCCATCAACTTTTTTTCTCTTCCTTTCTCCATTTTTTTCTTCCCTCTTTCCATTTCCCCATTCTATCCCCTTTTCTCTCACTCTTTCCTTCATTACTCCTTCCTATTTTTCTCTCTTTCTCACTCTCTCTCTCTCCCTCTCTTTCTCTCTGTTCTTTCCCTTTCTCTCATTCACTATTTCTTTCACTCTCTATTTCCTCTCATTTTTTTCCTTTCTTTTTCTTTTCACACTTTCTGTTCTTTCTCTATTTTCACTCGATTTCTTTTGCTCCCTTTTTTCACTTTCAGTTCTTTATTTTCATTGGATTGCTTTCTGTATTTCATTCACTATTTATTTTCTCTCTTTTTATTTTCTCTCTGTAGTTCTTTCTCTCTTTCTCTATTTCATTCACTCTTCCTGTTCTTTATTTTCACTCTCGTTTTCTGTCACTATTCCTTTCTCTTTCTCTTAATTTCTATCTCTTTTTTCATTCTTTCTGTTCTTCCTCTATTTTCACTATCGATTTCACTCTTTTTCTTTCACTCTTTCTCTCTCTTTTTTTACTCTTTCTCTATTTTCACACAATTTTTCTCTCTATTTCACTTTCTTCATTTCTATCACTTTTTTTTAACTCTTCTGTTCTTTTTATTTTCGCTCTCTTTCAATTGTTCCCTTTCTATTTCTTCCTCGATATTTCTTTTTCTCTATTATTTTTACTCTTTCTGTTATTTCTCTATTTTCACTCTTGATTTATTTCTTCCTTTCACTCTCTCTCTCTCTCTCTCTCTCTCTCTCTCTCTCTCTCTCTCTCTCTCTCTCTCTCTGTCTCTCTATCTCTCTCTTTCTCTCCAAATATATATTTTGTAATTTGATAATCTGCTTGTAATGTAATTTCCCCCTTGAGCATTCAATATATGTGAATGCCAATGCAATTAAGCGTTGCCTATGAGAAGTATAGTGGGAGCATAATGTCGGATGCACTGGGGATTATATGCATTGATTGTTCAGTGAAGTACAATGCAGAATGTGTTTATTTTGTGAAATAAATGAAATACATTGTTAATTGCCGTGTACTTTCTTCAGTACCTATTAACAAAGGGAAAAACAGATGTTGACCTGGTTTCGTCAGCACCACTCTAGTAATCAAGTCCGATGATTGGTTCAATGGTACTTTGGCGTCACGGTGGTGCAGCGGTGGAGTAGCAGCCTTGCAGCGCCAGAGACCCGTGTTCGATCCTGACAACGGGTGCTGTCTTTGCGGAGTTTGCACGTTCTCCTTCTGACCTGCGTGGGTTTTCAACTGGTTATTGACAATAGACAATAGGTGCAGGAGTAGGCCATTTAGCCCTTCGAGCCAGCACCGCCATTCAATGTGATCATGCTGATCATCCACAATCAGTACCACGTTCCTGCCTTCTCCCCATATCCCCTGACTCTGCTATCTTTAAGAGCGCTAGCTAGCTCTACGGTTTCCTCCCACTCTCCAAAGACGTACAGGTTTGTAGGTTAAGTTCAAGTTCAAGTGAGTTTATTGTCATGTGTCCCTGTATAGGACAATTAAATTCTTGCTTTGCTTCAGCACACAGAACATAGTAGGCATTTACTACAGAACAGATCAGTGTGTCCATATACCATGATATAAATATATACACACATGAATAAATAAACTGATAAAGTGCAAATAACAGAAAATGGGTTATTAATAATCAGAGTTTTGTCCGAGCCAGGTTTAATAGCCTGATGGCTGTGGGGAAGTAGCTATTCCTGAACCTGGTTGTTGCAGTCTTCAGGCTCCTGTACCTTCTACCTGAAGTGTGTGGCCAGGATGGTGTGGGTCTTTGATGATACTGCCAGCCTTTTTGAGGCAGCGACTGCGATAAATCCCCTCAATGGAAGGAAGGTCAGAGCCGATGATGGACTGGGCAGTGTTTACTACTTTTTTGAGTCTTTTCCTCACCAGGGCGCTCAAATTGCCGAACCAAGCCACGATGCAACCGGTCAGCATGCTCTCTACTGTGCACCTGTAGAAGTTAGAGAGAGTCTTCCTTGACAAACCGACTCTCCGTAATCTTCTCAGCAAGTAGAGGCGCTGATGAGCTTTCTTGATTATTACATTAGTGTTCTCGGACCAGGAAAGATCTTCAGAGATGTACACGCCCAGGAATTTGAAGCTCTTGACCCTTTCAACCTTTGTACCCATTGATATAAATGGGGCTGTGGGTCCCCCTCCTACTCCTTCCAAAGTCCACAATCAGTTCCTTGGTTTTGCTGGTGTTGAGGGCCAGGTTATTGCGCTGGCACCATATGGACAGTTGCTCGATCTCTCTTCTATACTCTGACTCATCCCCATCAGTGATACGTCCCACAACAGTGGTGTCGTCAGCGAACTTGATGATGGAGTTTGCACTATGATTGGCTACGCAGTCATGGGTATAGAGTGAGTACAGCAGGGGGCTGAGCACGCAGCCTTGAGGTGCTCCCGTGCTGATTGTTATCGAGGCTGACACATTTCCACCAATACGAACAGACTGTGGTCTGTGAATGAGGAAGTCGAGGATCCAATTGCAGAGGGATGCGCAGAGACCCAGTTCTGCGAGTTTGGTAACCAGCTTGGAGGGGATGATTGTGTTAAATGCCGAGCTGTAATCGATGAATAACAGCCTGACATATGTGTTTTTGTTGTCCAAGTGGTCCAGTGTGGAGTGGAGGACCAGCGAGATTGCATCCACCGTTGATCTGTTGTGGCGGTAAGCGAACTGCAGTGGGTCCAGGTTTTTGTCGAGGTAGGAGTTGATTTGCTCCATGATCAACCTCTCAAAGCACTTCATCACCACCGGCGTTAGTGCCACTGGTCGATAGTCATTGAGGCAAGTCACCTTACTCTTCTTGGGCACTGGTATAATTGATGCCCTTTTAAAGCAGGTGGGGACCTCAGACCTCAGAAGTGAGAGATTGAAAATGTCCGTAAAAACACCAGCCAGTTGGTCCGCACAGATTTTTAGAACACAACCGGGTATACCATCAGGTCCAGGTGCTTTTCGGGGTTCACCCCTCTGAAGGATTTCCTGACGTCGGCCTCTGTGACTGAGACTGAAATGCCATCACAGCGAATGGGGGATCGGGAAGGCACATCAGTATTCTCCCTGTCAAAGCGTGCGTAAAACGCATTGAGCTCGTCAGGGAGTGATGTTTCGCCGACATTCGAGCTGCCTCCTGGTTTCGCCTTGTAGGAAGTGATTGCATTCAGGCCCTGCCACAGCTGCCGAACATCTGTCTCATCCTCCTCAGTTTGGAGCAGAAGTCCCTTTTGGCCTTTTTGATGGCCTTACCAAGGTCATATCTGGACTTCATGTAGGCCACTGTATCATTGGAAGTGAATGCCCTGTGTCTGGACTTCAGAAGAGTGCGGATCTCAAAGTTCATCCAAGGTTTCCGATTGGGAAACACTTGGAAACACTCGGTTAATTGGCTTGTTGTAAATGTAAATTGTCCCTAGTGTGTGTGGGATAGTGTTAATGTGTGGGGGTCGCTGGTCAGTGCGGACTCGGTGGGCCGAAGGGCCTATTTCCGCGCTATATCTCCAGACTAAACCCAGACTAATCCTTTTCCCCAGCGATGCTGCCTGACCAACTGAATTACTCCAGTGTCCACCTTCGGTATAAATCAGCATCTGCCGTTCCTTCCTGCACATTTATAACTACAAGTGTACTTTAATCTCGGAAGGGTGCAGAGAAGATTTACGAGGATGTTGCCAGGACTTGAGAGCCTGAGCTATAGGGAGAGGTTGAGCAAACTGGGACTTAGGGAGCAGGAGGATGAGGGGTGATCTTATGGAGGTGTACAAAATTGTGAAAGGAATAGATGGGGTAAATTCCCAGCCTTTTACCCAGATTATGGGAATCGAGAACCAGAGGACATAGGTTCAAAGTGAGGAGGGGGTTGGGGGGGGCGGGGTGGGAAGGTTTATAAGGAACCTGAGGGGCAATGATTTTACACAAAGGGTGTATGTAACGAACTGCCAGAGGAGGTATTTGAGGCTGGTACCATGACAACATTTAGAAAGGTACATGGATAGGGTAGGTATAGAGGGATATGGGCCAAATGTGAGCAGGTGGGACTAGTATAGATGGAACATGTTGGTCAGCATGAGCAAGTTGTGTCAAAGGGCCTGTTTCCAAGCTGTATGACCCTGTGTATTTGAACAGTTCACTGAGACAGTGTACAAGAGTTGCCATGTATTGGTGCCATTTCATGTGATTCAAGTCAGAAGGTGATATAAATGTAGTCTTGACTTGGCCATAAAGGGCCGTTGATCTTGTGGCATTGCAGGGTCGGCCTGACCACACTAATGTTGTCGGTGGCCTCTACCACCGCTTCTCCCCTCCGTGTCGCTGCGGGCCTCCACTGATCCACGTGCTTGATCTCTCTCGACTGTTTCCTGATCCAGGCAAGCCCCAGGTTGCTGCAAGG
Source organism: Amblyraja radiata (assembly GCF_010909765.2). NCBI lineage: Eukaryota > Metazoa > Chordata > Chondrichthyes > Rajiformes > Rajidae > Amblyraja > Amblyraja radiata. Next base: position 180,076,225 of record NC_045956.1, read on the forward strand.
CCTCCAGCGGCCCACTCCACCGACACATCGATCCCGATACTATCCACCCGGGATCCATCCTCCCTCACCTCGCCAATGAAAGATCGGTGGTAGGCGCGGCACGGTGGCGCAGGGGTAGAGTTGCTTATTAAGGGATTGGACTCGCTAGATGCAGGAAAATTGTTCCCGATGTTGGGAGAGTCCAGAACCAGGGGCCACAGTTTAAAGAATAAGGGGTAGGCCATTTAGAACTGAGATGAGGAAAAGCGTTTTCATCCAGAGAGTTGTGAATCTGTGGAATTTTCTGCCACAGAAGGCAGTGGAGGCCGATTCTCTGGATGGATTGAAGAGAGACTTAGATTTAGCTCTTTGGGAAAAAGTAATCAAGGGATATGGGGAAAAAGCGGGAACGGGGTATTGATTTTAGAAGATCATCCATGATCATATTGAATGGCGGTGCTGGTGCGAAGGGCCGAATGGCCTACTCCTGCAACTATGTTTCTATGTTTCTTCTAAAAGTCAATGACGTTATTCACTTTATCATGTATCTGTACACTGAGGATGGATGGATCGTAATCATGTATTGTCTTTCCGCTGACTGGTTAGCACGCAACAAAAGCTTATCACTCTACCTCGGTACACGTGACAGTAAACTAAACTAAACTAAACTAAAGTCTGTTAATCGTGTATCGTCTGTGTATTCATGTACAGTCCATGATTCATGTATAGTCTATATTCCTGTGGTCTGTTATCCATGTATCGTCTGTTCTTTGACTGGATAACATGCAAACTAACAGCTTCACACTGTAACTCGCTTGGTACACGTGGTAATAATAAACTAAATTAATTCTACCACACAGTTGCTCTCCAGTGACACCTGCTGGCAACTCAATGAACAACAGTACTATATTATCACAGGTACCTAGATACAATGAAATTTCTGTAGGAAGGAACTGCAAATGCTGGTTTACACCGAATATAGACATAAAATGCTGGAGTAACTGAACGGGACAGGCAGCAGCATCTCTGGAGAGAAGGAATGGGTGACGTTTTGGTTCGAGACCGTTCTTCATGCTTGTCTAATCTTCCGGAATGTTTTAAGGATGTGACAAGTAAAATAGAAACATAGACATAGAAACATAGACAATAAGCGCAGGAGTAGGCCGTTCGGCCCTTCGAACCTGCACCGCCATTCAATGTGATCATGGCTGATCATCCAACTCGGTATCCTGTACCTGCCTTCTCTCCATACCCCCTGATACCTTTAGCCACAAGGGCCACATCTAACTCCCTCTTAAATATAGCCAATGAACTGGCCTCAACTACCTTTTGTGGCAGAGAGTTCCAGAGATTCACCACTCCCTGTGTGAATAAAAAATTCTCATCTCGGTCCTAAAATGTTTTTCTCATCTCGGTCCTAAATTTCCCCGTTATCCTTAAACTGTGACCTCTTGTCCTGGACTTCCCCAACATCGGGAACAATATCCAGTCTTTCTTCATATGAAAGTCCTGACATCCCAGGAATCAGTCTGGTGAACCTTCTCTGTACTCCCTCAATGGCAAGAATGTCTTTCCTCAGATTTGGACACCAAACCTGTACACAATACTCCAGGTGTGGTCTCACCAAGACCCTGTATAACTGCAGTAGAACCTCCCTGCTCCAAATCCTTTTGCTATGAATGATAACATACCATTCGTTTTCTTCACTGCCTGCTGCACCTGCATGCCTACCTTCAATGACTGGTGTACCATGACACCCAGGTCTCGTTGCATCTCCCCTTTTCCTAATCGGCCACTATTTAGATAATAGTCTACTTTCCTGTTTTTGCCACCAAAGTGGATAACCTCACATTTATCCACATTATACTGCATCTGCCATGCATTTGCCAAATCACCCAGCCTATCTAAGTCACCTTGCAGCCTCCTAGCATCCTCCTCACAGCTAACACTGCCCCCAGCCTCGTGTCATCCGCAAACTTGGAGATGTTGCATTCAATTCCCTCGTCCAAATCATTAATATATATTGTAAATAGCTGGGGTCCCAGCACTGAGCCTTGCGGTACCCCACTAGTCACTGCCTGCCATTCTGAAAAGGACCCGTTTACTCCTACTCTTTGCCTCCTGTCTGCCAGCCAGTTCTCTATCCACATCAATACTGAACCCCCAATACCCGTGTGCTTTTAGTTTGCATACTAATCTCTTATGTGGGACCTTGTCGAAAGCCTTCTGAAAGTCCAGATATAACACATCCACTGGTTCTCCCTTATCCACTCTACTAGTTACATCCTCGAAAAATTCTATAAGATTCGTCAGACATGATTTACCTTTCGTAAATCCATGCTGACTTTGTCCAATGATTTCACCACTTTCCAAATGTGCTGCTATCCCATCTTTAATAACTGACTCTAGCAGTTTCCCCACTACCGATGTTAGACTAGCTGGTCTGTAATTCCCCGTTTTCTCTCTCCCTCCCTTTTTAAAAAGTGGGGCTACATTAGCTACCCTCCAATCCTCAGGAACTACTCCAGATTCTAAAGAGTTTTGAAAAATTATCACTAATGCATCCACTATTTCTGGGGCTACCACCTTAAGTACTCTGGGATGCAGCCTAACCGGCCATGGGGATTTATCGGCCTTTAATCCATTCAATTTACCTAACAACACTTCCCGGCTAACCTGGATTTCACTCAGTTCCTCCATCTCATTTGACCACCGGTCCCCTGCTATTTCCGGCAGATTATTTATGTCTTCCTTAGTCAAGACGGAACCAAAGTAGTTATTCAATTGGTCTGCCATGTCCTTGTTCCCCATTATCAATTCACCTGTTTCTGACTGCAAGGGACCTACATTTGTTTTAACTAATCTCTTTCTCTTCACATATCTATAAAAACGTTTGCAGTCATTTTTTATGTTCCCTGCCAGTTTTCTTTCATAATCTATTTTCCCTTTCCTAATTAAGCCCTTTGTCCTCCTCTGCTGGACTGAATTTCTCCCAGTCCTCTGGTAAGCTGCTTTTTCTGGCTAATTTCTACGCTTCATCTTTTGTTTTGATACTATCCCTGATTTCCCTTGTTATCCACGGATGCACTACCTTCCCTGATTTATTATTTTGCCAAACTGGGATGAACAATTGTTGTAGTTCATCCATGCAGTCTTTAAATGCCTTCCATTACATATCCACCGTCAACCCTTTCAGAATCAATTGCCAGTCAATCTTGGCCAATTCACATCTCATACCTTCATAGTTACCTTTAAGTTCAGAACCCTTGTTTCTGAATTAACAATGTCACTCTCCATCCTAATGAAGAACTCAACCATATTATGGTCACTCTTGCCCAAGGGGCCACGCAAAATAAAACTGCTAACTAACCCTTCCTCATTACTCAATACCCAGTCTAGAATAGCCTGCTCTCTCGTTGGTTCCTCTACATGTTGGTTGAGGAAACTATCCCGCATACATTCCAAGAAATCCTCTTCCTCAGCACCCCTGCCAATTTGATTCACCCAATCTATATGTAGATTGAAGTCACCCATTATAACTGTTTTACCTTTGTTGCACGCATTTCTAATTTCCTGTTTGATGCCATCCCCAACTCCACTACTGTTAGGTGGCCTGTACACAACACCCACTAGTGTTTTCTGCCCCTTCGTTTTTCGCAGCTCTACCCATATCGATTCCACATCCTCCAGTCTAATGTCCTTCATTTCCATTGCGGTAATCTCCTCTCTAACCAGCAACGCTACCCCACCTCCTTTTCATTTCTGTCTATCCCCCCTGAATATTGAATATCCCTGGATGTTGAGCTCCCAGCCTTGGTCACCCTGGAGCCATGTCTCCGTGATCCCAACTATATCATAATCATTAATAGCTATCTGCACATTCAACTCATCCACCTTATTACGAATGTTCCTTGCATTGAGACAAAGCCTTCAGGCTTGTTTTTACAACGCTCTTACCCCTTATACAATTATGTTGAAAAGTTGCCCTTTTTGATTTTTGCCCTGGATTTGTCTGCCTGCCACTTTTACTTTTCATCTTGCTACCTATTGCTTCTACCCTCATTTTACACCCCTCTGTCTCTCTGCTCACACATTTAAGAAACCCACCACCTCTTATTCTCTGTTTATTATTTTTTTCCTCTTTCCCCCTACATGTTGGGTCTGAGTGCTTCCCTTCTCTGCCTCCTGCCTCACACACTGTCCACTAGCTTTCTCTATTTTAGTCCCTCCCCCCAACCGTTCTAGTTCTAAATGGATGAAGGGGAGCCAGTGGATGTAGTGTATCTAGACTTTCAGAAAGCCTTTGATAAGGTCCTGCACGGGAGACTGGTGACTAAGATTAAAGCACATGGTATTGGGGGTAGGGTGTTGACATGGATAGAAAATTGGTTGGCAGACAGGAAGCAAAGAGTAGGAGTGAACGGGTCCTTTTCAGAATGGCAGGCAGTGGCGATTTGAGTACTGAATTGATCTGGGCTGGTGTTCCAGGGACAGACAAAATATTAATAACAGGTCATTTCATAAAACAGCTCAGGTGAGGACTATGATCAAATGGATCTTTGTCCTTCCATAAAACACATTCCCTCCAGCCCAATTATCCCACACCCACCAAGATGCCCCATCTACATTAGTCCCACTTGTCAACATTTGGCCCATATCCTTCTAAACCTTTCCTATCCCTGTACCTGTCCAAATGTATTTTAAATGTTGTTACAGTACCTGCCTCAACTACTCCACAACATCGCCGCCGGACCGGGGCTCCCCCAACATGGCCGCCGCAACGCACCCGATTCATCTCGCCGCCGACCCGCCGACCTTCCACCCACCGGGACCACCCACGCATCGCCCGCGGACCCCGACTCAACCACCACTGGACTCCGACCATCGGGTCCGGTGACCCGCGCCACTCCACCCCCCTCCAGCAACCCACAGCCGTCGCCTTACCTGGAGCCTGGACTCTGCACTGGGCCTGGAGCCTTCACGCTGCTTACTCCCTCTCTCCTGGACTTAACTCCACTGGGTCCTAGCGCCCGTCTGCCCAGCCTTGCTAACCTCAGTGGCTGCTCCACTGACCCTCCCCCATCCCCCCCCAACCATGTCACCCCCGCTCTTCCCCACCCACATTACAGCCCTCTCTCCCCCCCACCCCCTGACCACCCACCACTCCTCCAACACCCACAACCCCCCCCCCCCCCCCCCCACACACATCGCCCCGTCCCCAGTCCACCCACCTGCCTTCCTCTGGCCCCAACTCCCACCCCTGCCGGGTATTCACCATCCCCCCCGACCTCCCCCTCTCCCACACCCAACGGTCTGTCCTCAGCAGAGGTCTTACCTTTGTCCCCCTCCGTCCCCATCTCAATGAGTTCCGCGCCCACCATGACTTGGAGCGCTTCTACCGTCGTCTCCGCCTCACAGCGCACTTCCATGGGAAGGAGTCCTCGCCCCCCAATGATGACCCTTTTTCCCGTCTCCAACGCACCCCCTCCTCGTGGAACCCCTCTCATAAAGTCCCGGCTCTGGAACTCTTTATTCAGAACTGCCGCCGCGACGTCAACCGCCTCAACTTCTCCACTCCCCTGTCTCACTCTAATCTTTCCCCCTCTGAACGCACTGCCATTGAATCACTCCGCAAAAACCCAGATTGGGTCTGGCGCGTCGATCTCTACAAAGCTGAGGCCACGCGCCAACTCTCGGACACCTCCTCCTACTTACCCTTGGACCATGACCCTACTGACGAGCACCGGGCCACCATTTCTAGCACCATCACCGACTTCATCAATTCCCACGCCCTGCCCGACCAAGCTTCCAACCTCATCGTTCCCCAGCCCCGCACGGCCCGTTTTTACCTTCTCCCCATAATCCACAAACCCGGCTCTCCCGGCAGACCCATTGTCTCTGCGTGTTCGTGCCCCACCGAACTCATCTCCACATACCTTGACTCCATCCTATCCCCCTTGGTCAAATCCCTCCCCACCTATGTTCTAGACACCTCAGACACTCTCCGCCGCCTCCACACATTCCACTCTCTGGGCCCTCACCCCCTCATCTTCACCATGGATGTCCGGTCACTCTACACCTCCATCCCCCACCAGGATGGCCTCGGAGCCCTCCGGTTCTTCCTCGACCAGAGGAGCAACCTATACCCAGCCACTGACACTCTCCTCCGCTTAGCGGAGTTGGTCCTCACCCTCAACAACTTTACATTTGACTCCTCCCATTTCCTCCAAACACAAGGCGTAGCTATGGGCACACGCATGGGCCCCAGCTACGCCTGCCTCTTTGTCGGGTACATTGAACAATCCTTGTTCGAGACGTACCAGGGCCCCATCCCCGACCTCTACCTCCGTTACATTGACGACTGCTTTGGGGCCACCTCCTGCACCTACACACAACTGACTGACTTCATCCACTTCACCACCAACTTCCATCCGGCACTCCAATACACCTGGACCATTTCCAACACTTCCCTACCATTCCTTGACCTCACCATCTCCATCGCAGGGGACAGCCTCCTGACCGACATACATTACAAACCCACAGACTCACATGGCTATCTGGACTACACGTCTTCCCACCCTGCCCCCTGTAAAGACTCCATCCCCTACTCCCAATTCCTCCGCATACGCCGCATCTGTTCCCAGGATGAGACATTCCATACCAGGGCATCGGAAATGTCCTCGTTCTTCAGGGAACGGGGATTCTCCTCCGCCACCATAGATGAAGCTCACACCAGGGTCTCATCCATACCCCGTAACACTGCTCTCTCTCCCCATCCCCACACTCGCAACAAGGGCAGAGTCCCTCTGGTCCTCACCTTTCACCCCACCAGCCGACAAATACAACACATAATCCTCCGCCATTTCCGCCACCTCCAACGTGACCCCACCACTCGCCACATCTTCCCATCTTCCCCCATGTCTGCCTTCCGCAAAGACCGCTCCCTCTGCAACTCCCTCGTCAATTCTTCCCTTCCCTCCCGCACCACCCCCTCCCCGGGCACTTTCCGTTGCAACCGCAAGAAATGCAACACCTGTCCCTTCACCTCCCCCCTCGACTCCATTCAAGGACCCAAGCAGTCGTTCCAGGTGCGACAAAGGTTCACCTGTATCTCCTCCAACCTCATCTACTGCATCCTCTGCTCTAGATGTCAGCTGATTTACATCGGGGAGACTAAGCGGAGGTTGGGCGATCGTTTCGCCGAACACCTCCGCTCAGTCTGCAATAACCTACCTGAACTCCCGGTGGCTCAGCACTTCAACTCCCCTTCCCATTCCCAATCCGACCTCTCTGTCCTGGGTCTCCTCCATTGCCAGAGTGAGCCGCACCGGAAATTGGAGGAACAGCACTTCATATTCCGCCTGGGTTGCTTGCGTCCCGATGGCATGAACGTTGAATTCTCCCAGTTTTGCTAGCCCTTGCTGTCTCCTCCCCTTCCTTAACCCTCGAGCTGTCTCCTCCCATCCCCTCGCCCTCGGGCTCCTCCTCCTCCCTTTTTCCTTCCATCTCCCCCCCCCCCCCCCCCCCCCCCCCCCCACCCCCTATCAGTCTGAAGAAGGGTTTCGGCCCGAAACGTCGCCTATTTCCTTCGCTCCATAGATGCTGCTGCACCCGCTGAGTTTCTCCAGCATTTTTGTGTACCTTCTATCTTTCAGCATCTGTAGTTCCTTCTTGAACACATTAATATACGAAACCAGGGTCGGCGACATGTTGGAGTAGTCGCACCTTTCCACGCTCACGACCTGTTCACCTCCAACTTTTATTATAGCTCAAGTTCAAGTTCAAGTTCAAGTGAGTTTATTGTTATGGCGCCTGCCTGCGGCGACTTTTGCGGAGCTCCAGAAAATAAAAGGCTCAACTACAACTTCCAACAACTCACCTGGATCAGAAAAATGGCAGAAATCGGTGCCGTTTTGGACAAGCTGCTTGAGCACCTCAAGGCTCTCGCAATTTCGCGATTTCCCGCAGCTGTGGGAGCCCCGGACTTTAAACTTTCCCACGCTGGCTGTGGAACTCCCGACCCGACTGTGGATCACAGGTACTGTACCTTGAAACCCCGGGATGACCCTCAGAGCCGACGGGCTGGATCTCCCAGGGACAACGGAGCTGCAGCTGCCGACCTCGAGGGAACCCCTGTTCGTTACGGAGCTGGAGCTGCCGTCTGTGAGGGATTCCCCGTTCCAGCGCAGGTCCGCAGAAACAGCAGGTACAGCAAGTACAGTACCTGGAGACAAAGGGGAAGCCTCCATTGTGTCCGGAAACGTGGCCGTCGGGCAGGACTCCAGGTCAGAATGAAGCGCAGGGGACTTCGGCCCCCTCTCCCAACTATCCTACTGGCTAATGTACAGTTTATTATAGCTCAGCCTAAGTTTTATAATTACCCATAAATATTTAAACATCATTGACAGCACCTCTCCACGCCGTAAAGATGCCAGGCAGAGGAAAGAAAGAGGAGCAAAAGACGGAAGACCCGATGACCAGCACCGGCATGGCCACGCTAGCAGCCATGTTAACAGAGCACAAGGTATCGCTACTGACAGAATTCAACGCAGCGTTCACCAAACTGGAAACGAAGCTGGACAATATCCAGACCACAATTTTAGATCACCAACACCGTCTTTCGTCATTAGAGTCTTTTGCCGATACCACCAGCCAAGACATACGAGCTATAGCGACAATGCTAACTACGGTGACCGAAGAGAACACCAAGCTAAAGTCTAAGCTTATCGGCCTGGAAGGCAGGAGTCGCCGAAATAACATAAGGATAGTCGGTCTCCCCGAGAACATCGAAGGCCCCCAAACAACAGCTTTTTTCTCTCAACTCCTGCTCGAGACTCTTGGCGAACACACACTGGAATCAGCCCCGGAGCTAGACCGAGCCCACCGTACGCTAACAGCCAAGCCAAGCCCTGGTGAGAAACCCAGAGCAGTTGTGATCTGCTTCCATAGATACCAGACCCGCGAGTTGGTGGTGCGTGAGGCTCGGAGGCAGAGGGGTAAGCTGAAGTACAAGGATATCCCGATCCACATTTTCGAAGACTACTGTCCCGAGATAGTTAAACAACGCTCCGCGTACCGAGACGTTATGAAGGAGCTGTACAACCTGGGTCTCAAACCCTCCCTTCATTATCCAGCCAAGCTGTTCATCATGGCCGGGGAAGGAAAGAGGCGACGACTAACATCTCCCGAGGACGCTCAGGGTTTCATCTCATCTTACTGTCGACGCAGACCGGGACCCACAGACGACTGACTTCGCTCGGTACGTCTATATCCGAGTGGCACAGGGGTCCGGTTAATCTACAGTTACACTATGGACTAACTTTAGCTTGACTGCTCTTAGCAACTAGCCATTGCTAGCGCTCGGCCTTGCTGATTATACTAGACCCCTGTCTTGAAATGTATGAGGCTGGTAAGAATTCACCACGATTCGTGACTATCTTATACCAACTTTTCCTTATAATGTTTATGTAATCATACTTGAAAGGTTCTTCACCTGCACATGCTATAAAATTGGGCTTAAGGGACCCATTTTGTGGTTCGTGATCTGGTCTCTGCCTTCTTGTTTTTAGCAGCTGGCTGCTAACGCTGCCAGCATTCGGCTAGTTTGTTTACACTAGTCTTCCTAGCGGACTGTCTGGGGCTGATAAGAGCTCATTACAGCCAAGGCTGTGTTATACCAATCTGCTCCTACAGCGTTTTTGTTTAATAATACTTAATTGATGTTCTTTTGCCCTGCGCTTTAATCCAAGAGCCCAGTTTGCAACTTGCTAACTTTTCTAACGCTAACTCTTTCTTTATACCTTGTCGATTTTATGATATACTATGTAATACCAAAGGAAGCCATTCTTGCTCCACTTATACATTGGCTTGCTTATTCAGTATCACCATTTTGTTAATTTGCTTTGTCTTATTATTACTATCATCATTATTATCATTACCATTAGTGTTAACAATGACATTGGCAGTGCAACTATTATGGCAATTATTTCAAATTTGTATTTATTTATTTATGTTTATTTTACTTTATTTCTACTTTCTATTTTTCAAATTATTATTATCATTGTTATTATTATTATTACTACACTCATTTCATTTTATGTTACTTTACTGACATTGAGCGACTTTGTTGCTTTGGGAGGTGGAAATATTGGGAGTTAAGATCGGATATCTCCATGCGGATGCGAGGACAACGCACCTTGGTGCAATGGGCACTCAAGGTTCAGTTGGGACATGGGGGATCTCAGGTCCGGGGACTCAGGTTTGAAAGATGGTTAAGTGATATGTATCCCATTTGTTTGTTGTGTGTATACGTGTGTATGTATCTCTTTCTTTTTTTTCTTTCTTTTTTTTATCACTCCTTCTCCCCCCCCCCCCCCACCCCCACATCCCCACTCTCGGCAGCTGGCTTCAATGCGCTCTTCCGTTTCGACTTGCATACTACAGCGCTCTGCCCACTCGCTTGTATATAGCTAAGTATGGCCAACACAAACGACACTCTTAGATTTGTCTCGTGGAACGTGAGGGGGGTGGGAAGTCTCACCAAGACCGACAGGATCTTGGCCCACTTGCAACCGCTCAAAGGCGACATATTTTTTATTCAAGAGACCCACCTTCGCAACAGAGAGGTAACACGGCTTAAGATTAGCCACTTATTTCACTCGAAATTTAATGATCGGGCTAGGGGTGCTGCTATCCTGATTCGTAAGAACGTTATGTTCGAAACACAGAAAACTGTGGAGGATCCTGCTGGCCGCTTTGTCATGGTGTCTGGCAAACTGCAAGACACACCTGTCATATTGGCCAGTATTTACGGTCCCAACTGGGATGATAGCTCATTTGTAACCAAATTTTTTACATCTCTCCCAAATATTGAAAATCACCACGTCATTGTGGGTGGAGATTTTAATCTGGTCCTATACTGGACAGATCTTCGAACAAAGCCTCTACTTTAACTAAATCAGGTAAGACTCTGCATGCTTTCGCCAAACAACTTGGGCTCACAGACCCATGGAGATTTACATTCCCCACGGCTAAATTATTTTCATTTTTTTCCCACGTGCACCGTACCTATACCCGTATAGACTTCTTTCTCTTAGATAACAGACTGCTCTCCAAAATCAAATCCAGCAAGTATCATAGTATCGTAATATCAGATCACGCTGCAACCTCCCTCGATCTCCACTTTCGTAAACGAACTAACCGCTTTAAACAGTGGAGGTTCAACTCCTCATTATTAGCAGAGGCTCACTACATGCAATTCTTGCACTCCCAAATCACCTTATATTTTGAGCTGAATGACTCGCCGGACATAGAAAGAGGAATACTCTGGGAAGCTTCAAAAGCCTATATTAGGGGCCAACTTATCTCTTTTGTCTCCAACCTGAAAAGAACCGAGACGTCCCAAACGGCAGACCTGTTACAAAAAATAAAGGACATTGATGACAAATATGCATCTGACCCAGACCCTAACCTTTATAGAGAACGCCTTAGGTTACAAACAGACTTTGACCTCACGTCTACTAATAAAGCCAAGCTACGACTGCTTAAATCTAGGCAACATTTTTTTGAATCTGGCGATAAAGCTGGGAAGCTTTTGGCCCATCAGGCCAGAACTGAGGCGACTTCATGGCTAGTTCCAGCCATTAGATCCAGCTTAGGGGAGATTCATACCGATCCTCTTAGAATTAATGAAGCATTTGCTAAATTCTACGCTGAACTACACGTTTCCGATTGTCCTCCCACTGCAGGTGACATGCTCAGTAGTATGACGTTTCCCCGAATTGACGATGAAGCCACGAGAGACTTGGGTGGTCCCATAACTGTTGCTGAGGTCCAAGCAGCCATCACATCGCTGCAAAGCGGAAAGTCACCCGGCCCTGACGGCTTCACTGTAGAATATTACAAAGCTTTCTCTGCTCTCCTCGCACCAGTCCTGAGAGATATGTACAATGAGGCGTTTTTACATCGTCGCCTACTGCCCACCTTGTCGTGGGCTACTATCTCCCTAATTCTTAAAAAGGAGAAAGATCCCCTGCTTTGTAGTAGCTATAGACCAATTTCACTCCTGAATGTGGACCTCAAAATCCTCTCTAATGCCCTTGCGCTCCGTCTTCAACGAGTGATGCCCTCTATTATCTCATTAGACCAAACAGGGTTCATACCAGGCCGACAGTCTTCCCACAATACTAGGCGTCTCCTTAACATCATCCATTCACCGAGTAGTGAGACCCCGGAGATAGTGGTCTCCCTCGACGCCGAAAATGCTTTCAACAGGGTCGAGTGGAGGTACCTATATGAGGCGATGGACAGGTTTGGCCTTGGTAACAGTTTTATTCTTTGGGTCAGTCTATTATACTCATCCCCGGTGGCCTCAGTACAAACAAACGGCACACTGTCGCCCCACTTCCCCCTTCGGAGAGGTACCAGGCAGGGTTGCCCGTTATCACCACTCCTGTTTGCTGTCGCGATAGAACCCTTGGCGGTCTGGTTACGCTCAGAGAAGGGCTTTAAAGGTATTACTCGGTTCGACACAACTCATAAAGTCTCATTGTATGCGGATGACCTGCTCCTGTACATCTCGAACCCAGTCAGCTTTCTCCCTGTGATTACGAATATTTTAGAACGGTTTGGCGCGTATTCTGGTTATAAACTTAACTACCAAAAGAGTGAGCTATTACCGATTAACTCATTGGCTAAGCAGCTCCCTCGCTCTTTAACCTTTCAAATGGGCAGAGGATGGGTTTCGCTACCTCGCTACGGCATCTTTATCACAACATCCTTATCTGATATGTTCCGCACAAACTTTCTGCCTCTGGTTGAGAAAGCTGAAAGAGATTTTGACCGCTGGTCAGTTTTACCGCTATCCCTCGTGGGCCGGATAAATCTGGTCAAGATGGTCGTCCTACCCAAATTCCTGTATCTTTTCCAGCACGTCCCTATACTTATCACTAAATCTTTTTTTGATCAATTAGAAAGGACAATATCTAAATTTTTATGGGGTAGCAAACCGGCTAGAATCCGAAAGGCGATACTGCAGTCTCCTAAGAGTGACGGCGGTTTGGCACTTCCTGACTTTAGGCGATACTATTGGGCAGCTAACTTGCAAAAACTCCTGTATTGGATGAATGATGATTGCGACCACCTACCGACTTGGGTACACATGGAAAAGGCGAGTTCACGTCTCCCGTTGCGGTCTGTTCTATGCTCCCAACTCCCCCTTCCTATAACATCTGTGCGTGCAGGCCCAATTGCGTCCCTCACGCTCAAGATGTGGAGTCACCTCAGGAAAAACTTTGGTTTACAAGGCCCTTCCATCTTGACCCCACTGCTTAAAAACCACATCTTTAAACCTTCAAGTACAGACCACGCATTCAAAACCTGGCATAGCAACGGTATCAGTAGTATCAAAAACCTATACAAGGATGGCATCTTTTCGTCTTTTGCGGAGCTCTCGTCCAACTATAGCCTCCCAAACTCCCACCTTTTTCGTTTTTTTCCAGATTAGGGATTTTGTGAAGAAGACATTCCCCCATTTCCCAAATCGCCCCCCTGAAACCCTGACCGATACCATCTTAGCTCTAGATCCCAACCGGAAGAAATGCATCTCTGTTTTGTATAACTTGTTAGGGTCGGTTATATTGAAACCTCATACCTCATTAAAAGCTGCGTGGGAGGGTGAGCTGAATACGAAACTAACAGACCAGCAATGGCACTCTGCCTTGGATTTGATCCATTCTTCCTCCATATGTGCCCGTCATGGCCTAATCCAATGCAAAGTCCTTCACAAAGTCCACTACACAAATGCAACATTATCTAGAATTTACCCCGCTGTTAGGGACACCTGCAACAGATGTAATCAATCTCCTGCCAACCATAGCCATATGTTTTGGTCTTGCCCTAAGCTAGCAGCCTTTTGGAGGAGTGCTTTCGACTTGATAAGCAGAGCCTACGGCCAGACTATTCCTCCAAACCCACTGTCAGCCATTTTCGGTACCCCTCCCAACACCAACCTCTCTGTTGCGGTGAAACGGGTTCTAGCTTTTACCACCTTGTTAGCCCGGAGACTGACCTTGCTTAACTGGAGGCTCACCTGTCCCCCGACACACGCCCGCTGGATTAAGGAGGTGCTTTACAATTTAAAGCTTGAAAAACTTAGGTTCTCTCTCAAAGGCTCTACCAAGACATTCCAAGATACATGGAACCCTTTCTTGGAACTTATTAACTCTCTCAACTTGTCCCCGGACTCGGAAGAGGACTGAGTGCTCTCCACCATTGTTCTGCTCTACTGCAGCTGCTCTCCCCTTAACCCACCCCCCACACTTATTTATTTAATTACTTACTTATTTACTGTTATTAGTGACTCCTTTTTTAAATTTAGTACTTTTTGTTTCGTTTATCTTACCATATTTGTGTGGATATGTACGTATGTGAGTGTTGTTTGGCCCCGTTTGGTTCCGACCTGATTCGGGTGGGTTGAAGGTGGGTAAGGGTAAGGGCTTTGAGGGTCGCTTACATACTGTTGCACAATTATGCCTTGACTGTCACTGTCTGTTATCATTGTATGTATGCAAATTGCTGTGAAATTCAAATAAAAAGATTTAAATCAAACCATTAATATACAATGTGAAGAGTAGGGGCCTCAGCACCGACCTCCTGCGGTAGGTATTGCATCTTCTCTGCAGTTTCTCATGAAAGACTCTTGATGTATTGCTTAGGTTTAAGTTTATTATTGTTATGTGTTTCATGGGGTACAGTGAAAAAGCTTTCTATTGCATGCAATCCAATTAAATCAGAAAATACTATTCATGTATACAATCAAGCCAAACGTAAGTACAATAGGTATAAAAAAGGGGAAGAGACAGGGTACATAATTGCATTGTACAGGTCAGCATTGTAGCGAAATATATTGTCTGAAGCATCCAGCATTGATGCATCATAGCTGGAAATGGAGTGGTTTTAATACAGGCTTTACCTCGTTCACACATACACCTGGATTTGGCCATAACAGAGTAATACATAACTTCAAATCTATTTCATTCGTTAAATATAAAAATGGATACAGTTCATGGAAGGACCATTCAGAAGCCTGATATTGAGAGAGAGAAGCTGCACCTGAGTCTGGTGTGTGCTGTAAAGTTTCTTTATCTTCAGCTGGATGGCAGCAGGGAGAAGGAGGAATAGTCATGGTTAGAAGTACAGGTGGTCCTCAACTTACAATGGTGTTACATTCCGATAAACCCATCGTAAATTGAAAATATTGTAAGTCGAATATGCATTGAATACACCTAACCTACCAAACATTCTCTCTCTTCTGATAAGGCTGAAGAATAGTGGGAGAAGTTACTGGGGCATCGACATTTGTTGATTGTTTAGCGGGCATAGTGTTCTTCGGGAAGATATCAAATTTTGACTATAGAGTTTATTTATTCTTTATTCATATTATTATATATTTCCCTATAGCAGGCAAGAGCATCCTGTAACTGCCTGTCAGTTTTTGTGAATCTCTCATAATTGACGTCCATTTCTTCCAACATCCGTACGCCACTGCTGATAGCAGCAAGCGCCTCCGCCAGTGTCTTTGTTGTGAACGTTTTTGGTGGCTCGGCTATAACTTCTTCTTTCACTGCCACAGCTTCTTTTCTTCTTTCTTCCTCCAGTTCGATCAGATCCTCATTGGAAAGTTCTTCAGCCTCAATGTCAACAAGCTCATGAATATCTTCTTCATCAATGTCCAATTCTAGCTGGTTCCCAAGCACCAATATCTTGTTTCTTACTATGTTATCAACAGTAGAATTTTTGTTAAAACCTTTGTTCCCATATGCCTTCATAACTTTCTTCCAAACGCCATTCATGCATTTCTGTGTGACACCTTTCCACGCTGCAACGATGTTCCGGATAGCGTCTAGAATGTTAAAACCGTTCCAAAAGTCTCGGAGTGTTCGGCCAGATTCAGTCGCTCCAACAGCCTGCGCAAACATTTGGCGTAAATAGTAGGCTTTGAACGTGGATATTACGCCTTGATCCATTGGTTGAATGAGAGCGGTTATGCTCGGTGGCAAATACACAACCTTTACATAGGGATGCATGTTGCCGATATGCCGCGGATGTCCTGGAGCATTATCCAAGATCAGAAGAATTCTGAATGGGATGTTGTTTTCCCAACAATATTCTCTTGCCTCCGGTATAAAACAGTTTAGATACCAGTCGGCAAACAATGCTAATGTCATCCAGGCTTTCCTGTTATGGCGATAATGAACGGGAAGCGTTTGCTTACTCACATTCTTCAATGCTCTAGGGTTCTCCGAGTGGTAGATTAGTAAAGGCTTTAATTTGAAACCTGCAACATTCCCACCCAAAAGCAGCGTTACACGGTCTTTGTATGTCTTGAATCCTGGCATTGTCTTGGACTCTTGATGAATGTATGTGTGCTCTGGCATACGCTTCCAGAACAAGCATGTTTCATCGACATTGAATATTTGTTCTGGCAAATATTTCTCATCCACAATTATCCTATTCAGCTCTTCCTTAAAAGCTGCGGCACCTTCAGTATTGGCACTTGCTGCCTCACCGCTGATCTTCACATTATTAAAATTATTACGCCTTTTGAAGCGTTGGAACCATCCAGGACTTGCTGTAAACACTTGTGTATACGTGGGATCATCGGAATTCTCTTTTAGTGTATTGAAAAAACTTCTTGCCATAGCCTGGATCGTCGATAAGCTGAGCGGTTTGTGCTTCTGTATCTGGTCATTCATCCACGTGACAAGTAATCTCTCCATATCACCAATCGGCCCAGCTCTTTTTTTCCTGATGACCGTGGATTTAACCGATGCTAACGATTTGGCTGCATCTCTGATTCGCTTCTTATCCTTGAAGATGGACGAGATCGTCGATGGATGAAGTCCTAACTCACGTGCGATGGCTGTTACTGGCTTGCCGCGTTCACGCTGGGCAATTATCTTGAGTTTCATTTTAAGAGGAATTCTCGTCCTCTTCTTCTTCACACCAGAAGCAGAAGACACAGATGGGCAGTTTGTAAACATGATGGGATGCAAAAACACACAACACAATACACTGTATCCAGAAAACGTTGGCAACACAGAACACTGTAGATTATCGGTTGTTTACAGTCGTGATCTCGTGGCTGAGGAGTATCTGTAAACAAGAGATTATAGATTAGATTACTTTAGTTTAGCATCAAGTTCGGCAAACACATTGGGGATTGAGGAGGCTATTTCTATGCTGTCTTGTTCTTTATACCACATAGAATATATATGGTATAGTATGTATATATTTTATATACTATATAGTCTCCCGTGGGGTGATCGCAGTTCGGGAGGTGGGGGAAGAACAATGGACAATTGGGGAGGAGGGGGGACCAAAGCCAATGCGGACCCTGTGTGGGGGGGGGGGGGGGGGGGGGGGGGGGGGGGGGGGGGGGGGGGGGGGGGGGTGTGTGTGTGTGTGTGTGTGTGTGTGTGTGTGTGTGTGTGTGTGTGTGTGTGTGTGTGTGTGTGTGTGTGTGTGTGTGTGTGTGTGTGTGTGTGTGTGTGTGTGTGTGTGTGTGTGTGTGTGTGTGTGTTAGAATACAAGGAGACGCCGGTGTACGGTGTACCTTTGTTAGGGCCGAAGGTGGCTGCGATTTGTATTACATTCTGGAGTAACTCAGTGGGCCAGACAACATCTCTCCAGGGAAGGAATGGGTGTTGTTTCAGGTCGAGAGCCCTCTTCAGATTTGTATACATTGGGTATGCAAGCATTTCACTGTGCCTAGTCACTTGACAATAAAATATTCCATTCCATATTCTATGTTCTTTTCTTTGAGAGAATCTGTCTCTCTCGGCTTTCAGTTGTTGCTACTCATGGTTTAGTTTGAATGTCATCTCCCTCTCTCTCTCTCTCTCTCCTCTCTCTCATTTCTCTTTCGTCTTTCTCGTGTCTCTCTTTCTTATCTCTCTCTCTCCTCGCTCTCCTCTCTCTTCGCTCTCTCATGCCTCTTTCTCTTCTCTATTTCTCTCCTCTCTCGCTCGTCTGTCTGCTCTCTTTTGTCTCTCTCTCTTCCCTCTTAGCCACCTCTCCTTCTCTATTTCACTCTCCATCTCTCTTTTTTCTCTCCTCTCTCAGCCTCTTTTTCTCCACACTCTCCACTCTTGCTCTCTCCACCTCACTCTCCACATCTCTGGGTACAGTTGCATTAGATGCCACACTATTCCCCCATTATTAACAGCAGCATTGTTTCTGCTTGTTGTCATCTTTCTTCCAATGAAATCACGTTGAAGATTTTCTGGCCAATTGATCGTCGAATTTCTTTCCATTCACAATGTCTTCTAAAAATGTAGGCACTGACTAGGCTTCATTTGTAATTTCTATCCACAGTTTAGCTGGAAGATTACAAAGGCAGCATCTTCATTATTTCATCCAAAATTCAGCACACATACTGGCATGACAGGTATAGTCCTCAAACAGAAACATATGATGAGTCTAAAGTGGGTGATATCGTAGATAGTGAAGATGATTATCAAAAATGATGTCAGGACCTTGATCAGTTGGGCAGGTGGGCTGAGGAATGGTTCAATGAGTTTTATACAGGGGGTGTGAGGTGATGCATTATGGGAGCACTAACATGGGGAGGACATTCACAGTGAATGTTCGGGCTCTAGGGAGTGTTGTAGAGCAGAGGGATCTAGGAGTGCAGGTAGCTGGTGGCACTGGTAAACAAGGTCGTGAAGAAGATTTTTGGTACATTAGCCTTTGTCTGTCAAGGTTTTGACCATACAAGATGGGATATTATGCTACAGTTGTAGAAAACGTTTGTGAGGCCACATTCGGAGGATTGTGTACTGGTTTTGTCTCCCTGCTTTAGGGATGGCCTCATTAAGATAGAAAGAATGCGGAGAATATTTACAAGGATGTTGCCATTGCTTTATTCGTG
Organism: Amblyraja radiata; assembly: GCF_010909765.2. Lineage (NCBI taxonomy): Eukaryota > Metazoa > Chordata > Chondrichthyes > Rajiformes > Rajidae > Amblyraja > Amblyraja radiata. Next base: position 180,095,135 of record NC_045956.1, read on the forward strand.
AAATCATGGAAGACTGAGAGAGGATCTTATAAAGGGGTAGTAGACTAAGTGGGACCCGTTGGGTCCCAGCATCAAACGGGAGGGCTGGTCACCCAACGCAATATTCCACCTCTCCACAAATTCCAATATTGCTGGCCAGTGGGGGGGGGGGGGGGCTTTCTGTAGCGTTAGGATGGGTGTTGTGGGCCGAAGGGACTGGTTTTCAGAGGGCTAGTATGGACATTGTGGGCTGAATGGATTATTGGGCTGGCAGCTCAGTCACTGAGGCCTGGCAGTACAGTTACTCAGACCTGGCAGGCTGGCAGCTGAGAAACTGCCAGAAATTCTGCCCAAAACAAGTGACTGTGAGAGAGAAGGGGGAGAGGGTGGACTGAATACACACACACACACACAGCACCAATACTAAAATGCCAAGTAACTTCATAGCATGGTAAGCATGAGAGACCCCTTCCACCCCTGCAACGGACTGTTCCAGCTGCTACGGTCAGGCAAACGCCTCCGTTGCCATGCGGTGAGAACAGAGGTTGAGAAGGAGTTTCTTCCCAGAGGCCATTCGGACTGTAAACACCTATCTCACCAGGGACTAACTCTACTGAACGTTTTTCCTTCCATTATTTATTATGTAAAGGTATATGTGTGTTATGATTGTGTTTATAGTTTGTTTGGTTGTTTGTCTTTTTGCACAAAAGTCCGCGAGCATTGCCACTTTCATTTCACTGCACATCTCGTATGTGTATGTGACAAATAAACTTGACTTGACTTGACTTGACTTGACTATAAATGTGAGGTTATCAACTTTGGTGGCAAGAACAGGAAGGCAGATTATTTTATGAATGGTGTTAGACAAGGAAAAGGGGAGGTGCAACTGGGTGTACTTGTACATCAGTCACTGAAAGTAAGCATGCAGGTACAGCAGCAGCGATAAAAGATAATGGTATGTTGATCTTTATTGCGAGAGGATTTGAGTTCAGAAGCAAGGAGATCCAATTGCAATTGTACAGGGCCCTGGTGAGACCACACCTGGAGTATTGTGTGCAAATTTGATCTCCCAATTTGAGGAAGGACATTCTTGCTATTGAGGGAGTGCAGTGTAGGTTTACCAGATTAATTTCCAGGATGGCAGGACTGACATATGATGATAGAATGGGTCGATTGGGCTTGTATTCACTGGAATACGGACAGGTTTGTAGGTTAGTTGGCTTGTGTGTGTAGGATAGTGTTAAGGGCCAGTCCCACTTGGCGATTTATTTTGGCGACTGCCGGCATCATTGACTGAAGTATCAGATCAGCGTAAAATTTGCCGCGTGATGCGGTGTGATGACGTATGACGCGCGGTGTTTTTTTCAAATGTCGCAACTTTTTTTTGTCGCCGCTGGATTTTGAAAACGTTCAAAATCTCATTGCGACACTGATATGATGCGGGCAGTCGCTGAATAAATCGCCAAGTGGGACTGGCCCTTAAATGTGTGGGATTGCTGGTTGGTGCGGACTTGATGGGCCCAAGGACCTTTAAGTGCGCTGTATCTTTAAACTCAAGTAAACTATACTAAACGTATGAACTTAGAAAATATCCTGCCTCTCTGGTTGCATTTTGACTGTATCAGTGTAGCAAAGAGTCAAAGGTAGTTGTATGGTACATGAAGATGACCATGCAACTTGACATTGAATAATCTGCATGTTAACAACTCCATTGCCCTGCACAGACCAAATAAAAGGTTTACCAAAGTGGTACCGAATGGCCTACTCCTGCACCTATTGTCTACTAGACTAAGTGGGACCCGTTGGGCCGCATCATCACACGGGTGGGCTGGTTTCCCAATGCAATGTTCCACCTCCACCAATTCCAATATTGGTGGCCAGTGAGGAGGGGGGGGGGGGGGCGTTCTGGAGCGCTAGTATGGGTGATGTGGGCTGAAGGGACTGGTTTCCAGAGGGCTAGTATTGACATTGTGCGCTGAATGGATTATTGGGCTGGCAGCTCAGTCACTCAAGCCTGTTGTGCTGGCAGCTCACTCACTCAAGGCTGGTGGGCTGGCAGGTGTCTCACGGCTATTTCTTGAAATTCCACCAAGCAGGGTTCAAGGTGACCAAATTCAAGTGCAGTTTCATACCATTTCAAGCAGGGTGCAAGGCCACTAAAGACAGCGAATCGTGACCTCTCCCTTCTCCTTCTTGCAGAGACTGAGCCACGCCCACAATTCTGGATTTTATAGTCTCTCCCCTCCCACCAGGGGCGTAGCCTTCATGGTGTGATTGACAGGAGAGAGAATCTCAACATTTTGTAAACACTTATAACTTTTTTATTTTTCCTCAATGGGAAAAATCCTCGTCACCTGATGAGTGAAGGGGGACTCTGAGTAAGATGGCCTAAAATCATATCCGTACGTGATAGCGTTTTGTCTAGACAATATAAAGTGCAAACAGGAAGTGGTCAAGATTAGACTTTTATTGATATAGAAGACAAGGCAACTTTAATTAGGCAAGGCAACTTTAATTAGGCAAGGCAACTTTAATTAGGCAAGGCAACGTTAATTAGTCAATGCAATTTTAATTAGGCAACACAGCTTCAGCATTTCCAAACCGAAGGCAACACAGCTTTAGCATTTCCAAACCATAGGCAACACAGCTTTAGCATTTCCAAACTATATTTTCAAACCACATTAAGGGCATTGACAGGTCAGTACAACCACTCATCGTTTAGTAGACATGTGTTCAGTGTTATTTACAGCTCAGACTGAGAGACGTGATCCTCTCACTCCCCCATCTTGCAGAGACTGACTGAGTCACTCAACACTTCCGGGTTTTATAATCCCTCCGGAAGGGGTGTGGCCTTCAGCAGAGAGAATCTCAACATTTTTTAAACACCAATAATTCTTAGTTTTAATCAATGAGAAAAATCCTCTTGTCCTGCGCAGCGGAGGGGGACTCTGAGTAAGATGGCCAAAAATCACAGCCGTAAGTGGCAGCGTTTTTTTCTAAAATCAATATACAGAACAACAGGAAGTGGTCAAGATCAGACTTTTAGTAATATAGATTGCCTATTGATTGAACACTCAATTCACACACTACTAGAAATGCAGGATATTTTAATAAAGAAAGGGCAGCCTAGTGACACAGCTTATAGAGCTGCTGCTTCACAACACCAGGGAGCTGGGTTCAATCCTGATGATTGGTTTATAAGTTAATAATTGATAAGAAATGTGTCAATGGGCCATTCGGCCCATCAAGTCGACTCCGCCATTCAATCATGGCTGATCTATCTCTCCCTACTAACACCATTATCCTGCCTTAGCCCCATAACCCTTGACAACTGTACTGTGTGGATTTCTGTCTGTGTGGAGTTTGTATGTTCTTCCTGTGACTGTGTAAGTATCCTCCAGGTTCTCCAGAATCATTCCACATCCCAAACACGTGCGGGTTTAGAGGTTAATTAAACGATAAAATTTGCCCCTAATGTGCAGAGACTGGATACAAAAGTAGGATAACAAAGGTCTAGTCTGACCTGGTTATTAATCGACTCAGTGGGCCGAATGGCTGGCTACCATGATTTATCTCCAAACTAAACAAAACTATAAAGGTTTCAAGGTGGCAATCTTGCTTTATCACCAATTCAAAGAATATGTACAAAAATACTTACCAATACAATTATTGAAAGAGGAAATGAGACTTCACACTTTGGGTAAATTGGTGAATTCTTCTAATATGAGGGGGGAAAAAATAAAAAATGTTAAAAATTGCATTACGCACCAATTTACCATTGGCAAATATGATGCTACTTCACCTTGCAGTAATCAGGCAATACAGGATATCAGATCATACATCTCGCATGAGACTGGAATTTTCCCAGATATTTATAAAACCGCTGTCGTAAAGCCTCTGTTAAAGAAACCAAATTTAGACAGTGGGCTTCTGAGTAATTACAGACCCACATCAAATCAACCCTTTATCAGCAAGGTACTGGAGAAAGTGGTACCCAACCAAATACAACACTTTCTGAATCAAAATAACATTTTAGAGAAATTTCAATCTGGTTTCAGAGCAAATGACAGCACTGAGACTGCCCTGATAAAAAATAGTCAGTGACATTAAATTTATCACTGACGTAGACAAAGTCTCAATGCTGATCCTCCTAGACCTCACAGCAGCTTTTGACACCATAGATCACAGTATTCTTATGGATCACCTAGTAAACTGGGTCAGCCAGTCAGATCAGGTATTAAATTGGTTCCAATCATATAAGTATGGCAGATGGAGTTTAATGCTGATAAATGTGAGGTGCTACACCTTGGCAGGACAAATCAAAATAGGACGTACATGGTAAATGGTAGGGAATTGAAGAATACAGTTGAACAGAGGGATCTGGGAATAACCGTGCATTAGTTCCTTGAAGGTGGAATCTCATATAGATAGGGTGGTAAAGAAAGCTTTTGGTATGCTAGCCTTTATAAATCAGAGCATTGAGTATAGAAGCTGGGATGTAATGTTAAAATTGTACAAGGCATTGGTGAGACCAAATCTGGAGTATGGTGTACAATTTTGGTCGCCCAATTATAGGAAGGATGTCAACAAAATAGAGAGAGTACAGAGGAGATTTACTAGAATGTTGCCTGGGTTTCAACAACTAAGTTACAGAGAAAGGTTGAATAAGTTAGGTCTTTATTCTCTGGAGCGCAGAAGGTTAAGGGGGGACTTGATAGAGGTCTTTAAAATGATGAGAGGGATAGACAGAGTTGATGTGGACAAGCTTTTCCCTTTGAGAATAGGGAAGATTCAAACAAGAGGACATGACTTCAGAATTAAGGGACAGAAGTTTAGGGGTAACATGAGGGGGAACTTCTTTACTCAGAGAGTGGTAGCGGTGTGGAATGAGCTTCCAGTGGAAGTGGTGGATGCAGGTTCGTTGGTATCATTTAAAAATAAATTGGATAGGCATATGGATGAGAAGGGAAAGGAGGGTTATGGTATGAGTGCAGGCAGGTGGGACTAAGGGAAAAATGTTGTTCGGCACGGACTTGTAGGGCCGAGATGGCCTGTTTCCGTGCTGTAATTGTTATATGCTTGTTATATGTTATAAGTGAAAGTACTTTGTTAGCCTTGGGGACTATGTGTCACAGCTACATGATATAACTAGCCTTGGTAGCTGCCTTGGCACGTTAATCTTTTCCTTGTATATGTTGCCACCAGGTGGAGCTATCAATTGGCATAATGTAAATTTTCTAAGTTATGCCAATGACAATCATTATACCTCTCTGTTGAACCCACTGATGCAAATGCCTTAAGTTCTTTGACCTCCTGCCTGTTTTTCATTTTTAAAATTGATGAATGTTAACTTTAACAGAAATGTTATTACTTGAATCAAAACCCAAGTGAGAGATGTTACTCGGTAAACTGTGAAATTTGACTGCCTGTGTCAAAAACAAAGTCACAAGCCTGGGGATAAAAATTGACAATGACAATTTAAAATCTCACATAAATAAGGTAACAAAGTGTGCTTTCTATCACCTCAAAAATATTGCTAAAGTACGGCCTTTCTTAATTCAACATGACAGTAAAAAACTCATACATGCTTTCATATCAAGGAACTACTGTAATGCCTTCAAAATCCACCAATAAGTTACAGCTCATTCAAAATGACCAAGAACCAAGAAAATGCCACAGCCCGGCTTTTAACAAATACCCAAAAAATGGAACATATCACCCCAGTATTATAATCCCTGTGAGATCCAGGATAGTCTATAAAGTCCTCCTTATCTATAAAGCCCTAAACGGCTTAGGAGCAGCATATTTTACAGACTCCCTCCTTCCCTAAGTGCCTACTCGAGCGCTCAGGTCTTTTGATGCCAGCCTGTTAGCCTCAGCTATAAGAAAATTGGGGAAGCAGCCATTTTCAATGATCCCCCGTCAAGCTGTGAATTCCCGGCCCAGGGCTATGAGAGACGCCCACTCAGTTGACATTGTTAAACGGCAGCTAAAAACTAATCTTTTTAATCAAACTTATTACTGATTTTACTCTGTACTTACTTCATTGTTTTTTGTCCTTTTACATTCCCAATTTTATATTTTAAATATTTATATAAATCTGTGCTTTTTACGCTATTAACTGCCTCTGTCCATCCTATTTTAAATTGTATTTTTTTGTTTAGACATGTGTTTATTGTGGAAAGCACTTTAGGTTGCATTCAATTGTATGAAAAGTGCTACACAAATAAAGTTGTTGTTATTATTATTATTATTATTATTATTATTATTATTATTATTATTATTATTATTATTATTATTATCTGTACTAGATCCCTCTGCTCTGCAACTCTCTCCAGATCCCTGCAATTCAACTGGCAACAATAAAATTAAAGAAAAATTTAAACCGACCTTTAACTCACCAAAGTCTTCACTCAGTCAACGATGCACCTTCTTTTGAGCTTGAGTTTAGTTTACTGTTGCGTGTACCGTGAAAAGCTTGGTACAGTGAAAAGCTTTCCAGTCAGCAGAAAGACAATACATGATTACAATCAAGCCATCCAATGTCAATAGAGCTTGCTGTTGCCTGATAAAAGTAGCCAATTGGAGGCTATGGGATCTGAAAAATATCAGATTGACTGGTTGAACTATCCCATTGCAACATGTTGTCCTTGACTCATCTCCCGAGAGGAAGCAGGAATCGTCCCTGTCCAAACATGCTGATGAACTGCACCTTAATGCTATTTTCAACAGCATCAACTTCGTAATCAATGAGGACATTACTGAAGGGATAGAGCTGAAAGGCAAAGTTGTCAGTAGAGAAGGTTTAAAGCTTTTGTATGGTGGTGGTACGTTTAAATTACAGGCCATACAACCTCGTGAATATAGTGAACTACTCAGACAGTGGACAAGAGGTAATTTCAATTCAGATAGCTTCATTAAACATCAATCTGGATTACAAAGGTACTGTCAATTACTGTCCATGGAAACATTACATGGCACTACGACAATTTATTCGCAGAGAATACACGTCTTGGTGCACGTGACAATAAATTAAACAAAACTAAACTAAAAATAACATATTATATGTTGGTGACTCAAAGGCTCAGTCAAATGGTTGTTAAATTTCACAACAGTCACTGTCTCCACTACCCTCTTTGGAGACTTGGCTTATAGGGGTGTACAAAATCATGAAGGGACTATATAGAGTGAATACGCAGATCACATGGTATTGGGGGAAGGGTGTTGATAAGGATAGAAATTGGTTGGCAGACAGGAAGCAAAGAGTAGGAGTGAACGGGTCCTTTTCAGAATGGCAGGCAGTGGCGAGTGGAGGGCCGCAAGGCTCGGTGTTGGGGCCGCAACTGTTTACCATATATATTAATTATTTGGAAGAGGGAATTAGGAGCAACACTAGCAAGTTTGCGGATGACACAAAGCTGGTGGCAGTGAAAATTGTGAAGTGGATGTTAGGAGGTTGCAGGGTGACCTGGACAGGTTGAGTGAGTGGGCAGATGCGTGGCAGTTGCAGTATAATATAGATAAATGTGAGGTTATCCACTTTGATGGCAAAAACAAGGGAGAAGATTATTATCTCAATGGGGTTAGGTTAGGTAAGGGGGAGGTGCAGCGAGACCTGGGTGTCCTTGTAAACCGGTCACTGAAAGTTGACGTGCAGGTACAGCAGGCAGTGAAGAAAGCTGATGGAATGTTGGCCTTCATAACAAGAGGATTTCAGTATAGGAGTAGAGAGGTTCTTCTGCAGTTGCATAGGGCTCTGGTCAGACCACATCGGGAGTATTGTGTAAAGTTTTGGTCTCCTAATTTGAGGAAGGACATCCTTGTGATTGAGTTAGTGCAACGTAGGTTCACGAGATTGATTCCTGGGATGGCGGGACTGTCATATGAGGAAAGATTGAAAAGACTCGGCTTGTATTCACTGGAGTTTAGAAGGATGAGGGGGTATCTTATAGAAACATCTAAAATTATAAAAGGACTGGACAAGCTAGATGCAGGAAAAAATGTTCCCAATGTTGGGCGAGTCCAGAACCAGGTGCCACAGTATTAGAATAAAGGGGAGGTCATTTAAGACTGAGATGAGAGCTAGTGGAGTCAAGGGATATGGGGAGAAGGCAGGCACAGGTTATTGATTGGGGGCGATCAGCCATGATCGCAATGTGTGGCGGTGCTGGCTCGAAGGACCGAATGGCCTCCTCCTGCACCTATTTTCTATGTTTCTATGTTTCTATGCAATGTTTTACCCAGAGTAGAAGAATCAAGAACCAGAGGATATGGGTTTAAGGTAAGAGGTAAGAATTATTAGTAAACTAAGGGGCAATCTTTTCACTCAGAGAGTGGTAGGTGGATGGAATGAGCTGCCAGAGGAGATTGGTGAGGCAGGTACTAGGAGCATTCATAAGACAGTTGGAGAGGTACATGGATAAGAAAGGTTTTGTGGTTATCCAGAGATGTTGCTTGATCTACTGAGTTATTCCAGCACTCTAAATTATTTTATGTATCAACCAGCATTTGCAGTTCCTTGTTTCTACATTTTGATTAAAGTTTGGAGGGATATGGGCTAAACGTGGACCAGTTGAGTTGGGACAGCTTTCCTACAGCCTGTTTCGTTGCGTCTATGAGGTGGAAACAGGTAGAAATTGTGAAGCCAGAGGAAGGAATGTAGGTGGAAGGGGACAGTGGGAAGGGGAAGAAGAGAAATAGGTGCAAATCCAGGTGGAGAACGGGGAAGAAAGTAGGAAAACAAGGTGGGGAGGGGATTGGGTAGGAAGGAACTACAGTTGCTAGTTTAAAGCGAAGATAGACACAAAATGCTGGAGTAAATCAGCTAGGAGGAGATTGTTTGTAGGATAGTTACCTAAAATTGGAGAATTCAATGTTAATACCATTAGGTTTTAAGCGACCTAGGTAGAATTTGAGGGACTGTTCCTCCACTTTGCACGTGGTCTCACTCAGGCAATCAAGGGGAGTAAAAATGGATGGCATCTGGATGATCCAACAGACCTTGGCAGATTGAGCACAAGTGTTCCATGAAACCGTCGCTGAGTTTACGCTCAGTCTCAACAATGCACAGGAGACACCATCGGGAGCATGAAGGTCAGAATGAGGTGCATGTGAAACTCTGTCTAAACTGGGCGAACTGCTGTGGTCCTTGGATGGAGGTGAGGGAGGTGTTATAGATGGGATATCTTGTCAGCGATCGGCTGAAGGGCCTGTTTCTGTGCAGAAGTTCAGAGAACTCTCTTGAACTTCTACAGGTGTACAGTAGAGAGCATATTGACTGATTGCATCATGGCCTGCTTTGCAACTTGAATGCCCAGGAGTGAAGGAGACTGCAAAAAGTGATGAACATTGCCCAGCCCATCCCCACCATTGATGGGATTTACCGGAGTCGCTACCTCAAAAATACAGCCAGCATCATCAGAGACCCACACCACCCTGGCCACAGGAACAGCTTATTCCCTACAGCCATCAGGCTGTTAAACACTACAGCCTCCAAATAAGCTCTGAACTGCACAGACTATGTGTGTGTGTGTGTGTTTATATGTATCTTTGTATGTGTATAAACTAAAGTATAGGATATAAAAACATATATATGCATGTATACACACACACACACACACACACACACACACACACACACACACACACACACACACACACACACACACACACACACACACACACACACAGACACACACACACACACACACACACACACAGACACACACACACACACAGACACACACATGTACACAAAAATGTACATCTATTTTACTTCAGAGTCACGTGAGTGATTCCGTGAAGAACCCCGCCAGTCCGCATGCGCGTCATTACGTCTGACGCATGGCGCAGCGACCGGCTGCGGTAAGTTAAAAAGCCTCAGGTAAGTGTCAAACTTAGTCGGAGGTCGTTTTCTGCACTTGTTAATTCTTGTTTCAGGAGGCAAGCGTTGAGAGCAAGGTGAGCCATCGCGAAAGTTGCTAAAGAAGACCGCGGGAGTGCGGGGAGCGGGCGGCTGACTAGTTCATCTACTGAGTCGCTAACGGTAAGACGAATGGATACCGTGTTTGGTCGGTTATCCAGGATGGAGCACCTAATGGAGAGGATGCTCCACCAAGACACACTCCAGCAGGAGGAATTGTATCAGCGCCGGCCTCTCCAAGAGCTCGCGCCAGCGGCACATAATACAGGGCTGCTTAATGTCTCCCTCTTGGAGGAGGAGAGCATAACGGGTCAGTGTAATTTTGACGCCGAGTCTGTGGGTTTAGCAGTGGAGGCTGCCCCAAGGGATGAAGGGCACGAGCCAGAGGTACCGTTCCTGGCAGCAAGATTTGCCACCGCAACAGAATCAGGAGAGCCGCTGGGTGAAGAGTTGGCTGTGAGTATTAATTACTTGGCTTCACACCAGCTGCAGGAGCTGACCATGGATGAAATGGCCAAAAAGTACGACATCCCGGCTAACTATATCCTGCTTAAAGTGCTGGCAGTAAACCACGCCATCTGGGGCCATATGGGCGTAGACATCAGAGCGCAGGAAATGAGGCTGCAGAGGGTGCTGAAGCTGCTTGCCTCGGGCATTACAGCGTTCGCCAAGTCGGTGGATGGAGGGCACCTGTCTGATGTACAGCAGGATGCCCTGGCTCTCATGTGCAATGCGCACTTCCAGATAAACTGCCTGAGAAAGAGTGCCATCCGCCCTACCATCAACCCAAAGTTCGCTGCTCTGTGTGACCTAGCAACATCCAGCCACCAAATCTGCTGTTTGGGGAAGACCTCGCAAAACGGGTGAAGGAGCTGGACGACGAGGCAAGAACCATCGGGCTCATTAAAGCACCAATGACCAGTTGAACCCTTCGGTGGCAGTACCCTTACAAGCTGTTTGCTGAAACCGGGTCCGGTCAAGGACCAAGCCGGCCATTCAATGAGCGCAGCTGGCGCACTACAGCAGGAGCACGCGAAAACATGCCTTTTCACACCAGAACCAGGGGACGGAGAATTCCACCGGTAACCATGGAGGTAGGTGGGTCTGGTTCTTGTAGAAACATATTGAGTGAGAATCACCTACCAGTTGCGGGGAGATTACACTGGTTTCTGAAAGAATGGTATGGGATAACATCAGGTTCATTTATACTGCACAGTATACAAGGGATTCGAATTGAATTCCTTCCCAATTTGTGTCCACCCACACAGCATACACCAAGGCGGGCGCTCATTTTCTCACAAAAAGTGAATTTGGAGGTTCAAGCTGCAATTGAAAAATTATATATAAAAGGGGTAATTGAGAAGACAATTTATCAACCTCACCAATATGTTTCCAATATTTTTCCTAGGCCAAAGAAGGATGGTGGGAGTCGAATTATCCTGGACCTGACAAGCCTTAATCCGTTTGTGCAGTATGCAGTGAGGAGACTAAAGAAGGTCCATCTGTCTCCTCAGATTCTGGTGAACTTCTACCGCTGCACCATCGAGAGCATCCTTACCAACTGTATCATGGTATGGTATGGCAACTGCTCTGTCTCCGTCCGGAAAGCACTGCACCGGTTCCTCACTCCCCTCCATTGAGTCTGTCCAAAGCAAGCGTTGTCTGCGAAGGGCGCTCAGCATCGCCAAGGACTGCTCTCACCCCAACCACAGACTGTTTACCCTCCTACCATCCCCGTACTGTACACTGCACAATGACAATAAAGTTCAATCTGAATCAGTATAAACATTTCAAAATGGAAACATTTGCTACTGCCAAGCAATTGGTTTCCAGAGGGTGTTATATGGCATGTATAGATCTAAAGGATGCATATTACTCAGTGCCTGTTCATAAGGATCATAGGAGATATTTGAAATTTAGCTGGATGATGCAATAATGGCAATTTAAAGCACTGCCTTATGGTTTAACCTCAGCCCCTAGATTATTTACAAAGCTGTTAAAACCAGTACTGGGGCCACTTCGGGTTCAAGGTCATATTGTAATGGCTTGGGTACACAAAAATGCTGGAGAAACTCAGCGGGTGCAGCAGCATCTATGGAGCGAAGGAAATAGGTGACGTTTCGGGCCGAAACCTTATTTGGATGATATCTTAATAATTGGGAAGACCCGTGAGGCAGCTGAATTATCTGTTTCAGCTGTTACGGCTTTTGGGGTTTCTCATTCATCCAGCTAAATCAAATTTGATACCAGTTAAAGTTATTGATTATTTGGGATTCACTCACATGTCAGTGACTCTGCCCAAGGGCAAGAGATTCGATTTAATTGAAGGCTGTAACAAGCTCATGCGGGTGCAACAACCTTCAATTAGACATGTGGCCAGCTTTTGATTATCAAATTAGTGGCTGCCTTTCCAGCTGCACAGTGTGGACATTTGCATTCCCAAAATTTACAACGGGCAAAGGTACAGGCACTCAGGATACATGAAAGTAATTTCGACAGGCCCATGCAATTACCAGCTGAAGCTATTGCTGAAGTACAGTGGTAGATAAAGAACATTTCAAATTGCTCCAGCAAAATTCTGATTGAAGAACCTTCAGTTGTTTTACAGACTGATGTTAGTGCCCTAGGTTGGGGTGCTACTGATACCATTTCTAGCTGTGGAGGCAGATGGAATATGCATGAGGCATTTATTCTCCAATCACATGGAATTAATTATTTAGAGCTACTGGGAGCATTTTACGGGCTTAAGGCTTATTGTACCACCAAGCATCACTTACATGGTCAGCTTCAGATTGACAACATCGCGGCAGTGGCGTATGTTAATCACATGGGTGGAATCAAGTTGGAATCTTGTAATAGATTGGCTAACCTTATTTGACACTAGTGCATTAAAAGAAACATTAGGGTTTCAGCTGTCTACTTGCCAAGCAGATTCAACATGGTGGCAGACACCAGGTCACGCAAATTCAATGACAACACAGAAGGATGTTGAACCATGATGTATTTAATGATATTGTTGTTAGGTATGGGATGCCAGAGTTCTTCTTGTTGGAACCACCAACTGGGGACAGCAGGTTTGGTGTGTTCACATTGATGGGCTCGACCACCTCAAATTCCTTGCTGCACTCCAGTGGTGGCAGTGCCTCCTGGTCAATAAAGGCCTTCACAAGGTAGCACAGGTACTTCCCTTTAAAGGATGGGTGAAGACACTCTTTAGGCAACAAATTTGTTTGCATCCAGACTCAATCACCAGTTCCCGAAGTATGTTTCATGGGAACCAGACCCAGGGGCAGTAGCGGTAGACACGTTCTCACTACACTGGGGCGGTGTGTTTTTATATGCATTTCCCCCATTCTGCCTCATCAGTCGCTGCTTGCTCAAGATCAAGCAGGACTCCACCTCAGGAGTTTTGGTGGTACCCGACTGGCCTACACAGCCTCTCATTTCGGACATAATAACACAGCCTATTATAGCAGTCCCGAAACGTAATGACCTATTGGTGCACCCTGTGACTGGGGATCAACATCCATTGTATGATCGTATTAATCTGTTAATTTACGGATTCTGAGGAGGCCATACCTGGGTTTGGGACTATCCAATCATACCATGGATGTCATCACATCGTCGTGGAGGGATAGTACCAAAAAGCAGAACATCTCTCATGTCAGGAAATGGGAGGAGTGTTGTTTACGTGGGAACATTACATACCACACAGCATGCATCTCAGATGTGCTAGAATTTCTGTCCACACTATATTTTTATATAGGGTTGAGCTATAGTGCCATCAATAGTGCCAGGAGTGCCCTGTCATCTTACTTATGGCTGGGGTCGGAACCAGTCTGTGGGATCTCATCCGTTAATATCCCGGTTTATGAAGGGTGTTTTTAATTCCATTCCCCCCCAGTCCCAGATACTCTGAAATCTGGGATGTGAGCGTGGTACTCACGCTGCTTCGACAGTGGGGTTCAGCCACATCCCTATCTTTGGCCAAAATTACCCTTAAGGTGGTCATGCTCATGGCGCTGTTTTCAGCACAATGTGTTCAGACTTTGCAGAAGCTGCGTCTGGACAGGATGGTGTCATCTGGGAATGACGTTATGTCTTACATCTATGATTTAATTAAACAGAGCAGACCAGGGGTGTCAGGATTCAAGCTTGTACTGTCAGCATATCCCACGGATGTATGACTGTGTGTAGTGGCGCACTTGCAATATTATATCGAGGTCACCAAGAGCCTCAGAGGTTCGGAAGTAGCATTGTTTAATAGCCACAAAAGGCCACATATGAAAGTGTCGGTTCAGACCATTTCAAGATGGCTGAAACAAGTGCTGGTTTGTGCAGGAGTGAATACTGACAATTTAAAATCTCACTCCACCAGGGCTGCATCAACGTCAACAGCAAGGGCAATGGACGTCCCTCTAGACCATATCCTCGCGGCCGCAGGATGGTCAAATGAACTGACTTTTCAGAGATTTTATAACAAACCACTTATCGAACCCGGGGTATTCGCCCATTCTATTTTAAGTTCTGTTTCATAGCTTCCCCCTGGGAGAGAGGAGTCGCTATTGTGTTTCTTTGTTTTGTGAATTAAAGCATCAACATGTTAATCTGTACCATGTTTCAATTCATTGCTCATTATTCTATCACACCTGAAGCAACGAAATCCTGGAATATTTAGTTTCCAATCACAGCCCTCCTGCAACCATGTTTCCCTGATCGCCACAACATCATACTTCCAGGTGTCAATCCAGGCTCTAAGTTCATTCACCTTTCTTACAATGCTCCTAGCAATAAAATATACACATTTAAGAAACCCACCATCTCTTATTCTCTGTTTATTGTCTTTTTCTTCTCTCTCCCTATACATTTTGGGTCAGAGTGCTACCATTCTCTGCCTCCTGCCTAACACACTGACTGCTAGCTTTCCCAATTCGAGTCCCTCCCCCCAACCATACTAGTTTAAAGTCTCCCCAGTAGCCTTTGCAAACCTCCCCGCCAGGATATTGGTCCCCCTCGAGTTCAAGTGCAACCCGTCCTTTCTGTACAGGTCGCAGCTTCCCCAAATATATGTTATTTGTTTGAATCGGGAACGTTACTATTGTTGGAATACGATTCGTGGTGGTTCGATCAGGGTTCGTGTTCTTTCGATCACTGTGTCGGGGAACGGATCGTTCCATTGAACGAACACACCACGATGAGGGATTAAAAATACTGTGATTTAATTTTGAGACTGTATGGTTAACAAATGCTCTATTAGATGAATGCTTATGGTTTATACAGGAATGTGGTTAGGCATAATTATAATAAGTGGAATAATTTCTGTATTCGATTTTGCTTGTGTGTTTAGAGCTCATTTGCATGTGCCTAGATTAAAGTTGGGGATAGGAAATGGGCTGCGGCAACATGTGTGACTGTGGTTGGTTGTTTCCTGGAGCACCTTAATTTTTGAATATTGTTTAAAAACGACTTTGGTAGTTTTGGAAATTGAAAGGGGTAAATTGTTAAGAGGTGTGAGTAGCTTGAGAGTTGCTTCCATTATCCAACAGAATGGGGAATCACGTAAATAAGGATATGACCGCTGACTCATGAACTCCGATACAAGAAATATGCAGTGAGTTTTCACAAAAAGCTAACCGTTGAGAATTCTTTCCTGAGTACTAAATAGAGAATTAGGGAGCAAATTTTGGCAAAGAGGGCATTGATACAATGAAGGGATTGAAATACATTGAGCAGATTGTCTGGCAGTGTAGTGAGTGAAGAGGCAAAATAATTAATTGGATTGTGAAAAAATTATAATGAGGAACAGAAAGCGAGTAGAGCAGTGGAAAGAATGGCAAGTTGGAAGGAAGCAACTCTGAAGTGGGGGATAAAATTAGAGGATACCGAAGCATTTGTACCTCCAGGTAACCTAAAAGAGGAGCCTGAGAGCATTAAAGATAAGGGGAAAAGAAAATCTTCCACAGAGAAACTGACATCCATAAGTTTTAAGCGTGAGGATCCGATGGTTGGCACAGGTTACGAGGGGGATGATGATGATTATTTAGAAGATTGGGAAAGTGTTCAAATTAGGAATTCAAATCCACCACCGTATTCATCTTAAGGTCCCGATACCTCAGATACACATTGTGGAACTTGTGAACGAAATAGACAATCAAATTCCATGGCACAGACTTCCTTAAACCCGACCACTCCATCAATTATAGATAGTCCGAGAGTTCATGGTACCAGATGCCAGACTAGAAAAATAACTCAATGAGTTAAGGATAAAGAAGATAGAGAAAGGATACTAAAACAAGGGTATCCTTGCAAGCGTACCCCTAGACAAGTTGGATGAGCAGTTAGAGAAGGAAAGGAATCATTTAGAATGTACCATGAACTCCCTGGTGAAGGGGAAGATACATCTAGGGGTGAGACAACAATTGAAGAAGCCGAGATAAATCTTGATATGACCGAAAGTATGAAAACTAAACAACCAAACCTTAGACAGTTCCCTGCAAGGGAAATGCCTAATCCTTCTTTTGATCCAGCCATCACAGTGAGTGCAAATAATCCCCGTACAATTAGAGTCTATTCCCCATGGAAACCTAGCGAGATGATGGCTATTTTAAGTTGAATACAGGATCGTAGAAATTCACCCGCTTTCTTGGTGGATCACTTAAGAACTACAATGCGTGTTTACCACGCAGACTCCCCAGATTTATGCGCGATGATCCAGCAAATAATTACCCCATGTGAACATACCAGATTCCTAACGAATTTAGGGCATCCTCGCATGAAGCTCTTGCATATATAATAGCCCTTGCAAACACCTTTCAAAAACCAATCGATTTAGCCAGAATACTAGATGCAAGACCAAAAAGGGGAGAGGGAACGGATGAATTTTTAGAGCGATTCTCTGAATTATATATTGATCAATCGGGTGACTAATTACAGAAATTGAGTAAATTCCCCTCAATATTGTGCCACCTTATTGAATTGCCTTCCCACCAACGTAGCAGAATCCATTAAGACTAATAGCATGGACTGGACAGAAAATAGTGCCTGTCAAATGGCTAGGGCTGTATGATATCACTGGAGGGACATAAAGAAGCAGGATAGCCTGCCTGCAGTAAAACAAAAAACTGAATGTGTGATCAGAAAAGAAGTGCCAAAATTCGACCCTGAACCATGGATCATCAGAGAACCAGCAAACTATGGACTGGGAGAAATGAGAGTCCCAGAATATCTAGACCGATATCATAGAGAAGCATCTGCCCTTGAACCAGTCCTATAAAGACCAGGGTCGATGACATACCAGTCATCAGGAGTGGGCCAGTTTTATAGTTGCGGAGGGGTAGGTCACTGGAGTAGGGGGTGCCCATATAAAGAAAGGAATGAAAGAGGGGGTCACAGAAGTATTTTCCAAGATCAAAGTGAATGGAGGGATCAACGAGATCCTAGAGAGTACAGAGGGAGCTGGCAGGAAATTCAAGAATTAAGGGGACAAATCTCCTTTATCCAGAATAACCCATTCACACGCCTATGATTAGCGAACCTAGTAGTGACTGGATGTAAATCTGATGAGGAACTTATGTTGTCTCTACAGGTAGAAGGTAAAATCTGCACCTTCCGAGTAGACACAGGCGCATCCATGTCATCTCTTGAATCAATTTATAATTTACCAGAATCAAGAGAAGTTCAGAACCTGTCTGGGTTTCAAGGCCAAGTTTGCCAGTATCCCATCTCTGAGCCAGTTGAAGTAGTATATGGAGGGAAGACAATCAGACACAGATTTGTGATAACCACCGGATTAGATTGCAACCTGATGGCGAGAGGTTTGCACTGTGCTTTTCAACTAAAAATATAATGCGGTGACCAAGGTATAATAGTGACCCCCTGGGCTCCAGAACGGCAATGTTACTCCATAGTGACCCCTCAATGGTGGTTCTTAGATCTGGATGAAGAACCCCCATTTCACATTACACTGGCTTATGATAAGAGTGGAAAGGACAGAGAACTAGAAATCTTCTTTAAATCATACAAAGGATAAGATTGGGAGATAGAAGTGTTGGCACTAGTTGAAGGGAAAGAGGTTGCTGCTGAATACTGAACTGAACTGAACTGAACTGTATTTATAGAGCACTTTAAAAACAACCACTGTTGCAACAAAGTGCTGTACATGACTAATCATAAACATAAAACAAAACAATAAAAACATTAAAAGACAGTAAAAACAATAAAAAACAATAATAGAAACACTAAAACAAGAGCAAAGTCTCATGCAGGGGTGAAAGCCAAGGAATAGAAAAGGGTTTTAAGACTAGTTTTGAAAATGGACAGTGAAGGGGCCTGTCTAATGTGCAAAGGTAGAGTGTTCCATAATGTCGGAGCAGCAACAGAGAAGGCTCTATCCCCTCTGAGCTTCCGCTTAGACCTCGGTACCTCCAGGAGCAGCTGATCAGCTGACCTGAGGCACCGAGCAGGAGCGTAGGGATGAAGCAGCTCAGAGAGGTAAGGCGGGGCGAGACCATTTAAAGAATTAAAAACAAATAAAAGAATCTTAAAATGAACTCTAAAGTACACAGGCAGCCAGTGGAGGGAGGCCAGAATAGGCGTTATGTGCTCCCTCTTACGTGTTCCAGTTAAAAGGCGAGCAGCAGCATTCTGAACCAACTGGAGACGTGCAAGGGAAGATTGGCTAACTCCAAAATAAAGTGCGTTACAGTAATCCAGCCTAGACGTGATGAAGGCATGGATTACTGTTTCAAAATGCTGTCGTTCAAGAATGGGCTTCACCTTTGCCAGCTGCCTTAAATGAAAGAAGCTGGACTTAACTACCGCGCCTATTTGGCGATCTAATTTAAAATCACTGTCCATCTTAAAACCCAAGTTTAAAACTATTGGCTTCACATACAGTGCCAAGGGACCCAAGTCAACAGGGGGAGGTTCACGGGAGCCATTGGGACCAAACACTATCACTTCTGTTTTCTTTTCATTAAAATGTAAAAAGTTTTAATTTTTAATGGATGCACCTGTGTCTACTAGGAAGGTGCAGAGTATTCTAAAATACCAGCACAGTTATGGAACAGAACTGAAGAAGTTGCTCCTCACATCACCCGAAAGGTGAATTTCCCGGACAAAGCTAAAGACCTAGGAACGATGGTAAGAAAGGCAGACCCGGATAATTATCAAAAGCAAAATTTGTCTAATCAATATGTTGTTGAATTTTATCAGGCCCCAAGGAAAGTTGTTACCCGCTTACATTATCATCTGGGGAGTGAGGTATACGAGTATGTGAACCCTCAAGTGTTGGCGGAGGACACTGCTCAGGTAGGATGCATGAACATCAATCCCATCCGTGTAGCTCTCCAGAAAGGGGTAACACTTCCATCAATCGAACAATATCCATAAAAACTACAGGCCGTCAGCAGCATTGACAAATTAATTCGGGGTTTGCTGGAACAGGGAATATTGGTGAAGTGCCAATCAATTTGTAACACCCCTATTCTTGCCGTTCCAAAACCAGGAAAGGAGGGTGAATATAGACTTGTGCAAGACCTGAGAGAAATCATTCTGTTGTGGAACCACTCCATGCCCCAGTGCTAAACCCTGCCCATATCCTAGCCCAAATATCAGCTGATACAAAAGTCTTCTCAAGAGTCGACTTGCAACATGCATTCTTTGCTAGCTGTGCTAGCCCCAGGGCCAGATAAGTTGCATCCCAGAGTACTTAAGGAAGTAGCCGCAGAAATAGTGGATGCATTAGTGATAATTTTTCAAAACTCTTTAGATTCTGGAGTAGTTCCTGAGGACTGGAGGGTAGCTAATGTAACCCCACTTTTTAAAAAGGGAGGGAGAGAGAAAACGGTTAGTTAATTAGTCTAACATCGATGGTGGGGGAAATTCTGGAGTCAGTTATTAAAGATGGGATAGCAGCACATTTGGAAAGTGGTGAAATTCATTGGACAAAGTCAGCATGGATTTATGAAAGGTAAATCATGTCTGACGAATTTTATAGAATTTTTCGAGGATGTAACTAGTAGAGTGGATAAGGGATAACCAGTGGATGTGTTATATCTGGACTTTCAGAAGGCTTTCGACAAGGTCCAACATAAGAGATTAGTATACAAACTTAAAGCACATGGTATTGGGGGTTCAGTATTGATGTGGATAGAGAACTGGCTGGCAGACAGTAAGCAAAGAGTGGGAGTAAATGGGTCCTTTTCACAATGGCAGGCAGTGACTAGTGGGGTACCGCAAGGCTCAGTGCTGGGACCCCAGCTATTTACAATATATATTAATGATCTTGATGAGGGAATTGAATGCAACATCTCCAAGTTTGCGGATGACACGGAGCTGGGGGTCAGTGTTAGCTGTGAGAAGGATGCTAGGAGGCTGCAAGGTGACTTGGATAGGTTGGGTGAGTGGGCAAATGCATGGCAGATGCAGTATAATGTGGATAAATGTGAGGTTATCCACTTTGGTGGCAAAAACAGGAAAGTAGACTATTATCTGAATGGTTAGGAAAAGGGGCGATGCAACGAGACCCGGGTGTCATGGTACACCAGTCATTGAAAGTAGGAATGCAGGTGCAGCAGGCAGTGAAGAAAGCAAATGGTATGTTAGCATTCATAGCAAAAGGATTTGAGTATAAGAGCAGGAAGGTTCTACTGCAGTTGTACAGGGTCTTGGTGAGACCACACCTGGAGTATTGCGTACAGTTTTCGTCTCCAAATCTGAGGAAAGACATTCATGCCATAGAGGGAGTACAGAGAAGGTTCACCAGACTGATTCCTGGGATGTCAGGACTGTCATATGAAGAAAGACTGGATAGACTCGGCTTGTACACGCTGGAATTCAGAAGATTGAGGGGGGATCTTATAGAAACTTACAAAATTCTTAAGGGGTTGGACAGGCTAGATGCAGGAAGATTATTCCCGATGTTGGGGAAGTCCAGAACTAGGGGTCACAGTTTAAGGATCAGAGGGAAATCTTTTAGGACCGAGATGAGAAAATCATTTTTTACACAGAGCGGTGAATCTGTGGAATTCTCTGCCACAGAAGGTAGTTGAGGCCAGTTCATTGGCTATATTTAAGAGGGAGTTAGATGTGGCCCTTGTGGCTACAGGGATCAGGGGGTATGGAGAGAAGGCAGGGATGGGATACTGAGTTGGATGATCAGCCATGATCATATCGAATGGCTCGAAGGGCCGAATGGCCTACTCCTGCACCTATTTTCTATGTTTCTATGTTTCTATGTTTTCTCTTCCTGTTCATGAAGACAGCCAATATGTGTGTGCCTTCACATATAGGGGCCAACAATACACCTGGACCAGAATTATCAATTCACCTACTTTATTTTCCAGATGTCTGCAGGACTAACTGAGTACTCTGAAGTTCAAAATGATTTCAACACTAGTGCAGTATGTCGATGATCTGTTTGTGGCCAGTAAAAATGTATCCAGTAATCGGAAAGATACTGCACAACTACTAAACCATTTAGCTGATTCAGGATATCTGGTCTCACCATCAAAAGTACTGGTAGCTCAGGAGAAAGTAAAATATCTAGGAATTATAATTTCGGCCACCGAAAGAAGTCTTGAGAAGAGCAGACTCAAACCTATCTGCGAATTTCCAATTCCAAAAGAAGCTAAACAAATGAGGCAATGGCTGGGCATGGTTAATTATTGCAGACCCTGGATTCCAAATATAGCTCTAGAAACCAAGGAGCTAACACCCTATACCAGCACGGAGGGCGGATTTAAATTAGCAAAGAAAATACAGGAGGCCTATGAAAACTTAAAAAGATCATTGATGCAAGCCCCGGCGTTGGGAAGACCATTATACAACCGTCCTTTTCAAATCTATTGTACAATTCTATCTGACTGTGTCACTTCGGTGCTAACTCAAAAGCATGGGGATAGACACAGACCAGTTGCATATTACTCCTCTAAATTAGATCCAGTAGCCAGGGGACATCCTCTTTGCACTCAAGTTTTAACTGCAATCTACAATAGTTTACAATCAGCTGCTAATTTGACACTCCAGCAGGAAATTGTAGTGTATAGTTCACATTCGGTATCGGCATTGTTGGGGCAGCTGTAAACCCAGCACTTACCAATGGCCCGCCAAAATAAGTATGAGATCTATCTGTTGAACAATCCGAAATTGCAATTCAAACATTGCATAGATTGATTAACCCAGCCTCTTATCTTATTTCAACCCCAGAAGAGCAATCAGAAGCAGGACAATACTGTCTATTTGTTATAGAGGAAGAAACAACGGTAAGAGAGGACATGAGGGATGTACCCATGGAGGACTCTGACATCACATTATATGTGGACAGAAGTGCATCCATTGGACCGTGCGGTGAGAGATTGTCTGGGTATGCAATTGATGTTCAGAATGCGGAAATTATAGAACCAGCTGCCTTTGAGTCACCTTATTCAGCACAGCAAGCTGAATTATTCGCTTTAATTCGGGCTTGTATTATTGGGGGAAATCGAAAAATAGATATTTATCCTGATTCTCGATATGCATTCAGGGTGGTGCATAATTTTGGACAATTATGGAAAAATAGGGGATTCCTAACTTCCGCAGGAACCCAAATATCAAACAAACAATTGGTGACAGATTTACTGAAGGCCTTAATGCCACCCAGACAAATCTCTGTCATGAAATATAGCACCCATACTAAAGGACAGACAGAAGGTGGCAGTAATTGTCTGGTCTGCCAGAAATACAATCCAGGGAAAGGAATAGGATGTGAAGAAGGGAAAACACCATTGCCTATGGATCCTTTTGAGACATTGCAAATGGACTATATTGAACTAGAAAGGTGTCAAGGATATAAATAAGTTCTTGTCATAGTCGATGTATTCAGCCGGTGGATCAAAGCATTCCCAACCCATGACAATAAAGCAGCTACTGTTGTCAAGGTACTAATGAGAGAAATTGTCCCTAGATTCGGTATTCCCATTCAACGTAGCTCTGATAACGGTTCACACTTTCTTGGACAAATCAATAAAGAATGTTGTGAACAGCTGGGGATCCAGCAGCAATTACACTGTGCTTATCGGCCACAGGCTGCTGGACTTGTGGAAAAGGCAAACCAGACACTTAAAACTAAATTATTCAAATTAAAGGCGTAGACTGGACTTGGATTAATTAAATTACTCCCAATAGCTCTATTTCAGATGAGAGGCACACCCACCTGCAGGGAATTCGAGATTAAGCCCAGCTGAAACTATTTACGGTAGGCCCTTAAAAACCCCTTGGAACCAGAATGTGATGAAAATAGTTAATTTCCACCATATGACTGCAGAGATTACCGACTACATCTGAGCCTTGACCAGATCATTAATGGATTTACATTGTAGAGTGAGAGCAGCCTAAAGTGATATGCCTTCATTAGCAACTCCCATTAAAGTAAAACCTGTATACTACGTCTTAGTGAAGAATTGGGTGAGGAAAGGATCGGATGTTCGTTGGGAAGGACCTTACCAAGCTCTTCTAATGACTCCAACTGCAGTAAAGGTAGAGGGAAGAAATGCCTAGGTGCATCTTCATCATTGTAAAAGAATAAGTGAAGGTATAGGTGGTTAACTTGTTTCCTCTCAGGTTTTCTTAGATATTCTCCACTCTACTACGAATCAAGGGCCAATGAACTATCAAGATTGTTGGATGGGATTCACGCCCATGAAAACTCAGGAGGTGAAGACTCATCAGACAGAAATCATGGAGCTACCCCCACGAAATTTCGGGAAGCTCGATGAAATTCTGAGAATCTACATCAACATCTTTTTGTTAGAACATTTGTTAAAGTAAAGCAGTCATCATTGTATTCTGGGGTTATCATTAATAATGAGGGTTATCATGAATGATAAAATTATGGAATGATGGCCAAATTAAAGACACCATAAAATGGAGGATCCCTGCACTTGTCAGAATTGCTTAACCCTTGTCAGCTGAAATTTACAGGCTTTGGATGGCATCAGCAAATCTAGGCTCAGACTGATATGGAGGATGGTGAGGGATCCAGTGTACTCTTTATTTCTTCTAAATTGATTAAAAAAATGTATAGCAGATATGCAAACAAACCTTAAATGCATCATTTCGATTGGATCGCTGCAAGGGTACTGTAAATAGTATAAATAATGTTGCCAGATTGTCATCCTGTTAATGGACGATTGGTCGAACTGATGAGCCTTGGAGAAACTGTTTGAATCCCAAGGAACATGTTGCTATGTTTGCTTCCTTCTAGAAGCTCCTTTTGAATACAATGTATTAGTAACTGTATTATTGGGTTAGGGAACTGTCTATCATGTACTGTGTTAATCAATATTTGTTATTGGACTGTATAGAGACTATCCCCATATGGTTCGGCCCCTCAAGGTTCGGGGACCGATAAAAGGTAGCTCCCATGAGGATCGATGTCGATCTTCTGGAAGAACGCTTGGGACTGCGTGACCTTTTGGAGTGTCTCTGATTGCACGAGGCTAGAAGGGCTTGGCCAGGCAGATACAAGGATCAAATCCGCAGTGGTTAGGTTTTGTATGGGGGAATTTGTGTTGTGTTATCCAAAATAAAGTTTAGTTGTTCAAGTGCTTGATTCATTATTTTAGAAACATAGAAAATAGGTGCAGGAGGAGGCCATTCGGCCCTTCGAGCCAGCACCGCCATTCATTGTGATCATGGTTGATTGTCCCCAATCAATCACCCGTGCCTGCCTTCTTCCCGTATCCCTTGATTCCACTAGCCCCTAGAGTTCTATCTAACTCTCTCTTAAATCCATCCAGTAATTTGGCCCCCACTGCCCTCTGTGGCAGGGAATTCCACAAATTCACAACTCTCTGGGTGAAAACGGTTTTTTCTCACCTCAGTCTTAAATGGCCTCCCCTTTATTCTAAGCCCATGGTTCTGGACTCGTCCATTATTGGGAACATTTTTCCTGCATCTAACTTGTCCAGTCATTTTATAATTTTATATGTTACTATAAGAACCCCCTCATCCTTCTAAACTCCAGTGAATATAAGCCCAGTCTTTTCAATCTTTCCTCATATGACAGTCCCGCCCTCCCAGGGATCAATCTCGTGAACCTACGCTGCACTGCCTCAATCACAAGGATGTCCTTCCTCAAATTAGGAGACCAAAACTGTAGGCAATACTCCAGATTTGGTTTTACCAGAGCCCTATACAACTGCAGAAGAACCTCTCTACTCCTATACTGAAATCCTCTTGTTATGAAGGCCAACATTCCATTAGCTTTCTTCGCTGCCTGCTGTACCTGCACGCCAACTTTCAGTGACCGGTGTGCAAGGACACCCAGGTCTCGCTGTACCTCCCCCTTACCTAACCTAAATCCATTGGGATAATAATCTGCCCCCTTGTTTTTGCCACCAAAGTGGATAACCTCACATTTATCTATATTATATTGCATCTGCCACGCATCTTCCCACTCACTCAACCTGTCCAGGTCACCCTGCAACCTCCTAACATCCTCTTCACAGTTCACACTCACCCAGCTTTGTGTTCATCCGCAAACTTGCTAGTGGTGCTCCAAATTCCCTCTTCCAAATCTTTGATATATATGGTAAACAGTTGCGGCCCCAACACCGAGCCTTGCGGCACTCCACTCGCCACTGCCTGCCATTATGAAAAGGACCCGTCCACTCCTACTATTTGCTTCCTGTCTATCAACCAATTTTCCATCCACGTCAACACCCTACCCCCAATACCGTGTGCTCTAATTTTAGTCACCAGTCTCCCGTGCGGGACCTTATCAAAGGCTTTCTGAAAGTCTAGATACACTACATCCACTGGCTCCCCTTCATTCATTTTACTTGTCACATCCTCAAAAAATTCCAGAAGATTAATCAAGCATGATATTCCTTTCATAAATCCATGCTGACTTGGACTAATCCTTTTACTGCTATCCAAATGCCCCATTATTACCTCTTTAATAATTGACTCCAGCATTTTTCCCACCACCGAAGTCAGGCAAACTGGTCTGTAATTCTTCGTTTTCTCTCTCGCTCCTTTCTTGAAAAGTGGGATAACATTAGCTATCCTCCAATCCACAGGAACTGATCCTGAATCTATTGAACATTGGAAAATGATCACCAATGCGTCCACTTTTTCTAGAGCCGCCTCCCTGAGGACCCTGGGATGCAGACCCAGGTCCAGGGGGTTTATCATCCTTCAGTCCCATTAGCCTACCCAATACTATTTCTTGCCTAATGAAAATTTATTTAAGTTCCTCGACCTCCTTAGATCCTCTGTCCTCCAATACTTCTGGGAGATTGTTTGTGTCTTCCTTAGTGAAGACAGATCTGAAGTACCCGTTGATGAGGTACAAGTGTCGATCGCCTGGATTGGGGTCGGAGAGGAATTTCCCGGATTTTTTTCCCGAATTGGACCTGGGTTTTTATCCGGTTTTTTGCCTCCCCCAGGAGATCACGAGGTTCTTGGGGTGGAGAGGGGTGATAGCGGTATAAAGGGGAGGGTAGTGTCTTGTGTTCTGTGTCTTGTGTCTACTGTTTGTGGGTAAGTGTGTCTGTTTAGTGTTCAGCCATGAGCGAATGGCGGTGCGGGCTCGACGGACCTGGTGGTCTACTCTCGCACTTACTTTCTATGTTTCTATGTTTCTATGTTTCAACTCTTCTGCCATTTCCTGGTTTCCTATAATAATTTCACCTGTTTCGGACTGCAAGGGTCCAACTTTGGTTCTAACTAATTTTTTCCTCTTCACATACCTAAAGAAGCTTTTACTATCCTGCTCTATATTCTTGACTAGCTTACCTTCGTACCTCATCAATTCTCCCCGTATTGTCTTATTGGTTATCTTCTGTTGTTCTTTAAACATTTCCCAATCCTCTTGCTTCCCACTCATCTGCCTTCAAAGTTGACTTTGCTACTCTTTTTCCCTAACATATCTAAAGAAGCTCTGGTGAACCTTCTCTGCACTCCCTCTATGGCAATAATGTCCTTCCTCAGATTTGGAGACCAAAACTGTACGCAATACTCCAGGTGTGGTCTCACCAAGACCCTGTACAACTGCAGTAGAACCTCCCTGCTCCTATACTCAAATCCTTTTGCTATGAAAGCTAACATACCATTCGCTTTCTTCACTGCCTGCTGCACCTGCATGCCCACTTTCAATGACTGGTGTACCATGACACCCAGGTCTCGCTGCATCTCCCCTTTTCCTAACCGGTCACCATTCAGATAATAGTCTGCTTTCCTGTTTTTGCCACCAAAATGGAGAACCTCACATTTATCCACATTATACTGCATCTGCCAAACATTTGCCCACTCACCCAGCCTATCCAAGTCACCTTGCAGTCTCCTAGCATCCTCCTCACAGCTAACACTGCCCCCCAGCTTAGTGTCATCCGCAAACTTGGAGATATTGCCTTCAATTCCCTCATCCAGATCATTAATATATATTGTAAATAGCTGGGGTCCCAGCACTGAGCCTTGCGGTACCCCACTAGTCACTGCCTGCCATTGTGAAAAGGACCCGTTTACTCCTACTCTTTGCTTCCTGTTTGCCAGCCAGTTCTCTATCCACATCAATACTGAACCCCCAATGCCGTGTGCTTTAAGTTTGTAAACTAATCTCTTATGTGGGACCTTGTCGAAAGCCTTCTGGAAGTCCAGATACACCACATCCACTGGTTCTCCCCTATCCACGCTACTAGTTACATCCTCGAAAAATTCTATAAGATTCGTCAGACATGATTTACCTTTTGTAAATCCATGCTGACTTTGTCCAATGATTTCACCACTTTCCAAATGTGCTGCTATCCCATCTTTAATAACTGACTCTAGCAGTTTCCCCACTACCGATGTTAGACTAACTGGTCTGTAATTCCCCGTTTTCTCTCTCCCTCCCTTCTTAAAAAGTGGGGTTACGTTTGCTACCCGCCAATCCTCAGGAACTACTCCAGAATCTAAAGAGTTTTGAAAGATTATTACTAATGCATCCACTATTTCTGGAGCTACTTCCTTAAGTACTCTGGGATGCAGCCTATCTGGCCCTGGGGATTTATCGGCCTTTAATCCATTTAATTTACCCAACACCACTTCCCGGCTAACCTGGATTTCACTCAATTCCTCCAACTCCTTTGACCCGCGGTCCCCTGCTATTTCCGGCAGATTATTTATGTCTTCCTTAGTGAAGACGGAACCAAGGTAGTTATTCAATTGGTCAGCCATATCCTTGTTCCCCATGATCAACTCACCTGTTTCTGACTGCAAGGGACCTACATTTGTTTTAACTAATCTCTTTCTTTTCACATATCTATAAAATCTTTTGCAGTCAGTTTTTATGTTCCCTGCCAGTTTTCTTTCATAATCTATTTTTCCTTTCCTAATTAAGCCCTTTGTCCTCCTCTGCTGGTCTCTGAATTTCTCCCAGTCCTCCGGTATGCTGCTTTTTCTGGCTAATTTGTACGCATCATCCTTCGCTTTGATACTATCCCTGATTTCCCTTGTTATCCACGGATGCACTACCTTCCCTGATTTATTCTTTTGCCAAACTGGGATGAACAATTTTTGTAGTTCATCCATGCAGTCTTTAAATGTCTTCCATTGCATATCCACCGTCAACCCTTTTAGAATTAATTGCCAGTCAATCTTGGCCAATTCACGTCTCATACCCTCAAAGTTACCTTTCTTTAAGTTCAGAACCATTGTTTCTGAATTAACAATGTCACTCTCCATCCTAATGAAGAACTCAACCATATTATGGTCACTCTTGCCCAAGGGGGCACGTACAACAAGACTGCTAACTAACCCTTCCTCATTACTCAATACCCAGTCTAAAATAGCCTGCTCTCTCCTGCTCTCCCCATTCCTTGATTCGTTGAATCATAGAAGATTAAGAGAGGAACTTATAAAAGGGTATAACATCATGGGGATGGAATGAATGCACAGTCTTTTACCCAGAGTAAGGAAATCAAGAACCAGAGGATGTAGGTTTAAAGTGAGAGAGGAAAATTTTAATAGGAAAACATGAGGGGCACTTTTTTACCAGAGGGTGGTGAGTATACGGAACGAGCTGCCACAGGTAGTTGAGGCAAGTACTATAACAACATGTGAAAGATTCTTGGACAGGTACATGGACAGGAAAGGTTTGGATAGTTATGGGCCAAATGTGGGCATGTTGTACTAGCGCAGATGGGGCATCTATGTCAGCATGGACAAGTTGGGCCAAATTCCAGTTTCCATGCCGTATGTCTATGACTATGTCTATATCTCTATATTTGATGCTTCACTTTTCATTTTAAATTCTGGTGAAAAGCGCAGGGGCCAGAATGGAATTGGGCCATCAAGAAATGGGCAATTAAAGCGATAAGTGTCATATAGCGTAGAAACAGTCCCTTCAAAACATTGTGTCCATGTCAATATCAGGATTCTGTCCATATTAATCCTGTTTACTAGCACTTGCTCAATGGTCTGCTATGCTTCAGTGATAAAAGTGCTTATCCTATCACTTCTTATAGATGGAGAGTATCGCTTCCACTGTTTTCCCAGTGAATACATTCTCTAAGTGAAACAACATTTTTTTCCTCACAGCAACAAGAGATTAATGTGCACAATTTGAGCACATGATAGTCAAGTCAAGTCAAGTCACATTTATTTATATAGCACATTTAAAAACCAACTCTCGTTGACCAAAGTGCTTTACATTTGTTATAAGAATAGTATACACAAGCAAGCTACATACATATATACATATAGCCCTCACTCAGTGGACGTCAGGAAAGGCTTGGGTGTACAGATAAGTTTTTAGTCTAGAGTTAAAGGAATCGATGGAGGGGGCAGCTCTGATGGGAAGGGAGATGCTGTTCCACAGTCTAGGGGCTGCAACCGCAAAGGCACGGTCGCCCCTGAGCTTATGCCTAGACCGCGGGATATTCAGCAACCCCAAGTCAGCCGATTTGAGGGATCTGGAGGTGGTGTTGTGGGTGAGAAGATTTTTAATGTAAGTGGGTGCAAGCCCATTGAGGGATTTGTAGACAAAGAGGAGGGTCTTGAAATTTATTTGGAATTGCACAGGTAGCCAGTGGAGAGAGGCCAGGATCGGGGTGATGTGGTCTCTTTTTCGGGTGATGACAGGAGTCTCGTTGCGGCGTTTTGGACCAGTTGCAGGCGGAACAGGGAAGATTGGCTGATGCCTGTGTAAAGGGAGTTGCAGTAATCGAGGCGAGAGAAGATAAATGTGTGGATGATCTTTTCGAGGTCATCAAACCTAGGAATTGTTTTATTTTAGCTATCGTCCGAAGCTGAAAGAAGCTAGCTTTTACCACGGCATTGACTTGTTTGTAAAATTTCAGTGCTGAGTCAAATATCACGCCAAGGTTTTTGACGTGAGGTTTGAGTAATGGGGTAAGGCTTCCAAGGCTGCCTGCTATCATTTTGATTGAGTCCGAGGGGCCGAGAAGGATGACCTCAGACTTACTCTCGTTTAGTTGGAGGAAGTTCTGGGCCATCCACCACTTTATATCCTCGAGGCAGCGGGTAAGGTTAAGCAGATTTGATTGGTTTTTGGGCTTCAGGGGGAGATAGAGTTGTGTATCGTCTGCATAGCAATGGAAGGAATTGCCGTGCCTTTCAATATCTTGGCCTAAGGGGAGCATATACAGGGAGAAGAGAATGGGGCCAAGGATGGAACCTTGTGGAACCCCACAGCAGAGACTAGCTGGCAAGGAGAAAGAGTTGCCTATGTTGGTGGAGAAACTCCTACCTTTGAGGTAGGGGATGAACCAGCTCAGGCCAGTGCCATCAATACCAACCCCGTACCGGAGACAGTCAATTAGGATGGTGTGGTCGACAGTATCAAATGCTGCACTGAGGTCGAGAAGGAGCAGGATTGCACAGTCACCTGAGTCAACGGTGAGCAGTAGGTCATTGTGTACCTTCAACAAGGCAGACTCTGTGCTGTGGTGAGCCCTGAAACCTGATTGGAAAGTTTCCAAGATAGTATTTTGGTGAAGATAGGGCATAAGTTGACTTAAAATTATATTTTCAAGGGCTTTTGAGAGGAAAGGCAGTTTAGAAATGGGTCTGTAGTTGCTTGGCAAGGTGGGGTCGAGGGTAGGTTTTTCAGGAGTGGCTGGACCACCGCATGCTTGAAGCAGGTAGGTACAGTGCCAGTGGCCAGAGAGCTGTTGAAGATGGTGAGGATGCTGGGACCGGCTATTGTAATGACGTCCTTTAGGCGGGCAGAGGGGACAGTGTCGGGGGGCAGGTAGTAGGTTTCATGGTGGTGATCAGTTTTACAAGGGTTGGAAACAATCTAATTTTCAAGAACAGACCAATGAGACAGCCATTGTGGCAGCCACGGGTGGGAGGGGAAATATTTGTTCTTATGTTCTTTACCTTGGTGGTGAAAAATGTAGTAAATTCCTCGCACTTAACAGCGGACCCAGGACAGGGGCAGGACAAATGATGGAGATGATGGTGCTAAAAAGGACCTTGGAGTTATGAGCGTTTTTGGAGATAAGGGTGGAAAAGTATTTGTTCTTGCAGATTTTACCGCTTCCTGGTATTTGTGAAGGTTGTTTTTCAGGAGTTCGAAGGAAATTTGAAGCTTATCAGATTTGTACTTCCGTTCTGATTTTCTGCATTCCCTTCTTAGGGCTCTGGTGGTGTCATTGAGCCACAGCTCGCCTTTAGGCTTAAGGGCCTGTCCCACCAGCAATGGTGCGACCGGCCCTTTAAGTCACGCTTGCCGCATGGAGTCGCATGCCTGTGGGACAGGCCCTTTAGGCTTTTTCAAGTTAAGAGGAGCAACAGAATCCAGGATGGAAGAGCAAGTAGTATTGAATAGAGGAATGAGGTCGTCGGTGCTGAGATGGAGCGGAGACGCCTCAATAGTGCAGATGTCGGGGGCGGCTATGAGAGGTCAGAGAACTTACTGGCTGTCATGGAGTTAGCGGGAGTAGCGAGCAGGGAGATGGGATTTTGAGGGAGAGAAAGGCAGAGATATATCAAATATAATAGTGAGATTAAACGAGAACTTACCAGTTTGAAGTTTGATCTTTATTTTATGAGGAGTAACGTTGAGGGAATACGTGAAGAACCCCGCCAGGACGCATGCGTGTCATTCTTCAAAGCAGCGGTGTGAAATCACAGATAACTGTAATGACTAAACATAGTAAGATTAGAGAAGAGATACCAGTTCAAGATATGATCAAGGGTGGGAGCGAAGGGCACGTATTCCCTCAACGTTACTCCTCATAAAATAAAGATCAAACTTCAAACTGGTAAGTTCTCGTTTAACCATATAACCATATATAACCATATAACAATTACAGCACGGAAACAGGCCATCTCGACCCTTCTAGTCCATGCCGAACACGTATTCTCCCCTAGTCCCATACACCTGCGCTCAGACCATAACCCTCCATTCCTTTCCTGTCCATATAACTATCCAATTTATTTTTAAATGATAAAAACAAACCTGCCTCCACCACCTTCCCTGGAAGCTCATTCCACACAGCCACCACTCTCTGAGTAAAGAAGTTCCCCCTCATGTTACCCCTAAACTTCTGTCCCTTAATTCTCAAGTCATGTCCCCTTGTTTGAATCTCCCCTACTCTCAGTGGGAAAAGCTTATCCACGTCAACTCTGTCTATCCCTCTCGTCATTTTAAAGACCTCTATCAAGTCCCCCCTTAACCTTCTGCGCTCCAAAGAATAAAGCCCTAACTTGTTCAACCTTTCTCTGTAACTTAGTTGCTGAAACCCAGGCAACATTCTAGTAAATCTCCTCTGTACTCTCTCTATTTTGTTGACATCCTTCCTATAATTAGGCGACCAAAATTGTACCCCATACTCCAGAATTGGCCTCACCAATGCCTTGTACAATTTTAACATTACATCCCAACTTCTATACTCAATGCTCTGATTTATAAAGGCCAGCACACCAAAAGCTTTCTTTACCACCCTATCTACATGAGATTCCACTTTCAGGGAACTGTGCACAGTTATTCCCAGATCCCTCTGTTCACCTGCATTCTTCAATTCCCTACCATTTACCATGTACGTCCTATTTTGATTTGTCCTGCCAAGATGTAGCACCTCACACTTATCAGCATTAAACTCCTCTGCCATCTTTCAGTCCACTCTTCCAACTGGCATAAATCTCTCTGTATACTTTGAAAAATCTACTTCATTATCCACAACCCCATCTCACTATTTTACTTCGGAGTCACGTGAGTGACTACGTGAAGATTTTAAAGCTCTGTGATTTCATGCCGTGGAACGAGTCCATGCATCACATCTGCCTTGATTTTGGGGAGAATAGAGTTAACATCATTAGACATCAATACGATATTGAAACCCAACGGTAAAAATATTAACACCAATTATTGCCCCTATTTATGGGGTAAATTATATACAGGACTTAAAGTTGTTTCTGCAAATGTTCCAGGTTCAATGACTGGTTTGTTATAAAGTCGTTGGAAAGTTTCTTCCGTTGACCATCCTGCTGTCTTGAGGATTTGGTCCATTGGTACGTCCAACTTCATAGCTGCCAATGTAGCTGCAGCCCTGGTGGAGTGAGATTTGAAATGCTAGTGTCCACTCCAGCCTTATTTAGGACTTGTTTTAGCCATCTAGAGATGGTCTGGACTGTCACTGTTTTGAGTGGCTGTTAGTAGCTGATTAAAGTGACATTTCTTCCCTCTGATGATCTTTGTATACTTCATGTATGATAGTAAGTGTGTTATAATACAGAGACGACCATCTGTAGGGTAGGCCCTGAATTCTGTTTTTTAGGCCTGCTGACCCCTGTCTGTTCTGTATGACTATTACATTGATGTGAAAATTAAATTCCAGATGAATTAATCATGTTGTCCAACCTTATTTTCTGTAGTGACTTGACCCTTTGTGCCGTGACCAGGGACATCAGCATGACTGTTTTCATAGTCAGTTCCCGTAGGGACAGAGCTGTAGCTGGAGACCAGTTTCTTAACATGGTCAGTACAATGCTCACATCCCAAATTTGGGAGTACCTGGTTCTTGGGGATTAATTTTAAAATGCCCCTCATGAGTTTGGTTACCAGGATGTGTCCCAACAGAATGCCGCTCTGTACCTACGACAGGTATGTTGACAGAGCACTTCTGGCGCAGTTGATGGTACTATGACTGAGCCTCTCATCGTAATGGAGGCTTGCCAGGAATTCCAGAACAGACGGGATGTTCATCGATCTGTGGGTGATGATTATTGTTGTAACAGTACTTCCCATTTCTTGATGATACCAAGTACTGATGTTTAGGTGGACTGTCTGTGACCTGCTGAAATAATTCCGCATTCGGTCCGTCAGTCCCAGGTGTAGAAGAGGTGCTTCCAACTCTAAAAATAAATAGGTTTATATATAATAGTGACATGGGTTACTCCCCTTGTTGCGGGAAGAACCAGTAAGTTAGGTCTATGATGGATGGTGATGTATGGTTCTAACCCATGTTGATATCACCAGGACCCATGGTTGAGTAGGGCAATCAGGTATTATCAAAATACGAGACGTGGAGTCTATAGTTTCTTCCTAAATACCCGACTGATGAGGCAGAGGGAGGGAATGCATAAATGATCCCCCAAAGCAGCGAAGATACATCTGAACCTCTGCCCCAGGTTCTGGCTCCCAAGAACATAATTTGATAACTGGTAAGAGCATGGATGTGAATAGGTTGTTATCTGGTGTTCCATACCGTGCTGTTCCAGCAATACATATTTTATCCAACATCCATACAGTGTTTCTAGACTTAGCGTGACCTGTTGTCTGCCACTAAATTCAGTTTACCTGGTAAATTGGTAGCTGATATGCAAATATCTATCTGGATACGCTATTCCTAAATAGTGTTGGCCAGATAGTCACATGATGTCGATATGTTTCTACCCATATGGTTGACATATGCTACCCCGGTGGTGTAGTCAATTTGTAGTCTAACATACTGGTGATATAACCCAGAACAATATGACTTAAAGCCATGGCATGCACTCACTTCCCCAGGTATTTATGCCCAGCGTTTGTAATGATGCCTCCTGTGCATTCCATCTTCCCCGCAGCTGGAGATGGAATTAGTAGCATCCCAATCTAAGGCCCATCAGTAAGTGGTTCCATAGACGGGTAACTGTTAATGTTTGGTTAGGAACAATGCCTAATGTTAAGTTTCCACCATTTTTGTACCATAGTGGCCTCTGTTGGCAGCTTCATTGGTCTGTCAGAATGACCCCCCCATAAATTTATGAGTGACGCATGTTTGCGCTCAGTAATTTGATTATGTAAAGGTCCGATTTATGTGGCTGGAACACAGCCACTAAATGCCAATTATTCTACTACCAGTCTGATGGATGGTTTAGTTCCCTGCAAGCCTCCATTAAGGCTGTACCCTTTCTTACGGCAAGTCACTGACATGTGAACTGTGTTAAGGGTGAACCGCAGATGATCCATTGTGTTAAATACATCTGTGGTCACCTCCAATGAGTACTGTATAGCAAGCATATTTTAATACGATGCTTGCCACGTAGTACCCTAGGATCAATACCTTTGCAGTAACAAAGGTTCCCATCTAGTAATGAATATAAAGTACGAAAGTATTCAAATTAGTCAAATCTATGATGATGTGGCAACCACCATCTATATTAAGATAAAGATTTTTGGACACGAATTCCTGTGATTCGTGTTGGATGTCCTCCATTACTCCTATTTTATATGGGCACTGAAGTTCAGCAAGCGTTTTTGATTATTTCTTTGCCTGTAAGCATGAACATTCAGTTCGGTACATGCTGAACTGGAGGATTATGTTTTGAATAATTCTATGGTATAACCCTATACTTCTGAAATATAAGTGTCGGTAGTAATTTATTCTATACATCCATATAGAACTGTAATCTCTCACCAACCTCGTAAGGAGCCAGACCCACCTTCCTCCATGGTTACTATTAGTAGGTTTGTTACTATTTTGGCATCCTCCGTGAT
This sequence comes from Amblyraja radiata, assembly GCF_010909765.2. Lineage (NCBI taxonomy): Eukaryota > Metazoa > Chordata > Chondrichthyes > Rajiformes > Rajidae > Amblyraja > Amblyraja radiata. The sequence continues at coordinate 180,131,005 of NC_045956.1, forward strand.
CGTTGAGGTGCCGGTGTCTGGATCTGTAGTTGGGTCTGTGTTGAGGGTTAGCGCATACCCCAGGAAGTAGTTTTTAGACGTTGCTTTAATGTGCCCCAGGGTTCCCTCTATGTCAAGTTCTTTACCTGTTAAGATAAGATGCCTCCAAATTTTAATATTGGTGGTATGGAGGTTCCAAGTTAGCATAGGCCTGCAAATTAGGGTCTAAAGCCGGTTGGATGGACTTCTTCCTAATGCTGTTTACTCGTATTGGTAGTTTGCAAATTAAGGCCAGTGCATCCTGGTGATCTAGTGTCATGTCTTTTTGTTTATTGTGCGGGCGAACCCGTCCCGCTGTTAGGACTTTTAGAACTTTCTTTCGTTTCAATTCCCTGCCCTGCCATGTTTTCAATTACACTGGTTGATACTGGGAACATTCAGTGTTTTGCAGTTCCCTGATGGTAAGTGTCTTCCAATAGGTTTTCTGCACCCCATGTGCACCAGGGGTATGTTCTGCACCCCTGTTCAGGTGCAGCCCAGAATTGACCCCCTATACTCCCCTCTGATGAGGGAGAACACTGTGCAGCCCTACAAGAGGTACTGCTGTAGGACTTACTAGCTGCCCCCTGTGACTAGTCTCCATCTCCCGGAGCCTGCCACTTACCTGCTCCAACAGCCGCTCCAGCTGGCTCTGATGCTCTCGGGCACCCAACCGGCTCCAATGCACATGGTCACTGGCCATCGCGGCTGCTCCTGAAGCCGCTGCTCCTGAGGCCGCTCCTGCTCCAGTTCCTGCAGCCACTCCACCCGGCTCCAATGCTCACGGGCACTGGCCGTCACGGCTGCTCCTGAAGCCGCTCCTGCTCCAGCTCCTGCAGCCAGCCCAGGATTGACCCTCAGTGTTCCCCTCTGATGAGGGAGAAACACTGTGCAGCCCTACACGAGGTACTGCTGTGGGGCTTACTAACTGCCCACTGTGGCTAGCCTCCATCTCCCGATGCCTGCCACTTTGGGGTATTTCCTCCAGCAGCCGTTCCAACTGGCTCTCATGCTCTCGGGCATAGGCCACTCGCGCCTGCTGTTGATCCTGCAGCCGCTCCAACCGGCTCTAATGCTCACGGGCACTGGCCGTCGCGGCTGCTTGAAGCTGGTCCTCCTGCAGCCGCTCCAACCGGCTCCAATGCTCACGGGCACCGGCCGTCGTGGCTGCTTTGTTCCCCGCTCCCAGCCGCTCCAACCGGCCCCCATGCGCACGGGCACTGGCCGCTCGCGGCTATTCAGAGTCGGACTCCTCGGAGTCAACGACCCTGTTAGTTTTTGCTACCCTCTCCCGCCCGGCCGGGGCCGGTGCGGGAGCGAAGTCGGGCACAGCTGTTCCCATTACGGGAGATTAGCGTGCCTTTGGCTGCTGCTGCCGGCTGCCCGCAACTCCGCGGTTCTCCCCCGCCAGCTTTCCCGCAGCCTTCGTGGATCCCGTCCATGTCTCCACCTAAAAGGTAAGTGGAAGGAACGCAGAGTCTCCTTACCTGCTGTTCCCGGCTTTCAAATTTTGCCGCTAAGGGAACGTCGTTCCCCCTGCTGTGACTCGTTGCAATGCGTGTAGCGATATGGCACGCATGCGTCCTGGCGGGGTTCTTCACGTAGTCACTCACGTGACTCCGAAGTAAAATCTTATATTTCAATAAGAGACCCTCTCATCCTTCTAAACTCCAGAGTGTACAAGCCCAGCTGCTCCATTACCTGCATGCTTACTTTCATAGACTGATGTACAAGGAACCCCAGATCCCGTTGTACTACCCCTTTTGCCAACTTGACGCCATTTAGATAGTGCTGGAATAGGTGCAGGAATACTAGTTGCCTCATGGCAACATCCTTGTAAAAATCTTCTCAAGAGCATTTTCTTTCTACCTCTCTGTTATTTAATGCAGAATAAGAACATATTGACTGCATGATATTTTCTGTAATTTCAGATGTCGACAGTGTCCAGAATACTCGCCGACATGATCTCCTACACTGAACTGCGGAGTATTTGTCAAATAACTGCCATCTTATGTACATTGTGTGAAATTGTGATTTGTTAGCTGCGCAAAATAATACAAATGGCGATTTATTTATTATTGTATCTACGTTGGACGTTTGCTCTTTGGTGTAAGCTGGGGTGGGGCTATCATTGTGTTACATACGTGTCCATCAATTGTACATCACTTTCACTGGTTAGCTGATATGCTGATCACTGCAACCCTGTATATCTCGTGCACAGAATAATGTGAATTATGTAAATCTTACTATGTATGTCAGAAATAAAGTGTTAACCATGTTAATGGATTTCTATTATGAATTATTTAAAATTGAGTGGGTTGGTGCAATATTGGTGCCATATGCTGCTAATGTGTCGTTATCAGATATTCAGTGTTAAAAGAGAAATAAATCACAATAAAAACGAAAAGATGTTCCTTCCACAGCGTGCGAGGAGTCTGGCCTGGATCAGCACTGCTGAGGCACCAAAGTTAAGTTGCGGGGCGGTTTAAAATGTTTTTTTATTTAATGTTGTCCCTTGTCTAGTCTGAAATAAAGTTCATCATTGGATATAAAAACCAGAAGAAATGTAAATGTGTGTGTTATATTATTATATACATCTATAATCACATTCATATATGTATGTTCTCTCCAGCACAATCTAATCAGTTGTATGCTCGCTGAATAAAACCATCCTTAAGTTATACATCATTTGTAAATCTTGCTTAAACAAATTTAATTTTGTGAAATACTTAATTTAGATAACCCCACCATTACAGACAGATCTCATTCCACTGCATCACTGGGTCATAGGGCTTGACGCACGGAGCCGCTCAATCCATCTGGAGGACATCCGTCACTTCCGGTATATGTTATTAATGCAAGAAACGCGTACTTTCCTACCTGTTAAAAACCGCCAAAATGTTGAATATTTGCGCTGAAAAAAGTGTGGAAGTCGGGGTAAGTGTGAGAGACATGTACCCATCTTCAGAATTCCAAAAGTGAAGTGAAATGAAGGTAAAGAGAAGCAAGAGCTGAAGGAACAACAGCAGCTAAAGTGCTTGGCAAACATTGGCCGTGCAGATATCGGAATTGAAAATATTGGGAATTATCGCGTTTGCTCACTGCATTTCATCAACAGTAAGGCATTATTTGTGGTTTTTCTTGATTCCTTTGGTATCTAAAAAGTCTCAGAAGTGATAAATCTGGCTGTAAATTTTTCTTCAGATGCATTTTCATTTTGTATGTAAAAACCCACTTGAGAACCATGGGCGATTTTAAAGATTTACAGCCAGATTTATCACTTCTGAAACTTTTTAGATGCCAAAGAATCAAGAAAAAACACAAATAATGCCTTAGTTGATGAAATGCAGTGAGCAAACGGCCAATGTTGGCCAAGCACTCTGGCTGTTGTTGTCCCTTCAGCTCTCGCTTCTATCTGCCGTCATTTCTCCTCCCTTTTGGAATTCTGAAGTATGCTAAATGTCTCACACGCCTATCCCGATTTCCTGAGAGTCGACTGTTTGGGCAGTAATTAGCTGGATTGTACAGACTTGCCTTTTGTGAATAGGACACACCTTGGATATTTTCCACATTGTCACATAGATTTCTATGTTGTAAACGTACCATAGTTGGTTGGCAATATGCAAAACGTGTTCTGGAGTACACATCCTCAGAGCTAAACTGAGATGTTGCCTGCTCCCAAAGCCAGAGGTCTCAGCCATTGCTTGATGTGCCGTGGAATGAATCTAACTGCTGCAATGGTGTTATCAGAGTTCTACCATCTATTCGGCACTCACATGCTTTTAGCACTCACATGCTCAGCCCCACTATCATTGAGAATGCCTTGGAGCCTCTTCAGCTGCTAATTATCCACCACCTTTAGCAGCAGATTGTGGCAATTTGGCCCATCAAGTCTACTCTGCTATTCAATCATGGCTGATCTACCCTGACCACTCCAATCACCCATCCTCATAACTCTCCTCTGCATGCCCACCAGTTTAATGACATCCTTCCTAATGCAGAGCCACCAGAAACGTACACGGTGCTTTAAATGTGACCTTACTAACGTCTTGTTCTTGTTTGGTACGGGTGTCAGGGTGATGGGGAGAAGGCAGGAGAATGAGGTTATGGGGAGAAGGCAGGAGAATGGGCCTAGGAGGGAGAGATAGATCAGCCATGAATGAATGGCGGAGTAGACTTGATGGGCCGAATGACCTAATTCTGCTCCTATCACATATAATAATAATAATAAATTTTATTTAATGGGCGCCTTTCAGACATCTCAAGGACACCTTACATAGTAATCGGAATAACATATAATCGGAATATAACAAGTAATAAAGACATCACAGAGACACAAATTAAAAACAGAATTCAATCCAAAAACAGAAAATCAAAAACACAGTGTGAAGAGAGAGCAGCGGCAGCCAAAGCGCGCCAGTGTTCACTCTCTCTTCACGGCAGCCATCTTGGACACAGACCTACAGGAATACAAATTAGACAAAAAAATCATCCCCCCACAATGGATACCACTGTGGGGGAAGGCACAATGTCCAGTCCCCACCCCATGTTCACCCCAAAGTCAGGCCTATAGAGGCCACCGCAATTGCCTCTACGGAGGCCCGATGTCCCTGGCCGTTCTCACTGGGTGGTCTTGCCCCGGCGTCGGGTCACATATGACCTGATGAACATGACATCCCAACTCCCATTCTCAGTACATTGACCAATGTGTGTTAACCGATTGACCCAACAGACCAACATCCTTCCTACGGCAGAGCGACCAGAAATGTTCACAGTAGTTTAAATGTTGCCTTACCAACGTCTTGCTGTAACATGACGTCCCAACTCACGTGCTCAGTACATAATCATAATCATACTTTATTAGCCAAATATGTTCTGCAACATACGAGGAATTTGATTTGCCATAGTCACACCAATAAAAAAGTAACAACACACAAAATACATTTTTAACATGACCAGAGCGACTCCTCCACATTCCTCACTGTGATGGAAGGCGATAAAAAAGTTCAATCTCTTCCCTTCTTTGTTCTCCTGCGGTCGGGGGCCTCGAGCCTTCTGTAGACAGGATGTGGCCGTAGCCGGCAGTCTGGCCCTCCGCGTCGGGGCGATCAAGCTCCTAATCGGGGGGGATCTCAGCTCCCCCGCGCCGGGCGATCGGACCCCGGGTCGGGGTCAAACCTCTTGCGACTTTGGAGCTTCCCGACATCAGTCTCTACCCGTGACTGCGAATTCCTTCATGTTGAAATCCGCAGGCCGCATTTGGAGCGTCGATCCCAGGCAAGATTGGCAGCTTGCTCCCGCCAGGCTGGCGGTCTGCTGGGTCGACTAACATGGAGCTGGCTCGGCCACTTCCTCCTGCAGGCTATGATCTATCGTCTTCTGATCGGCTGTTTTTCCGTTCAGGCTCACCCTGAAGACGGGACCTTGAGTTTGGCCGCAGTATCAACTCGACAGATTCCCATCTGAAACTGCCATCTCCGACCCTAAGTGGGGACCCGGCACCCGGCTTCTCAAGGGCCACAACCTCCTGGGAGCATCTGCTGCCCTCAGCCTCCTGGGAACATCAATCAAACAATCCAAATCTGTCCATGTGGACAGAACTCAAGGGTTTGAACTCCAGGGAGAGGTTGAGCAGGCTGGGACTCTATTCCTTGGAGAGCAGGAGATTGAGGGGTGATCTTGTAGAGGTGTATAAAATCATGCGATGAATAGTTCGGGTGGATGCACAGAGTCTACCGAGAGGGGGGTCGAGAAGCAGAGGGTTCAAGGTGAAGGGGAAAAGATTTAATAGGAATCTGAGGGGTGACTTTTTCACACAAAGGGTGGCGGGTGTATGAAACGAACTGCCAGAGGAGGTAGTTGGGGCAGGGTCTATCGCATCGTTAAAGAAGCGATTAGACAGGTACATGGATAGGACGGTTTAGAGGGAAATGGACTAAACGCAGGCAAGTGGGACTAGTGTAGATGGGACAGTTGGGCCTGTTTCCATACTGTATGACTCTATAACCTCTCCCTGTAGCTAATACCCCGTAATCCACGAATCATTCTGGTAAACCTTTTCCACATCCCTCTTGTAATGGGGTGACCGGAACTACACACAGTACTCCAAATGCGGTTAACCAAAGTCCTATAAAGCTGTATCATGACTTTCTGGATCCTTATACTCAATGCCTTGGCCTATGTTTGTAAGCTTGCCTTCTTTCCCACTCTATCTACCATTTCCACGTAGTTATGAACGTGGACCCCATGATCCCTCAATGCCATTCATTGTATATTTTCCCCTTACATTTGATCTCCCAAATTGCAGCACCTCACACTTGTTCATATTAAATTCCATCTGCCATTTCTCCGCCTATTTCTGTAGCTAATCTATATTCCGCTCGCCACCTTACGCCTTCTCACACTCAAAACCTAACAATCTTAGTGGCATCTGCAAACTTAATAACCAACCAGCTACGTTTACATCCAGGTCATTTTTATATATCATCAACAGAAAGTTATGTTAACATTGGAATACATCTTGGGTCAGCTCCCGACTATATGTCACAATATCAGAAAGCTATACATAGCTAAAAATATGATCTTGTGCTCTTCCAGTTTGCGGGATTTTTCTATTTTACGCAAAATCGGTAGCGCTACAATTTTTCGCCACATTACTCACCTTTCTCCTGTGCTCAAGTGCAACAAGTTTTGTTCCGATCGATGGTTTAACGAGGTTAATTCCCGGGATGGCGGGACTGTCATATGTTGATAGAATGGAGCGGCTGGGCTTGTATACTCTGGAATTTAGAAGGAGAAGGGATCTTATTGAAATGGAGATGAGGAAAAGCTTTTCAACACAGAGGGTTGTGAATCTGTGGAATCTCTGCCTTAGAAGGCGGTGGAGGCCAATTCTCTGGATGCTTTCAAGAGAGAGTTAGACAGAGTTGTTAAAGAGAGTGGAGTCAGGGGATATGGGGAGAAGGCAGGAACGGGGTACTGATTGTGGATGATCAGCCACATGATCATGGTGAATGGCGGTGCTGGCTCGAAGGGCCGAATGGCCTCCTCCTGCACCTATTGTCTATTGTTTATTTCAAAAGCTATTAAGGTTTAAAAATCTTTTAAAATCTTCAAAACCACACATTCGCAGATTGGTCTCCTCACCTTTCAGTCACCCGGGACGGAGACGCCCCATCCTGCGCTGCCACAGCCTCTCCCGCCTCACTCACTAACTCCTCTCTCCCCTCCTCACAGTAACTTGTCTATCGTCTCCCCCACCACCGGCGTCGGCCGCGGGGATGGGGGGTTCAGTGGAGGCCCTGGTCCCGTCTCTCTCTCCCTCACTCACTCCTCTCCCCCGCCTGCTCTCTGTGGTAATGGCGGTCCCATCTACCCATCCCCCCCGGGTAAATCGCTGCGACCGTCCGTCTTCACCACCGCTGCGGTAACTCACCCTTACAGCCCTCCCGGAGATCTCCTCCACCAGCTCGTCGAAACTCGTAGTGCCCACTGTGACAGATACCGACTCCATCCCCCGGGTGGCAGCAGCGAGCAGGCAGGCAGGCAGGCAGGCAGGCAGGCAGGGCGGGGACGGGATGAGCAGCAGCAGCGGGCGTTCGGGCAGGATGGGGATAGGCCGAGCGGCGACTGAGCCGGAGTGGGCAGAGGGAGGGAGGGAGAGTCGGGTTGCAGGGTGGCCGAGCAGATTGCGCGGAGTTTGAGTGACTGACACACACAATGCAAACAGGTCCAATTGTCAAGTCAACTGGATCTAAACCACAGCTAACAGTGAATGACCTGTGGACATTACGGACATTTTCAACCTCTCACTTCTGAGGTTTGGGGTTCCCACCTGCTTTAAAAGGGCATTAATAATACCAGTGCCCAAGAAGAGCAAGGTGACGTGCCTCAATGACTATCGACCAGTGGCACTAACGTCTGTGGTGATTAAGTGCTTTGAGAGGTTGATTACGATGCATATCAACCTGGACCCACTGCAGTTCGCTTACCGCCACAACAGATCAACAATGGATGCAATCTCACAGGCCCTCCACTCCGTTCTGGACCACTTGGACAACAAAAACTCAGGCTGTTTGGCTGTTATTCATTGACTAGAGCTCGCCGTTTAATACGATCATCCCCTCCAAGCTGGTTACCAAGCTCTCATACCTGGGTCTCTGCGCATCCCTCTGCAATTGGATCCTGGACTTCCTCATCCACAGACCTCGGTCTGTCGGTATTGGTGGAAATGTGTCATTCTCGACAACAATCAGCACGGGAGCACCTCAAGGCTGCGTGCTCAGCCCCCTGCTGTACTCACTCTATACTCATGACTGCGTAGCCGGACATAGTGCGAACTCCATCATCAAGTTCGCCGATGACACCACCTTTGTGGGACATATCACTGATGGGGACGAGTCAGAGTATAGAAGCAAGATCGACCAACTGACCAAATGGTGCCAGCACAATAACCTAGCTCTCAAAACCAGCAAAACCAAGGAACAGATTGTGGACTTTGGAAGGGGTAGGATAGGGACCCATAATCCCGTTTATATCAACGGGTCGATGGTGGAAAGGGTCAAGAACTTCAAATTCCTGGGCGTGCACATTTCCGAAGATCTTTCCTGGTCCCAGCACACTGATGCAATTATAAAGAAAGCACATCAGCACCTCTACTTCCTGAGAAGATTACAGAGAGTCGGTATGTCGAGGAGGACTCTCTCGAACTTCTACAGGTGCAAAGTAGAAAGCACGCTGACTGGTTACATCGTGGCTTGGTTCAGCAACTTGAACGTCCAGGAGCAGAAAAGAATGCAGAAAGTTGTGGCCACTGCCCAGTCCATCATCGGCTCTGACCTCCCCATCATCGAAGGGATCTATCGCAGTCACTGCCTCAAAAAGGTTGCCAGCATCATCATGGACCCACACCATCCTGGCCACAAGCTCATCTCTCCGCTGCCACCAGGTAGAAGGTACAGAATGCTGAAATCTGGTACATCCAGGTTCATGGACAGCTTCTTCCTCACAGCCATCAGGCTATTAAACTCGCCATCAAACAAACTCTGAATAATAACAACCTATTGCACTTTATCTGTTTATTTATGTGTATATATATGGTCTATGCGATATAGAAACACTGAACAGTTCTGTATTTATGCTTACTATATTCTGTTGTGCTGCAGCAGGCAAGAATTTCATTGTCCTATCTGGGACACATGACAATAAACTCTCTTGATAACTTGACTTGAGGAAGGAACTGCAGATGCTGCTTTTTATGGAGGGAGGGAGGGGGTGACTGAGGGTAGGGGAAATGAGAGGGAGGGAGAGATGAGGGAGGGATTGGGGAAGAGGAGGAGGAGAGGAGAAAGATCTTGGGGAGGTGAGGAGGGAGAGTGGGGGGGATTGAGGGTGAGGAGGGGGTAGGGAGGAAGAGGGTGGAGGGGAGGAGTGGAGGAGGCAGGGAGTGGGGAATAGAGGGAGAGGAGGGCAGTGGGGGAAGTCAGGAGGGATGATGGGGGGATAGCGGGAGGTGAGGAGTGGGGGATTGATGGATAGGAGGGGGGTAGGGAGGAGAGGCGTTATGGAGGGAGGGAGGGTAGGGGAAAGGAGAGGGCGGGAGGGATTGGGGAGGAGAGGAGGAGAGGGGAAAGAAGAGGGAGGGTGGGGAGGAGGGGGGGGATGAGGGAAAATGAGCCGCGCCTGCGCAGTTGGGGCTATGCGTGAGTGGTGGAATATTGCGTTGGGGGAAATGGGTTGCTTCGGGGGAACGGGTGAGTGGTGGAATATTGCGTTGGGGGAGCAGACCCAACGAGTCTGCACTTAGTCTAATGCACAATAAAACCTGTTGCCTCTTCCAGCATTTTCTAACTTCATTTCTTGGTCATTTTGTCGAGATGGTGCGGAGGATGGTCTGTGTGATGGACTGGGCTACCTCTTCACTACTTGATCTCTTTCCCTTCTCACAGTCCTTGTGAAAATTGAAATCTCCCATTGTACGTGTGTGAGAAGGAACTGCAGATGTTGGTTTAAACCAAAGATTGTTCCACTGATTGTGCTCCACGGTTGCCTAACCTCTATTATCAGCAGGTCTCTCCCACTAGAACCATGCATCAGTTCCAGTGACACACCCAGTACCAGCTCAACAACATTGCTGACTCTAAACATTTATGCATTTACATGTTAAAAATATCTTGATCAGGTGTATGACATGGCAAGAAACTGGTTGCACAGCAAAGTTGTCCTATTACATACAGACCTGTACAGCAGTAGGTTTTTCTTTATTTTCCACGTCAGTGTTTCATCGGGATTTTGCTTCCTATTCCAAATTGCCCTGGAGAAGGTGGTGGTGAGTTGATTTCTTAAACCATTTGAATGGATTTTGTCTATACAGCTATCGTGCTACAATGCTGAGAACTATATTCTGGATCTTCCTTTTTGCTCTATATATTGTATTTGAGTTAGACTCGATTGTATGCGTGTAAGGTATACCTGATCAGTTCGGATGGCATGAAAAACAAAGCTTTTGTTTAGAGCTCGGTACACATAACAATAATAAACCTAAAGTGAAACTTCCTGCTGGACAGGGACCTCTCAATGATGTTGGATATAGATCTTGTGGCGATGAGGAGTGGCAGTGCTCTCCCAAGTCGGGATGGTATGTGATATGAGGTTATTGTATTGTATTGTATTCAAATTTATTGTCATTGTCTCAATTAGAGACAACGAAATGAATTTCCCTTTACAGTCAGTATCATAAAAATAAATAAATAATAAATAATAAAACTAATTAAAAATAAAATAGAATTTAAAAAAAAGCACAAACACAGAAAGTCCACGACACAACATAACACAATGGCACCAAGGTGAGGAAGGCACCATAGTCCAGCCAGCCTCCCCTCCGATCTTCCCAGATGTTCACCCGTGGTCGGGGCCTTCCGAGCACCCGCAGTCGCCACCCCGGGCGGCCCGATGCTCAGGCCCTCTCGCCGGGCTGATGGAACGCCGACGCCGAACCCCGATGGTGAAAATCCTCCTCAGCGGCCCGGACCTCCCAATCAGCCACCTCCCACCGGAGTCCGCAGCTCCCGAGTCCGCAGGCCGAGCCGGGCAGAGTCGCAGGACCCCACGATGTTTGTCAGCGCCGCCCGCGTTGGGAGCTCCGCGAACCACAGCTCCATGATGTCGGTGCCGCAGGCCCAGCACTCCGGGCTCCAGACGGCGATCCCCGGTAAGGCATCGCCAGCCCCGCGATGTATCAGCGCTGTCCCGCCGCTGCTGGAGCTCTGGTCGGTCCAGGCAGGAAAGGCCGCGCCAATCCAGTAGGTAGGCCGCTGGGGGGGGCGAGGACGCGACTCGAATAATAGTCGCGTCCTCTCCAGGAAGTGTCTGAAGGACGGTATCCCCCTTACCGTGCCCTCTTCCCCCACATTAAAACATTAAAAAAAAACATTAAAAACACACTTCAACATAACAAAAAAAACAAAACAACAAAAAGATACCGGGCTGAAGATGGAGGCAGCTGGCACCAGCGCCACCGGAAGTACAACATTAGCTACAAATGGTGGCATTCTCATGCTGTTGCTCTATTTTTTTAAATCAAGACTGACATATTTTTGTTTACAAAGTTGGAGCATTTCCAAAAGTTTGCTTCACCCACATTAGGTTCAGTGTGGTCGGCTGCCCAGGGAGGTTAGAGCGCATGGGATCCACAGAGAGATAGTGTTAATAAAACATGTATGGGCAAAAAAGTGGCTTCATAAAAGGAAACAGAGGGTGATGGTGGGAGACTGGAGACATCTCCGATGTCGTGGTATCGAACACCTCATCTTTGGCCCAGATACGGCGTAGATGGAGAAATTGGGAGTAGGGGACAGAGTATCTGCAGGAAGCCGGGTGGGAAAAAGTGTAGTTGAGAAGTTGTGGGAGTCAGTGGGTTTTTAATAGACGTCAGTGGTAGTCTATTTCCTGTGATGAAGACTGGGAGATCAAGAAAGGGGAGGGAGGTGTCTTCAACCTCTTCACCTCTCAGCAAACCCTTCCCATGACTGCAAACAATACTCTAAACTTTTCATAGAGCCTCAACATCAACCTTTCATGTGTACAGTGGTACAGTGAAAAGCATTTGTTGCGTGCTAACCAGTCAGCGGAAAGACAATACATGATTTTCTGATTCTTATACTCAATGGGACACGTCTGTGACACAGGAGACAGCAGGAGGATGTGGAAGGGAGTCCAAACACTGACGGGGTACAAGGCAAGGCAGCAGGTAACTGGCACCGACACTTCTCTCCCAGATGAACTGAACAACTTCTTTGCACGTTTTGATGCAGCAAACACCACACCCAAGGGGAGAGCCAGCCCCTGCTTACAAACCGACCAGCCAGTCCTGACCATAGACTCAATGGACACACGGAGAATCCTGTCTAAGGTCAACCCGTGGAAAGCAGTCGGACCCAACAACATCCCAGGACGTGTGCTCAAGGAATGTGCTGAGGAGTTAGCAGATGTGCTAACAGATATCTTTAACATCTCCCTTAGTCAAGCCATTGTCCCCACATGCCTCAAAACTTCCACGATAATCCCCATAGCGAAGAAACCAGTGGTTGCCTGCCTAAATGACTACCGCCCTGTCGCCCTGACCCCAATAATAATGAAGTGTTTTGAACGCCTGGTGAAACCCCACATTACTGCCAGCCTCCCCTCATCGTTAGACCCCCTCCAGTTTGCCTATCGCCCCAACCGTTCTACAGAGGATGCCATCTCTACCACGCTGCACACAGTACTCACGCATCTGGAAAATAAAAACACATACGCCAGAATCCTGTACATTGACTTCAGCTCAGCGTTTAACACCATCATCCCACAGAGACTTGTGGAGAAACTAACCCTGCTGGGCCTCAACACCACCCTGTGTCACTGGATCTTGGACTTTCTGACAGAGAGACCGCAGTCAGTCCGTGTTGGCAAGAACACTTCAGGCACGATCACGCTGAGCACCGGCTCCCCTCAAGGCTGCGTGCTCAGCCCGCTGTTGTTCACATTGCTCACACATGACTGTGCTGCCAGATTCAGGGACAATAAGATCATAAAATTTGCGGATGACACAACAGTGGTGGGACTCATCAGCGGAGATGACGAATCAATGTACAAGGAGGAAGTAAAACAACTAGTGGACTGGTGCAGCAAAAATAATCTAGAATTAAATGTCGACAAAACGAAGGAGATGGTTGTCGACTTCAGGAGGGCGCAGCCAAAGCATACACCCCTCAACATCAGTGGCACCACGGTGGAGAGAGTGGAGAGCATAAAGTTCCTCGGTGTGCAAATTATAGACAGCCTCACCTGGTCCAGGAACACCACTGGGACCGTCAAACGGGCCCATCAGCGACTGCACTTCCTGAGGAAACTAAAACAGGCCTCACTCCCCACCAACATCCTCAGGATTTTCTACAGGGGTACGGTGGAGTCTGTACTCATGTACTGCATAAATACGTGGTACTCCACCTGCAACTGCTCGGACAGGAAGGCTCTGCAGAGGGTAGTGAGGGGAGCAGAGAGGATCATTGGCGTCTCCCTACCCTCGGTACAAGAACTGTTCCAGAGCCGCTGTCTGAAAAAAGCTCAGAGAATTGCTAAGGACAAACTGCACCCCCTCCACACACATCTGGATCTCCTGCCATCAGGCAAGAGATATCGAAGCATCAAAGCCCGGACTACAAGACTGCTAAACAGCTTCCTACCACAGGCTGTGAGGCTGCTAAACAGTCACTCTGTACTCACAGTCACCTGATTCTGCGGCTTGGCACGGACACTTTAATAACTGGCACTGGCCACTTTAATAACTGGCACTGGCCACTCAAATCAGCTGCCCCGGACATTTTTTATGATTGGTTTTATTGTATTTTAACGTTGTGTTTTTACCTGCTTTTAACTATTTATACTGTTCCATCAGGGACTGGATTGGTTTTAGTGTTATTATGTGTGAAATGTTTTAAATTTCATGTGCGATGCTCCGTTATTCCCTGGGAAACGTCTTTTCATTTTGCACTGTACAACTGTTGCTTGCAAGATGACAATAAAGGTTGATTGATTGATTGATTGATTGATTGATTGATTGATTGATTGATTGATTGATTGATTGATTGATTGATTGATTGATTGATTGATTGATTGATTGATTGATTGATTGATTGATTGATGTGCCTCAACAATGGAGCCAAGCAAACCATATACCTTCTTTATCTTCTTTACCACTCTATGAACTTGTGTTGCCACTTTCAGACACATATTGCATATGGTGATTTAAATTGCACAATACTCCAGCTGACAATGTTTTATAATGAATTTGGAGCATAACCCTACTTAAAGTCATAGACCAGTACAGCACGGGAACAGCCCTTCAGCCCATCTTGTCCATGCCCTCTAACTACCCTCTGAGTGAAAAGGTTGCTCCAGAGGTCAATCTAAAATATCTCTCCTTTTATCATAACCTATGCCCTCCACCCTCAATCCTCTATCCTGGGGAAAATACTATTTAAGCCCTTGCCTCCTGCACTGCAAGAAAAAAGATCCGATCTATCCAAAATCTGCCAATATCTCAAGACCGCTAACCAAGTAACATCATGGTGAATCTCTTTACACCCTTTTAACTTAATGCTCTCCTTACTATGGCTGGTGATGGGAAATGCACACTGTACTCCAAGTATGGTCTCACCAGTGATATGTACAACTGCAGTATGATGTGCCAACCTTTCTACTCAAAACCATTTCCAATGAAGGCAAGCATGCCAAACGCTTTCTTGATCACAATGTCCATCCCACTCGATACTTTTAGGGAATCATGCGCCTGTACTCCCAGATCTCCTTGTCTGCAACGCGCCCCAGGGCACTACCATTTATTGTGCAAGTCCTGACTTGGTTTGACATACCAAATTACAACATCTCATACGTGTAGGAAAGAACTGCAGATGCTGGTTTAAATCGAAGTCTGAAGAAGGGTCTCGGCCCGAAACGTCACCCATTCCTTCTCTCCAGAGACGCTGCCTGTCCTGCTGAGTTACTCCAGCATGTTGTGTCTACCTACTTGTCAGAGTCAAATTCCATTTGTAATTCCTTGACATACCTTCCCTTAAGTATAGCAGCGTGTCTTAATGACTACCGTCCAATGGCTCTGACATCCAACATTATGATAGACACAAATGCTGGACAGCTCAGCAGGACAAACAGCATGTTTGGAGAAAGAACGGATGACTTTTTGGGTTGAGACCCCAATGTTATAAAGTGCATTGAGAGACCGGTGATGGCGCACATTAACTGCCATCTTCCCGGCCCTAAACTCATTTCTGGGACACCTAGACAACAAGGTCAGACCATTGACTATAACTCTGCTTTCAACACCAAAATCCCATCCAAATTCCAGGACCTAGGAATCAGCTCTGCCACTGGGTCTGCAACTTTCTGGCCCTCAGATTTTAATCTCTGAGGATAGGTGACAACACCTCCTCCAAAATAACATCAACACCGGTTCACCGCAAGGATCAGCCCCATACTATACACCCTTTACACTCACAAATGTATGGTTAAATTCAGCACTAATTCCATCTACAATTTTGCAGACAACACCACTGTGGTGGGTCAAATCACAAACAATAATAAGATAGAGTACAGGGAGGAGATAGAGAATTTAGTGATATGGTGCCAGAACAATATCCTTGGCATTAATATTACCAATGATCTGTCGTGAAGCAACCACAAGGAGAAAATGTTGCTTCATTGATTAAGGTGAATGTTAAAGCTGTAGTCCAAAATTGATTGTTCATCCAGTGAGGCTATATGGGTGGAGCTGAGAAATGAAAAGGAGATGTTCGCCTTGTTAGGAGTGTACTACAGGTTCCAAAATAGTCAACTGTATTGCATCTAAGATGTATAATACTACTTTTACTAAACTGTACGTAAATATTGATTTCACTGTATCTCGGTACATGTGACAATAAGGGTATCAGTGACCATTGACCAAATAGGGGCAGGAGATGATTCTGATGATTAACATTAAGGTAAAGAGAAAGGAAGTGACTAGAGAGAAAATAGGCCCCTTAGAAACCAAAGCAGTCATCTCCGTGTGGAGCTACAGGAGATGGGTAAAATCCTCAATGAGTATTTCTACTGTTTTTATTGTGAAGAAAGACATGAAGACTGGGGAACTTGGGACAGTTAATGGAAGTGTCTTGAGAACAGTCAGTGTTACGGTCGAGGAGATGCTGAACGTCCTAAGGTATGGAGGAAGACAAATCTCCCGGGCTTTTGTCAGATATTACAGGGACCCTGACTGAGATATATGAATCATCATTAGTTTTAGTTTAGTCTAGAGATACAGCACAGAAATAGGCCCATGTTTTGCCTCCATTTAAGAAGGGCTGCAAGGAAACGTCTGGGAGCTATAGACCGGTAAACCTAACATCCGTGGTAGGCAAGTAACTGGAGATTGTTAAGCGGGATTAGAAAAAAAATATTTGGATAGACTGGTGCTGATTAGGGATGGACAGCATGGTTGTAGATCACAGTAAAGTGTGTGGTATTGTAGACAGTGAAGATGGTTATCAAAAATTACATCAGGTTCTTGATCAGTTGGACAAGTGGGCTGAGGAATGGCTAATGGAGTTTGATGCAGATAAGTATGAGGTGTTGCACTTTGGGAAGTTAAACTACAGCAGGACCTTTACAGTGAATGGCAGTGCTCTGGGTAGTGTTGTAGACACTAGGATTCTAGGATCTAGGAGAGCAGGTACATAATTCCTTGAAAGTGTCGTCACAGGTAGATAGGGTGTACGCAATACTCCAGGTGTGGTCTCACCAAGACCCTGTACAGCTGCAGTAGAACCTCTCTGCTCCTATACTCAAATCCTTTTGCTATGAAAGCTAACATACCATTCGCTTTCTTCACTGCCTGCTGCACCTGCATGCCTACTTTCAATGACTGGTGTACCATGACACCCAGGTCTCGCTGCATCTCCCCTTTTCCTAGTCGGGCACCATTTAGATAATAGTCTGCTTTCCTGTTTTTGCCACCAAAATGGATAACCTCACATTTATCCACATTATACTGCATCTGCCAAACATTTGCCCACTCACCCAGCCTATCCAAGTCACCTTGCAGTCTCCTAGCATCCTCCTCACAGCTAACACTGCCCCCCAGCTTAGTGTCATCCGCAAACTTGGAGATATTGCCTTCAATTCCCTCATCCAGATCATTAATATATATTGTAAATAGCTGGGGTCCCAGCACTGAGCCTTGCGGTACCCTACTAGTCACTGCTTGCCATTGTGAAAAGGACCCGTTTACTCCTACTCTTTGCTTCCTGTTTGCCAGCCAGTTCTCTATCCACATCAATACTGAACCCCCAATGCCGTGTGCTTTAAGTTTGTATACTAATCTCTTATGTGGGACCTTGTCGAAAGCCTTCTGGAAGTCCAGATACACCACATCCACTGGTTCTCCCCTATCCACGCTACTAGTTACATCCTCTAAAAATTCTATAATGGCTGATCATCCAGAATCAGTACCCCGTTCCTGCTTTCTCCCCATATCCCTTGATTCGTTGACATCAAATGAACTGAAACAGTACATGAACGTTTCATTATAAGATACATCCCTGTAATATCAACACATATTAATATTTGTTAACCCTTCTGTATTTCAGATCCATTATCACAGTTCAATGCGATGGATGTGGGTTTTGCGCAATTGAAATGTTTCAGGATCCAGGTAACAAAGAATGCAACGTGAGGAAATTGTGAAAATGTCAACAGCTCAAGTGCCAGATCGCTTTTGTTGGTAAATTATCAGTCATTTTTTACACTTGATAATCACCACGAGGATCGTTATTAAATAGATAGTCATGGTCATCAGTAAAGCAACTGACGTAGTCATTAATACATAGACTATGTAATCAATGAAGAGGGCCAAATAAATCAATAAATTATAACATTAATCACTAAAAGTAAAATCACATTTGTCAATGGTAAGATTTTGAAGAGCTGGAATGAAGGAATCAATACTGATTGTATTCTCAGGTTCTTGAGCACCATTTACAAAATGTCCATGCGCTCCCATCTGAAGCTCAATGGGGGGGTTCTTGCTATCATCCTGACCTCAGGCCAAGTGTACCAACGGTTAAACAAAAAATGTACTGACCAAGTTGCAATGACACAAACATTCTATCAGGGTAAATTAATCTCGATGTTTGGTCCATATAATATTTGTCTTGTCAACATGAGGGCTCGGTATCTAGAAAGCTCAGCAACCCAGTGAATTCTCCTGCCCTTGTATTCCTGGATGATTGTAATGTGAGGGTTAAACAGACTGGGAGCTGAAATGGAGTTGTCAGCTAATTTAGCAGCACCGTATATGGAACCCTGCTTAGGAAAACAAGTAGATGTTTTCGAAGAATGCTTGGGCTAATTCGACCATTCGATCATGAGGACGCCTGCACGGTCACTAGGATAAGCTTTGCTTTCCCAGAGACGTCCAAGGTGTCTGATAGGACACATAACTCATGCCATTATGGTGCCATGGAGAATAGCTAGCTGACACATAATCACCGTTATTCTTAGTGATAAAAATATTATATAAATACATGCTTCTGCCATGAGAGCATGAGCTTCATCTTCAGGGAGAGAAAAAAGCTTCACCAAGGAGAGGGAGAGGGAGAGCTTGGACCGTTATGTGTGCCAGTGCCAGATAGTGCAGACAGGCGACTCGAATACGCAGAGGGGTGCAAGAGTTCAGAGTCATAGAGTGATACAGTGTGGAAACAGGCCCTTCAGCCCAACTCGCCCACACTGGCCAACAATGTCCCAGCTACACTAGTCCCACCTGCCTGTTCTTGGTGAATATTCCTCAAAACCTGTCCCATCCATGTACCTGTCTTAAACGATGGGATAGTCCCAGCCTCAACTACCTCCTCTAGCAGCTTGTTCCAAACTCCCACCAACCTTTGTGTGAAAAAGTTACCCCTCGGATTCCTATTAAATCTTTTCCCCTTCACCTTGAACCTATGTCCTCTGGTCCTCGATTGCCCTACTCTGGGCAAAAGACTCTGTGCATCTACCCGATCTATTCCTCTCATGATTTTGTACACCTCTATATGATCTCCCCTCATCCTCCTACACTCCATGGAATAGAGACCCAGCCTACTCAACCTCCCCCTAGAGCTCGCACCCTCTGGTCCTGGCAACATCCTCGAAAATCTTTTCTGAACCCTTTCCAGCTTGACAATATCTTTCCTATAACATGGTGCCCAGAACTGAACACAATATTCTAAATGCGGTCTCACCGAATCTTATACAACTGCAACATGACCTCCCAACTTCTATGCAATACGCTGACTGATGAAGGCCAAAGTGCCTAAAGCCTTTTTGACCTCCTTATCTACCTGTAACTCGACCTTCAAGGAACCAAGGAACCTGTACTCCTAGATCCCTCTGCTCTACCCAGAGGCCTACCATTTACTGTGTAGGTCCTGCCCTTGTTCAACGTCCCAAAATGCAACACCTCACACTTCTCTGTATTAAATTCCATCAACCATTCCTCTGGCCACCTGGCCAATCGATCCAGATCCTGCTGCGATCGTTCACAACCATCTTCACCATCTGCAAAACCACTAACTTTTGTATCATCAGCAAACTTGCTAATCTTACCCTGTATGTTCTCATCCAAATCATTGATGTAGATGAGAAACAGTAATGGGCCCAGCACCGAACCCTGTGGCACACCACTAGTCACAGGCCTCCATTCTGAGAAGCAACCTTCCACCATCACCCTCTGCTTCCTTCCATGGACGAATTTGCTATCCATTCAGCTATCTCTCCTTGGATCCCAAGCGATCTAACTTTCTTTATTGATGTTGATACTCGAGTTTCTGTTTTAATTGTGTTTGCTTTAATAAATAATTAGTTGTGCTCTTCATCATGTGTTTCCTCCATTCATTGATCCGAATCCTTGAATCCTGCATATATTTCATTACAATGATCAAGGCAGTACTGACTGAATTGATCTGGGCTGGTGTTCCAGGGACAGACAAAATATAAATAACAGGTCATTTCATAAAACAGCTCCGGTGAGGACTATGATCAAATGGATCTTTGTCCTTCCATAAAACACATTCCCTCCAGCCCAATTATCCCACACCCACCAAGATGCCCCATCTACATTAGTCCCACTTGTCAACATTTGGCCCATATCCTTCTAAACCTTTCCTATCCCTGATCCTGTCCAAATGTATTTTAAATGTTGTTACAGTACCTGCCACAACTACTCCATACAGCAGCTTGTTCCATGTACCCACCACCCACTTTTGTGTGAAAATTATCCCTCAGGTTTCTATTACATTTTTCGCCTCACACCTGAAACATATGTTCCCCGCTTCTTAATTCCCATACTCTGGGTAAAAGGCTCTGTGCATTCACCCTATCTATTCCCCTCATAATTTTATACACCTCTACAAGATCATCCCTCATCCATGCGCTCCAAGGAATATTGCCATTACTTTGATGCCAGGAGCAAAGGAAGTAAAACGGTTGTTGCTAAAAACATCAATTTCAAAATGTTGTTCAAATATTTCCCAAATTGACTTTAAGACTCTTATGTTTAATCCCCTCTTCATCTACACTAAAATGATTTCAAAGATGAAAGTATGCTTTTGAATATTCTGCATAGAATATTTGTATCATGAATTGTTTTACACACAAACCACATTTCATAATATTGTTTGTATACCAGGTATGTAATGAACATTAGACAAAAAGTGCTGGAGTAATTCAGATTCAGGCCGCATCTCTGGAGAAAAAGGATAGGTGACGTTTCGGGTCGGGACCCTTTGTCGGAATGAAAGTAGTGGGGGGTGTGGGGGGGGAGGGGAGGGTGGGGGGGGGAAGAGAACTAGAGGTGAGAAAAATCAGGACAAATCTGGGTTGGTACAGATGACCTCAGGCCGGGTGGTTCCCTGGTAGGCCAATTGTTGCATAGGGAAGGTGTGATCTCAAAACAGACTCATTGTTGCGAATTGTAGATCTGGTTAAACAACCAGGGTGGAGGAAGGGGAGGAGGAGACAACAGGGTGGGGAGTGTTAGTAGAAGTTATTTAAAATTTGAGAATTCAATATTCATACTGCTGGGTTCTAAACTACCCAAGAAAACTATGAGGTGCAGTTCTTCCAATTTCCGTGTGGCCTCACTCTGGCAATGGAGGTGGCCCAGGAAGGTCAGTATGGGAATGGGAGGTAAACTGGTTAGCACCCACAAGATCCAGTACGCCTCAGCAGACCAAGCATATGTGTTCAGCGTAACAGTCCCCGAGTCCACATCGGGGACTCCGCTTTTGCATCGAGTTTGCATCGGGAACGGCGGTGGCAATAGATTCCTTGTTAAAACTGACGGTTGACGACGTTTCAGGTCAGGTCGCTTCTTCAGACCGATAACAGGTGACGTTTCAAGTCGGGATAGTTCTTCAGACTGATGACATTTCAGGTTGGGGCTCATCTTCAGATGGATGATAGGTGAAGTTTTGGATCAGGACCCTTCTTCAGACGGTTTGGGGTGAGGTTTCAGTCTTTTCATGCTCTGGAGAAGGGTCCTGACATGAAATGTCACGTGTCCTTTCGCTCCAGATGCTGTCTGACCCGCTGAGCTCCTCCACATTTTGTGTTTTGCTCACTAACTTCATTAAGTTACAAACAGAGCAGGACTGTCCCCTGAGGCATTGGGAAAGAACTTTCACCCTTATACGAACACACTGGCTCTGAAAGCTCATTATTTCACTATGACATTTTAATGTTTTATCAAATGTTCTCTATAAATGCAGGATCTAGCTAGTATTAATCTCTGAATATGTATTCAAATATCTATGTCCTGATGTAGTTCAGTTTCTGTCATTGCAATTTTAAGAATTTGTGTGATTGCAAACATAAGATAAAATTATATATTTTATTTATAACAGGGACCAACATGAACTAGAAAAGAGAACAGAGACCATACAACACTTTGTAAATCAGTTTTCTAAGTGGCAATGTCGAACGACAGGATACATACGTGAACTACAAGAGATTGCGAACAGTATTGATCGGTATCACAAAGGTGCCACAATTGCAAATGTCACAGGGTCGTCTGCAAGTGCTGTAGGAGGTGTGCTTACGTTTGCAGGAATAATTGCTGCTCCTTTCACTGCTGGTGGCTCCCTGATACTCACTGCTGTGGGCGCGAGCATAGGAGGAGCTGGTGTTATCGCTAACTTGACAGCTGGCATCACTGAATATGTTAAACGGTCAAAGAAGCAGAAACGGGTAGATGAGATCATCAGGCAATATAAAAATGATCGGAAAGAAATGTCAGCACACTTGAAGGACATCGACCGTGATCTCCAGGCCCCGAGTCATCTTAGTGAGGAAGAAAATACCGAATGTGATTACAATGAAGGCACAGCAGGAGATTGCCAACGGAACAGCAAAGTAAAGCAAGTCACCAGTAAACATAGGGGAAAATATATGCCGAAAGTTAAAGATAGATCATATTTACAAGGGATTAGGAAGGCAAGGAATATTTTCAACAAATGCAGGAAAAAGTATTTGGATGAAGTTAAAGCTGGATTACAATCTGGTTCCATCAGCATGAAGACATTTAAAGTGACAGCATCAATCATGGGCAAACAAGTCTTAAGCAAATCTCCTGGCCTTAGCACAGTAGCTGAGAAATTGACAACTCTGAGTCACAATGTTCAAAGAACAAAGTATGCCCTGGAAGCTGGGAAAGTGAAACGGTTGCTTTATGGAACTCCTCTAGCTTTGTCCAAAACTACAAGAGCTGTTTCAGGAGTTGTGGGAGCACTCTTTATAGTGTGGGATATCTACTCTATAGCTAAGGATTCGATTGAGCTGAGCAAAGGAAGTAAAACTGAAGTCGCTAAAAAGTTACGAGATGAAGCTCAGAAGATAGAGGATGCATTAAAGCTGTATGAGGACATATGTCAGTTTCTAAAAAGGTTCTTGAGAGAGACTGGGACATTGGATAATGAAGTCCAGAGGCTTGAACAGAAAAAGGATGAAAATTGTTTCTTCATTTCCAGTGGCATTGGACTTAGATCATCGAATACTACAGCAAGGGGTAGAAACATAGAAACATAGAAAATAGGTGCAGCAGTAGGCCATTCGGCCCTTCGAGCCTGCACCGCCATTCAATATGATCATGGCTGATCAAGCCCTTGGGCCCACAATGTCTGTGCCAAACATGATGCCAAGATAAACTGATCTCATCTGATTTATACTCCCCTCCCCCCCATTCTCTACATATAAATGTGCCTATCCAAAAACCTCTTAAACACCACTATCCTATCAGCATCACCACCAACCCTGACAGAGAATTCTAGGTATCTATCACCATCTAGGCAACATTCCCCGCATGTCTCCTTTGAACGTTGCCCCCCTCCCCCTCACATTAAAGCTATGACCTCTGGACATTGACATTTCAACCTGGTAAAAAGTTCCAACTGGAATCCCTCTCGAAGGTACTTTCTTTGTAGCTACAATTGTCACACCCGTCATTCCTTCTTATCCCCACTCCCATCAGGCAGAAAATAAATTGATGTCATAGGAGTAGAATTCAGCCATTTGGCCCATCAAGTCTACGCCACAATTCATTCATGGCTGATCTATCATTCCCTCTCAAAGCTCTTAAAGATAGCAGAGTTAAGGGATATGGGGAGAAGGCAGGAACGGGGTACTGATTGTGGATGATCAGCCATGATCACAGTGAATAGCGGTGCTGGCATGAAGGGCTGAATGGCCTACTTCTGCACCTACTGTCTATTGTCTAATGCCGAACCCATTCTCCTGCCTTCTCCCCATATCCCACGACACTCTTACTGATCAAGAATCTGTCAATCTCACACTAAAAATACCGAATGACTTGAACTCCACAGCGGTTTGAGACAACGACTTCCACAGATTCACCGCCCTCTGACTAAAGAAATTCCTTCTCATCTTCTTTCCAAAGGCATGTCCTTTTATTCTGAGGCTATGTCCTCTGCACTCTCCCACTAGTGGAAACATCCACTCTATACTCACTCAATTCCGGCCTTTCACTATATGGTAAGTTTCAATGAGGAACCCCATCATCCTTCTAAACTGCACTGAGTACAGGCCCAGTGCCATTGAACTCTTATCATAGATTATTCCAGTCAACCCTGGGATCATTCTCGTAAACATCTTCTGGACTCTCTCCAATGCCAGCACATCCTTATGGGGCCCAAACCTGCTAACAATACTCCAAATACAGTCTGACCAGTGCCTATAAAGCCTCAGCATCACATCCCGTTCCTTCCTCCAGCCTCACAATACATTTCTCTTCTCTCCACATCTGGTACCCTTTTGTCTTTTCACTCCGGTCCGTTTGTCACATACTCTACCCATCTGTCAATCACCCCCTCATACGTATCCATCAATGACCTTTATTCCCCTGGTGGCGATAAACATCTCATCGGCCCACACCCACCCCGCCCCTCACTGCCCCCCCCCCCCCCCTCACCACCTCCCCTCCCCCCCCCCCCCCCCCCCGGAGTGAACACTGACACGGAACCCCCCCCCCCCCCCCAACGGGGCCCAACGGGTTCCATTTGGTCTAGTATATATATAAAATAAACAAATCAGTACCAGTGATGGACTGGGCAGTGTTCATCACTTTTTGCAGTCTTCTTCGTTCCTGAGCGTACAAGTTGCCGAACCAGGCCGTGATGTGTCATTATGTTCTCCACTGTACACCTGCAGAAGTTCAAAGGAGTATTCAGTGCACACGGAATCTCTGCAATCTTCTCAGGAAGTAGCGGCGTTGATGGGCTTTCTTTATGATTGCATCAGTGTGCTGGGACCGGGACTGATAATATTTGTATACGGTATATCTGATCTGATTGTACAGCCTGCACAACAAAGCTTTTCACTGTACCTGGGTACACACGTCAAATCAAATCAAATCAAATCAAATCAAATACGTTTATTGTCATTGCACAACAACTGTACAACGAAATTTCATTGCATCTCCTTCAGTGGTATACATAGAAGACACGGGATAAAAGATTAAAAGAACAAAAACACAAACAACCATTGACTCTCATATGCCGGCAAGATCAGTAAATGAAATAAATAAATAAATAAAATTATTTAAAAATATTGCGTATTATATTGCACCACGAATTGTGTTGTGTTGCCCGCAGTGTTGTCTATCTAATAAACTAAACCTAAAATAAAACCCCATGTCCCGGGGGATTATCTCCCTGATTCCCCCGCTACTGAGGGGAGGTTTGCCGGCCTGGGGTGTGAGGGCGGCTTCTCATTCCGCCGCTGATGAGAAGTGGGAGAGAGTAAAATGTCGGAGTAGCATTGGGTTCAATGGGTGTCTGAGGAGGCAGCACGAACTCTACGGGCTGAAGGGCCGTCCCGCTGTGAACACAGGACAAAGTGGGACAATACTCACATTCACTCACACAGACAGACACTCACTGCTGAGTTACTCCAGCATTTTGTGTCTATATTCGGTTTAAACCAGCATCTGCAGTTGCTACTTACACAAGTATACTTCGCCATTCATTGATTCAATCGCGGCAGATTTATCACCTGTCTTATCCCCATAACCCCTGGCACTCGTACTAATCCATAACACCCGTACAAATCAAGTACACTGGATGAGGTTAGGGGTAGACGTGAACCTCAGTCTAACGTGCAAGTTCCTTCTTACACAATTTATCTGCAGTTCTTTGTTTCTACTATTAATATGCAGTTCCATGTTATTACAGGATGAGACCTGTTGCACAGTCTGTGACCTTGAGTGTAGACACAAAATGCTGAAGTAATTCAGCGGTTGAGGCAGCATCTATGGAGAGAAGGAATTGGCGATGTTTCGGGTCGAGAGCCTTCTTCAGACTCACTGTGACCTTGCGTAACTGCCTTGAATCTGTGTGTCTTGTTGGGGTGCCGAGGCACGGAGAGGCCATGACCGATGGATTGGATTCGCAGCGACATCCTCTATCCGACGAGAATTCTGCAACACCCTCTCTCGCTGCACCCCCTCTATGATTCCTCCTGCTTTTGCGAATTTTTCATTCATTTGTTCTACGTATAGACATTTGTCTATATTTCTCGTTTCCCTTACCCCTGACTCTGTCTGAAGAAGGGTCTCGACCCGAAACATCGCCTATTCCTTCCCTCCAGAGATGCTGCCTGTCCAGCTAAGTTGTTACTCCAGCATTTGTATCTAACTTCGGTGAATGAAACGTCGGCGGTGGAGCAGACTGCCACCCAGAGGCGATGCTCAGTAATTACAAGTCGACAGCAATTTGCCAAACCTGCTTCCTTTAAAGGAAGAAATGCAAATGAAGTGAGCAGCAGTGAAAAGCGGGCAAATATGAGAAAGATCAGAGCTAAAATGAGAAATGAAAGGCGAAAATATGTCCTTTTTTCTGTTTTCGGCAATCAAGTGCAATATAACATGTTAAATTTTTGGCTCGTACTGACTTAAAAGAGTAATGGTAGAGGTTGGTTGGGAGAGAGCGACGATGTTCTAGCATACTTACCTGGCAGGGGAGACACCATGATCACAAAGGTGGTTCTCCCAGGACGAGGCTATCCCATTGCACTTCGGGTGTGCTGACGCCTGCGATGTCCCCAAATGCGGGATACTCGACTGCAAAATTTGTGGTAGTGGGGGACTGCGTTCGCGCTCTCCCCTGATTTACAAATGAAAAATAGAATTACTGTGCACAGACCCCATATAGGCTGGAGGATCACTGGTGTAGCCAGAGTTGCTGCCTTACAGCGCCGCACACTCCCATTACATTCGGGCGAACTGCAGCTGTGCAAGAAGCAAAGATCCTATAGCGGAGCAAGATAGACCACTCCTGCTAAATCCAATGGGCTGACGTGTAGAACGCAACGGAGCGGAACGTCGGCCATTTCAGTAAACCCGACTCGACTTTAGTTATCCCTCTCAGCGTTGCGGGGGAACCGTTTGTGTGTGTGATAAAGGGTTAATTTCATAATTCTGTTAATTTTTATTAATGATTAATATGCTAATAAATTATAATTCTGTTAATTTTCTTTTTTTAATGTTTTTTAAAACACCCCTTTTTAAATGGCTCTGGCGTTTAGAAGGATGAGAGGGTATCTTATTGAAACATATAAGATTGTTAAGGGATTGGACACACTGGAGGCAGGAAACATGTTCCCGATGTTGGGGGAGTCCAGAACCAGGGGCCACAGTTTAAGAATAAGGAGTAAGCCATTTAGAACGGAGACGAGGAAACACTTTTTCTCACAGAGAGTTGTGAGTCTGTGGAATTCTCTGCCTCAGAGGGCGGTAGAGGCCGGTTCCAGTTGCTCTACTCTTGGAATGTTCCTTAATGTTTTTTGTGTCTATGGAATTGTTTTTCAATAATAAAATGCGTGTGGTCTTCCCAATAGCCAGAGAGTGGAATGAAATCTGTCTAATGGTGGGGTTATCTAAATGAAGTATTTAACAAAATAAAATTTGTTTTGAGCAAGATTTATTTCGGACTCAAGGCCCGGACAAGGGACAACATTACATAAAAATACATTGCAAACCTCTCCGCAACTACCCTGGTGTCCCAACCGTGTTGATCCGGGCCAGACTCCCCACACGCTGTGGAAGGAACATAGGCATCGTTTTGCTTTTTATTGTAATTTATTGATCTTTTTAAATGTTAATATCTTATAACAACACATTAGCAGTATATTGCACCAACCCACTTAATTTCAATTAATTCAAAATCGAAATCCATAAACAAGGATAACACTTTTTATTTCTGTCGTTCATGGTAAGATTTAAATGTGAATATCTCATAACGACACATTAGCAATATATTGCACCAACCCACTCAATTTTAAATAATTCAAAATCGAAATTCATAAACAACGATAACACTTAATTTCTGTCATTCGTGGTAAGATTTACATAATTCACATTATTCTGAGCGCGAGATATATAGGGTTGCAGTGTTTAGCATATCAGCTAACCAATGAAAGTGATGTAAAATTCAACGTTTTTAACACAATGATAGCCCCACGCCTGCTTACACCAAAGGACAAAATATCCAACGTATATACAATAATAAATAAATCGCCATTTGCATTGTTTTGTGCTGTTAACAAATCACAATTTCATAAACTAGTGTATTTCTTCAATAAATAATTTAACGGAATTACGTAGATTAATGGCTCATGCTATGAGTCATGAAGTGAGAAGTTGTATTGCTTGTACCTAATAAACTATATAACCTGACATGGTGTGAGGCCACTGTTATTATAAGGACCACAAATCGACACGGTGTGAGAGTGTATGGACTTACTCCTCAATTGATTATATTGTTTTTATCTTGGGTTTTTTTGCGGTTATGCGGTTATGGCTGCTGTTCTCAGGAAGCCAGAGATCTTGGTGTTTGATGCAGACCTTGCAGAGCAATGGCATGTATTTAAGGAAGATTTCTCAATCTACATTGATGCAGCGTATCCAGCTGTTGCCCCTGCTCTCCGTGCAACAATCCTACTTAACTTGGCAGGCACTGAACCTGCTCGACGTGCCAGAAGATTTCACTATGCACCGGCTGGAGTCGACGCTAATGGTATACACATTCCAGCAGAGTCTGACCGTGATCCTGAATGTCTCCTACGCAAATTCAGACAACTATGTGAGTTACAAATTAATGTGAGCATTGAACGTCATAAATTTTTCTCAATGTGTCAAAAACAAGGAGAACCTGTCGAGCTATATGTCAGTGCACTGAAGCATGTCGCTAGGGAAATTGAACATAGTTTGATACGAGATCGCTTGATACATGGCATATTGAATGATAAATTACGCGAAGAATTGTTACGAGAAGTTGGCCTGACCTTAGAAGCTGTTCAAAACCGCTGTCGTATAGCTAAATTAACCCACATTAAAACACTTACATGTTCTGCTGCTCGTGAATCAATGCAGCCAGCGTGTCTAATCAAACTACTGCTCGCCCGTTCCAAGGGCCAGTTAACAGCCCAAGATGGATTGCTAATTACTTTAATTGTGGCGGTTCACACACAGCAGTTCGCCACCGGTGCCCTGCGTATGGAAAACTGTAGATTTTGCAATAAAAGAAATTTTGCAAAATGCTGCAGGTCATGAAACAACAGATTTCAAATGAGACAGTCCGTCAACTCGTTAAACGAGGATGAATATCCAAGCTCGAAGTTCGCACAAACAGACGGTGACAGCACAGAGATTAATGTGCATGCTTTGTCTGGTTCAGCGTCCAAACTGGATCCCAAGGTCGGATTGCTCATTGACGGCAAAACTCTTTGTCTTAAAGTTGATAGCGGGACTCGCTGTAACGCAATTTCGCTGGCTGTCTTCCAACAGCTGCAAAACACAGCAACTCTAACTTAGACGACTGCATCACTTATCTCCTTTAATGGTGCAGCACTACACCGTATAGGCCAAGTAAAGTTACGTTGCCGTCTCAACGCACGTGACCACATCCTGGATTTCCACGTGGTACGCGAGAAGGTAACATCCATACTGGGTGCCGATGCACGCCATGACATGGGTTTGATTTCCTTCAGCCCTTCAGTCTGTCCACTGACTATAGGCTGTGATTTTACACATCACATTTTAACACAATACAAGGATTTGTTTAACGACGAGCTGGTCAGGTTGCCTGTGAGATACACGATTACTATTGACCCTGAGGCAATCCCAGTTGTTCATCCGGCTCACAGGATCCCCCATGCTATGCGAGATCGTGTACAAAGTGAACTTAACAGAATGGTGGCTCTTGGTGTGATCACTCCCGTAGCTGAACCCTCAGACTGGATCTCCTCAATGGTTGTCGCTACTAAGAAGAATAAAGGTGAGATACGGATTTGTATTAACCACAAGGACGTAAATAGAGCAATCAAGAGACCACGTTATCCAACGCGCTCTGTGGACGAGATTGCGGCGCAGATGGCTGAAGCAACTGTATTTACAGTGCTAGATGGCAGATTCCACTGGAACATAAATCTTCCAAGCTGACAACTTTCAGTACTCCGTTCAGACGTTATAAATTTTTTTAGGATGCCCTTTGGTATATGTTCTGCCAGTGAAGTATTTCAACAATCCATGGAGCAATTGTTTGCCGGATATCCATGCTCCATCGTAGTGGACGATATCCTCATTGCTGGAAAAACGATCGAGGAACACGATGCCAATCTGACAAAAGTAATGAAGCGTGCCGAGGCCATCCATCTCAAGCTCAATCCCCAAAAATGCAGATTCAGAGTGAACGAGGTAAAATATCTAGGCCATATTGTTACCAAGGACGGCCTGAAAACTGATCCAGCGAAAACCAGTGTTATTAATGAGCTTCCAGCACCCACGGATGTGCCCAGCTTGCAGAGGTTCCTTGGCATGGCGAACTATTTGAGCAAATTCATTCCAGATTTCAGCGAAATATCAGCCCCATTGTGCCATTGCACACACAAATACTCTGCTTGGACCTGGCATGAGCAACAACAGACAGCATTTGACACTCTTAAACGGCAGATGTCGGCTACCCCTACTCTAGCATACTTTGATCCTAGACTGCCTATTACACTTACATGTGACGCCTCACAACACGGTCTGGGCGCTGCATGCCTTCAGAACGATGGCCATGGCAATAAACCTGTCGCCTATGCCTCACGCACCATGTCTGACACAGAACAACGATACGCTCAAATCGAAAAAGAGCTGTTAGCGGTTGTGTTCGCCTGCAACAAGTTCAACGATTTCACCTTTGGTCGCACTATTACAATTGAAACCGACCACCAACCTCTTATCAGCATTTTCAATAAACCTATTCATAATTCTCTAGCGCGCCTACAACGGATGTTACTATAACTTCACAAATATGACGTCCTGACCTACAAATGTGGAAAGGATATGCACCTGGCGGACACTCTTTCACGTGTTCCTCGGAAGACCTGCGAGGATCTGCCCGCACAGGATGATGACATTATTGTGATGTTGTATCCTTCATCCCTTCATCTTGGATGGAGGACTCGGTTGCCCACATTGACACCGACAAGACCCTCCAGTCGCTAACCTCTGTCATTAAGCGCGGCTGGGCAGACAATGTGGGGGGTAGGGGGTAATAATATTTCTAGGTCCCTACCTGGTCGGTGAGGCAGCTTTTTCTCCGGGCTGCCCCGTCGACCCGTCCTCGCGGCCTACCAGCGGGCGTGGAGCGCCGTTTCCTGGCGGGGAACGCCCAGCACCTCGGCCTCGGTGGCGGCACAGCGCTGGAGCGCTATCGCGGAGCGGAGCGGGCGATGCCTTGCCTGGGTCGCCGCGCTGGATCGACGCGCTGGAGCTCCGGTGAGATGTGACCGCCGAGATCAACACCTCCGGGCTGCGGGTCTGCGGAGCGGAGCGGGCGGCGCCGACTCTAACATCGGGAGCCTGGGAGCTCCAAACCGGCGCGGCCTTGTCGGCTTCGGAAGCCGCGGTCCCCAGTTAGGAAGCGGCCGTTCCAGGTGGCCCAGCCGCTGAGAGGACTCTCCCGACGCCGGGGCAACACCACCCGGCCAGAACGGCCAGGAACATCGGGCCTCCGTAGAGGCAATAGCGGTGGCCTCAATAGGCCTGACTTTGGGAGAACTGGGGATGGGGACTGGACATTGTGCCTTCCCCCACAGTGGTAACCATTGTGGGGGGATGATTTTTTTTGTGTGTAAGTTAATATGTTAGTCTGTGTCCAAGATGGCTGTCGGAAGGGAGAGTGGACGCTGGCGCGCTTTAGCTGCCGCTGCTCTCTCTTCACATTGTGTTTTTGATTTTTTGTCTTTGGACCGATTTCTGTCTTTAATTTGTGTACTGGTGATGTCCTTATTATTTATTTTACTCCGACTATATGTTTTTTCACTCTTGTTAATCTCTGTAAGGTGTCCTTGAGACTTTGAAAGGCGCCCGCAAATAAAATGTATTATTATTATTATTACAATGTTCCATTGCCAGTCCGACCTTTCTTCCCAGTGGCAGAAGGGCAGATTTTAATGGGTCGTTATTAAACTATTCCCATCTGTGCGGCATTGCCAGCTCTCTCCCAGATCCCCACCCCAACTGTCGACAAAGTCTGACAGAAAATGCTCCCACATATTACGGGTTGGCTCCGCGTTTGCCCACTCACTGGGCGAGCAGCGCCTCCTTCAAAGAGAGCGAGAACAGGTCCCATCAGCTGGAGAACCGCAACCCACACCTGAGTGAAGCCTCTAGTTAGGCTGCGGTTCAAATGGCTGCAAATTCTCATAATCACCCGGACCCGGCTCCAAACTGTGCGCCCTGACACACTGGAACCAACCCCAGAGGTTAAAGCCACAGTTTAGTCGTCTGAGAAACGACTACTGGAGTTTTCAACAGATCTTTATTCATAAGCCATTTCCAGTATACAGGTTCTTCAGACAAGTCTGCCCACAACGGTGGTCAGCGCTGAATTAACGCGCGCAAGTGAAAACTGTGCGAAACAAGCGGCCTCTGCCGAGTCACTTGATCGTGGCTTCCGATCGCCGGGTTCGATCTCTGCGTACGCCAGCAGGCGCCGCTACAACAGCATCTTTATTTAAGCCAACCCACCTCGAAAGTTTAACCAGCCTGTTTGAATCCAATCTGAACTTTCCAACCAACTCCCTACACAGCACATTCTCTTTGTTTCCTTCAATCCAGGAAGGTTGTTTAGATAGTAATGTAAGGACTGTCTTAAATTGGTTGACCACACAACTTGGAATTTTAATGGCTGTGACCTCAGGCTAATGCCAGGGATTTGATAATCGACAGGTTCGTTCCAGGCATTCTTGCGTTTTCAGGACTGGTGCTATATTGAGTCAATAATTTAAATAGATACAATTGTGTATTTGTGCAGCCTGCCGTACGCTGTGGCCTACTGCTGACATATTTGACGGATAAATGTATTTATAAATCTCAGTGAATGAATAATGAATCCGCGCACCTACAGTAGCTCAGCTGGCGAGAATGTTTAGCCCGAATGGCCAATTTGCAGTTGTAATACCAAACATTCGCAGTTGTAATACCAAAAAACCTTTTCACCCAGAGAGTTGTGAATCTGTGGGATTCTCTGCCACAGAAGGTAGTCGAGGCCAGTTCGCTGGATGTTTTCAAGAGAGAGTTAGATTTAGCTCTTAGGGCTAAAAGAATCAAGGGATATGGGGGAAAAAAGCAGGAACAGGGTACTGATTGTGGATGATCAGCCAAGATCATATTGAATGGCGGTGCTGGCTGACAAAAGGTCTGTTTCCATGCTGTATATCTAAATAAAAACTGAAACATCATAATCCAAACAGGCAACTGAACCACCCTCCCAATAACAGGGCTCCTGAGCTACTACCTACCTCATTGGAGACCCTCAGAATTTATTCGATTTTAACTTGCATAAACGCCTTGATTGAAAGGTGGAGTATACTTGATGGGCCGAATGGCCTAATTCTACACCTATTCCTTATGACCTTATGACTCAACATTATCCTTGTTATTTCCTTTATCCCATATCTGTACACAGACGGCTCGATTGTAATCATGTATTGTCTTTCTGCTGATAGACACAAAATGCTGGAGTAACTCAGCGGGACAGGCAGCATCTCTGGAGAGAAGGAATGGGTGATGTTTCAAGAGAGAGTTAGATAGGGCTCTTAAAAATAGCAGAGTCAGGGGATATGGGGAGAAGGCAGGAACGGGGTACTGATTGGGGATGATCAGCCATGATCACATTGAATGGCAGTGCTGGCTCGAAGGGCCGAATGGCCTACTCCTGCACCTATTGTCTATTGTTTTGGGTCGAGACCCTTCTTCAGACTGGTTAGGGATAAAGGAAACGAGAGATATAGGCGGTGATGTGGAGAAATAAAGAACAATGAATGAAATATGCTAAAAAGTAACGGTAAAGGAAAAAGGATGAAAATGAGAAGCTGGTGCAACTTGGGTGGGGGAGGAATAGAGAGAGAGAGGGAATGCCGGGGCTACCTGAAGTGAGAGAAATCAATATTCATACCACTGTAAACTGCCCAAGCGAAATATGAGATGCTGTTCCTCCAATTTGCATTTAGCCTCACTCAGACAATGAATGAGACCTAGGACCGAAAGGTCTGTGTGGGAATGGGAAGGAGAATTAAAGTATCCAGCAACCGGGCGATCAGGTTGGTTCTCATGGACTGAGCGAAGGTGTTCCGCAAAACGATCACCCAGTCTGCGTTTGGTCTCGATGATGTATAAGAGTCCACATCTTGAACAATGGATACAGTAGATGAGTTGGAGGAGGTGCAAGTGGACCTCTGCCTAACCTGAAAAGTTCAAGTTCAAGTTGACATTTATTGTCACATGCACCAATTGGAACAGTGAGATTTGGGTTGCCGTACTGCCATACAAATAAAACAGGAACACAACACACGATAGAATTTAACATAGACATCCTCACACAGCAGAATCAACGTTTCCCACTGTGCGGGAAGGCAGTAAAGTCCAGCCATCTTCCTTCTTGTTCACCCATGGTCGGGGGCCCCGATGTTTCAGGCCCTCTCGCCGGGATGATCGAAACTCCGACATTGGAACGGAGCACACTCTCAGCGGTTTGGAGTTCCGAATCGGCCACTTCCTACCGGAGACCGTGGCTCCCGAAGTCCACAGGCCGTGCTGGGCGGAGATTCACACTGGCGCCCATGGCAAAGGGACCACCAGGCCTCCGTGATGTTGTTCAGCGCCGCCCGCGGCAGGAAGCTCCGCACCACAGCTCCACGATGTTGTAGCAGCAGGCCCGACACTCCGGAGCTTCAACAAGTGATCCCCAGTAAGGCACCGCCCGCTCCGCGATGTTAATGCAGTGCTGCTGCTGCTGAAGCTTTGGCCGTGTCCCCGGCAGGAAAGGCCGCGCCAATCCAGTTGGTAGGCCGACTTGGAGAATAGTCGCATCCTCGCCAGGAAGAGACTGAGAAACTGTTCCCCCTTTACCCTGCCCCCCTCCCCCACATAAAAAGACTAAGAAAACCTCCAAAGCATACTTTAAAACGGACTAAAAATAATAAAAAAGATGGGAAAAAAACAGACAGACTGTAGGAAGAGGCTGCCTTCAAATGGCGCCCTCATTGCCCTCAAAAGACTGTCGGGGTCCCTGGACAGAGTCGAGGGAGGAGGTATAGCGACAGGTGTTGCATCTTCTGCGGTTGCAGGGGAAGGGACCTGGGGAGGGGTTGGTTTGGGTGGGAAGGGATGAGTTAACCAGGGAGCTGCGGAGGGAACAGTCTGTGTGGAAGGCGGAAAGGGGTGGAGAT
This sequence comes from Amblyraja radiata, assembly GCF_010909765.2. Lineage (NCBI taxonomy): Eukaryota > Metazoa > Chordata > Chondrichthyes > Rajiformes > Rajidae > Amblyraja > Amblyraja radiata. Next base: position 180,166,381 of record NC_045956.1, read on the forward strand.
GGGAAAATGTGCCAAGTGGTGGAATCCCGTTGGAGGTGGAGGATTATGTGTTGTATGCGACGGCTGATGGGGTAGAAGGTAAGGACTTGGGGGACTCTGTCTCTGTGCGACTAGGGGGAGGAGGAGCAAGGGCGGAGCTGCAGGGTACCAAAGAGACACGAGTGAGGCATCATCTATGATGGGAGAGGGGATCCCATCCCCCTGCACTCCTGTTCACCCTCCCTATTCGTTCCTCTCTCCTCCTCCCTTCCCCCACTCCCTCCCTCACCTCTCCCTCCCTCTCCTTTCCCCGACCCTCAGTCACTCCCTCCCTCCATAACTCCTCTCCCCTCCCTATCCCCTTTGATGTCGTGAGACAGAAGCTGCTGTATTTTTTATTTGTAAATGAGATCCCATTGTGATGTAATTGTGGGGTGGAACACTGCTGAGGGGCAGTTTATGTAAATGAGACCCCATTGTGACATCATACACTGCTAACTGCCAGTGCAGATGGAAGAAATGTTTCTCAAGTGGGGTTTTATAAAGTTAAAAATGTGAATAACTTGTAAAATATATCATCAATCTGAACGAAACTTGCAAAAATACACCACAGGACAATGGTGAGTAAGGTGGGCTAAAAATGGTAGCGCTATCATGTACCGTTTTGGCGGTCGTCTTGGACTCCATGCCACTGAATCCTGACCCAGATCCGTCAAGGACCGGGGGGTGACTGTCACAGGCGTCCTCCATATAGGGAATAGCACCTTGGAGACACCCATGGTCAGCCATGACCGAAGGGGACCTAAGAAGGTATAGAAAGGATGTTGTTAAGCTGGAAAGAGTGCAGAGAAGATCTACGAGGATGTTGCCAAGTCTTGAGGGCCTGACCTATAAGGAGAGGTTAAGTAGGTTAGGACTTTATTCCTTGGGGCACAGGAAGTTTAGGGGTAATTTTATAGAGGTGCGCAAGATCATGAGTGGAATAGCTAGAGTAAATGCGCAGTAACTAAGGGCGCTGCATTGATGGCAGCCTCTGCCTACCGTCTGTCTGGTTTTTGCTATCTTATTTAAATTTTAGTTTGTCTAAACAGTTTGTTTTGGGGATACTTTAGCTTTTCTATGTGGGGGAGGGGGGTAGGGTAAGGGGGAAACCGTTTCCCAGTCGCTTCCTGGCGAGGGTATGACTATTCTCCGAGTCGCGTCCTCGCCCCCCTCCTCGCGGCCTACCAACTGGATTGGCGCGGCCTTTCCTGCCGGGGACCGGACCAGAGCTTCAGCAGCGGCGGCGCAGCACTGGATTCACCGCGGAGCGGGCGATGCCTACCTGGATCGCCGTTTGAAGCTCCGGAGCGTGGGGCCTGCAGCATCGACATCGCGGAGCTGTGGTTGCGGAGCTCCCAGTGCTGGCGGCACTGAACAACATCGCTGAGCCCTGGGATCCCTTTGCCGAGGGTCGCCAGCGTGAATCCCCGCCCAGCGTGGCCTGTGGACTTCGGGACCCGCGGACTCTGGTAGGAAGCGGCCGATTCGGAGCTCCAAGCCGCTGAGGTTGTCCTCCCGTTCCGACGCCGGAGTTCCAACATCCCGACGAGCGGGCCGCCCGTAGCGGTGACTGCGGAGGACTCCGGAGGCCCCGACCATGGGTGAATATCAGGAACATCAGAGGAAGATGACTGACTTTGGTGCCTTACCTCACAGTGGGAAACGTTTGATTCTGCTGTGTGGGGATGTTTTATATTGGACTCTATCATGTGTTGTGATCTTTATTTTATTCGTACGGCTGTATGGTGACCACACATTTCACTGTGCCAACTGGTACATGTGACAAATAAATGTATCTTGTCTTTTACCAAGAGTAGGGGAATCAAGAACCAGGGACATAGATTTAAGGTGAGAGTGGAAAGATTTAATAGGTACTTGAGGGGCAACATTTTGTTACACAGAGGGCGGTGGGTATATGGAATGAGCAGCTGGTGAAGGTAGTTGAAGCAGGTACTATTACATTTAAAAAACATTTGGGCAGGTACATGGATAGCATGTTTAGAGGGATATGGGCTAAACGCAAGTAGTTTGGACAAAGTGTAGATGGGGCATGTTGGTTGGTGTGGGCAAGTTGGGCAAAGTGCCTGTTTACACACTGTATGAATCTCTGGTCCTTCTGTGACTACTTGATTATAATCAAGCTGTCCACTGTGCACAGATAAAGGATACAACATTTAGTGCAAGATAAAGTCCGATTAAAGATAGTTCAAGATCAACATCCATCACAGTGGAATCAGCATTTCTCACTGTGATGGAAGGCGACAACCTTCAGTCAATCTTCCTCCTTTGTTCACCCATGGACAGGGCCTTGGACCCTCCGCAATCGCCGCTACGGACGGCCCGATGTACAAGCCCTCTCCGTCAGGATGATCAAAACTCCGACGTCGGGACGGATCAGAACAAAGGTCAAAGATCTCCTACGAAGTAAATAGGAGGTCAGGACCGAACTCTAGCTGATTACAGGACTGTTCAGTAGCCTGATAACCACTGGGAAGAGACTGTTCCTGAATGGAGGTATGTATATTCAAACTTCTCTACCTCTGTCGTCTATGAATAGAAGACTTGACATAAGTGTCCTTCTTATCCAGGTATTCCAAGGCGAGTACAGGGGCAGAGGGATGGCATCAGCCATGGACCAGTTATGGCGGTAGGCGAACTGCAGTGGGGAATAGTTGCTTGGTCGGCTGGGTTTAATGTGTGCCATAACCAGCCTCTCAAATCCCTTCAACATGTAGAGGAACCAACGAGAGAGCAGGCTATTTTAGACTGGGTATTGAGTAATGAGGAAGGGTTAGTTAGCAGTCTTGTTGTACGTGCCCCCTTGGGCAAGAGTGACCATAATATGGTTGAGTTCTTCATTAGGATGGAGAGTGACATTGTTAATTCAGAAACAATGGTTCTGAACTTAAAGAAAGGTAACTTTGAGGGTATGAGACGTGAATTGGCCAAGATTGATTGGCAATTAATTCTAAAAGGGTTGACGGTGGATATGCAATGGAAGACATTTAAAGACTGCATGGATGAACTACAAAAATTGTTCATCCCAGTTTGGCAAAAGAATAAATCAGGGAAGGTAGTGCATCCGTGGATAACAAGGGAAATCAGGGATAGTATCAAAGCGAAGGATGATGCGTACAAATTAGCCAGAAAAAGCAGCATACCGGAGGTCTGGGAGAAATTCAGAGACCAGCAGAGGAGGACAAAGGGCTTAATTAGGAAAGGAAAAATAGATTATGAAAGAAAACTGGCAGGGAACATAAAAACTGACTGCAAAAGTTTTTATAGATATGTGAAAAGAAAGAGATTAGTTAAAACAAATGTAGGTCCCTTGCAGTCAGAAACAGGTGAGTTGATCATGGGGAACAAAGATATGGCGGACCAATTGAATAACTACTTTGGTTCCGTCTTCACTAAGGAAGACGTACATAATCTGCCGGAAATAGCAGGGGACCGCGGGTCAAAGGAGTTGGAGGAATTGAGTGAAATCCAGGTTAGCCGGGAAGTGGTGTTGGGTAAATTAAATGGAATAAAGGCCGATAAATCCCCAGGGCCAGATAGGCTGCATCCCAGAGTACTTAAGGAAGTAGCTCCAGAAATAGTGGATGCATTAGTAATAATCTTTCAAAACTTTTTAGATTCTGGAGTAGTTCCTGAGGATTGGCGGGTAGCAAACGTAACCCCACTTTTTAAGAAGGGAGGGAGAGAGAAAACGGGGAATTACAGACCAGTTAGTCTAACATCGGTAGTGGGGAAACTACTAGAGTCAGTTATTAAAGATGGGATAGCAGCACATTTGGAAAGTGGTGAAATCATTGGACAAAGTCAGCATGGATTTACAAAAGGTAAATCATGTCTGACGAATCTTATAGAATTTTTCGAGGATGTAACTAGTAGCGTGGATAGGGGAGAACCAGTGGATGTGGTGTATCTGGACTTCCAGAAGGCTTTCGACAAGGTCCCACATAAGAGATTAGTAAACAAACTTAAAGCACACGGCATTGGGGGTTCAGTATTGATGTGGATAGAGAACTGGCTAGCAAACAGGAAGCAAAGAGTAGGAGTAAACGGGTCCTTTTCACAATGGCAGGCAGTGACTAGTGGGGTACCGCAAGGCTCAGTGCTGGGACCCCAGCTATTTACAATATATATTAATGATCTGGATGAGGGAATTGAAGGCAATATCTCCAAGTTTGCGGATGACACTAAGCTGGGGGGCAGTGTTAGCTGTGAGGAGGATGCTAGGAGACTGCAAGGTGACTTGGATAGGCTGGGTGAGTGGGCAAATGTTTGGCAGATGCAGTATAATGTGGATAAATGTGAGGTTATCCATTTTGGTGGCAAAAACAGGAAAGCAGACTATTATCTAAATGGTGGCCGACTAGGAAAAGGGGAGATGCAGCGAGACCTGGGTGTCATGGTACACCAGTCATTGAAAGTAGGCATGCAGGTGCAGCAGGCAGTGAAGAAAGCGAATGGTATGTTAGCTTTCATAGCAAAAGGATTTGAGTATAGGAGCAGGGAGGTTCTACTGCAGTTGTACAGGGTCTTGGTGAGACCACACCTGGAGTATTGCGTACAATTTTGGTCTCCAAATCTGAGGAAGGACATTATTGCCATAGAGGGAGTGCAGAGAAGGTTCACCAGACTGATTCCTGGGATGTCAGGACTGTCTTATGAAGAAAGACTGGATAGACTTGGTTTATACTCTCTAGAATTTAGGAGATTGAGAGGGATCTTATAGAAACTTACAAAATTCTTAAGGGGTTGGACAGGCTAGATGCAGGAAGATTGCTCCCGATGTTGGGGAAGTCCAGGACAAGGGGTCACAGCTTAAGGATAAGGGGGAAATCCTTTAAAACCGAGATGAGAAGAACTTTTTTCACACAGAGAGTGGTGAATCTCTGGAACTCGCTGCCACAGAGGGTAGTCGAGGCCAGTTCATTGGCTATATTTAAGAGGGAGTTAGATGTGGCCCTTGTGGCTAAGGGGATCAGAGGGTATGGAGAGAAGGCAGGTACGGGATACTGAGTTGGATGATCAGCCATGATCATATTGAATGGCGGTGCAGGCTCGAAGGGCCGAATGGCCTACTCCTGCACCTAATTTCTATATTTCTATGTTTCATGATGTTGGATGTCAAGGCCACAAGGCGGTGGTCATTAAGCCATGAGATCTTGCTCTTCTTATGCGTGCACATACACGGTTGCAGCCACCTCACCTCACCAAACCCTCCACTGTGGGATTCACACAAACATTTAGTAAAGCAGGAACTTCTCCGCACAGATAGGCACAAAATGCTGGAGTAACTCAGCGGGACAGGCAGCATCTCTGGAGAGAAGGAATAGGTGACATTTCGGGTCGAGACCCTTCTTCAGACTGAGTTACCAGCATTTTGTGTCGGTTCAGACCAACATCTGCAGTTCCTTCCGACACACTTCTCAGCAGAGAACTAAAGCTTCCTATAACTTAAGTCACAATGTAGTGAGCACAAGAGATCATGTACCTACACCCACATAATCAGGGATCTTTCGATAGAGTTCTAAAGTGGTTTCAGGCCTACAGTCCGCAAGACTACAAAAAGTTGTGACCACTGCCCAGTCCATCACCGTCTTTGACCTCCCCACCGTCGAAGGGATCTATCGTAGTCGCTGCCTCAAAAGGACAGCCAACATCATCAAGGACCCACACCATCCTGGCCACACACTCATCTCACCACTGCCATCGGGAAGAGGGTGCAGGAGCCTGAAAACTGTAACGTCCAGGTTCAGGAACAGCTGCTTCCCCACAGCCATCAGGCTGTCAAACACAACAAATAAGCTCTGAGCTCTGAACTGCAAAAGACTATATTATTATTTGTTATTTGCACTATATTTGTTATTTATTGAACTTTTTCTTTTTTTCCCTGTTATATTCAAAGCCTAAATGTTCACATATTCTGTTGTGCTGTAGCAAGTAGGAATTTCATTGTCCCATCCGGGACATATGACAATAAAACACTCTCACTTAATATCTCTATCTTGTCAGCACAAGGTGGCGTAGTGGTGTAGCTCATAGAGCTGTTCAAAAGGGAACTGCAGATGCTGGAATATCGAAGGTACACAAAATTGCTGGGGAAACTCAGCGGGTGCAGCAGCATCTATGGAGCGAAGGAAATAGGCGACGTTTCGGGCCAAAACCCTTCTTCAGACTGATGGGGGGTGGGGAAAGAAAGAAGGAAAAGGGGAGGAGGAGGAGGAGCCCGAGGGCGGGCGGATGGGAGGGTGGGAGGAGACAGCTAGAGGGTTAAGGAAAGGGAGGAGACAGCACGGGCTAGCCAAATTGGGAGAATTCAATGTTAATGCCATAAGGACGCAAGGACCCCAGACGGAATATGAGGTGCTGTTCCTCCAATTTCCGCTGTTGCTCACTCTGGCAATGGAGGAGACCCAGGACAGAGAGGTCGGATTGGGAATGGGAGGGGGAGTTGAAGTGCTGAGCCACCGGGAGGTCAGGTAGGTTATTGCGGACTGAGCGGAGGTGTTCGGCGAAACGATCGCCCAACCTACGCTTGGTCTCATCGATGTAAATCAGCTGACATCTAGAGCAGCGGATGCAGTAGATGAGGTTGGAGGAGATACAGGTGAACCTTTATCGCACCTGGAACGACTGCTTGGGACCTTGAATGGAGTCGAGGGGGGAGGTGAAGGGACAGGTGTTGCATTTCTTGCGGTTTCATACCAGGGCATCGGAAATGTCCTCGTTCTTCAGGGAACGGGGATTCCCCTCCGCCACCATAGATGAGGCTCACACCAGGGTCTCATCCATACCCCGTAACACTGCTCTCTCTCCCCATCCCCGCACACGCAACAAGGGCAGAGTCCCTCTGGTCCTCACCTTTCACCCCACCAACCGGCAAATACAACACATAATCCTCCGCCATTTCCGCCACCTCCAACGTGACCCCACCACTCGCCACATCTTCCCATCTCCCCCCATGTCTGCCTTCCGCAAAGACCGCTCCCTCCGCAACTCCCTCGTCAATTCTTCCCTTCCCTCCCGCACCACCCCCTCCCCGGGCACTTTCCGTTGCAACCGCAAGAAATGCAACACCTGTCCCTTCACCTCCCCCCTCGACTCAATTCAAGGTCCCAAGCAGTCGTTCCAGGTGCGACAAAGGTTCACCTGTATCTCCTCCAACCTCATCTACTGCATCCGCTGCTCTAGATGTCAGCTGATTTACATCGGTGAGACCAAGCGTAGGTTGGGCGATCGTTTCGCCGAACACCTCCGCTCAGTCCGCAATAACCTACCTGACCTCCCGGTGGCTCAGCACTTCAACTCCCCCTCCCATTCCCAATCCGACCTCTCTGTCCTGGGTCTCCTCCGTTGCCAGAGTGAGCAACAGCGGAAATTGGAGGAACAGCACCTCATATTCTGTCTGGGGTCCTTGCGTCCTTATGGCATTAACATTGAATTCTCCCAATTTGGCTAGCCCGTGCTGTCTCCTCCCTTTCCTTAACCCTCTAGCTGTCTCCTCCCACCCTCCCATCCGCCCGCCCTCGGGCTCCTCCTCCTCCTCCCCTTTTCCTTCTTTCTTTCCCCACCCCCCATCAGTCTGAAGAAGGGTTTCGGCCCGAAACGTCGCCTATTTCCTTCGCTCCATAGATGCTACTGCACCCGCTGAGTTTCCCCAGCAATTTTGTGTACCCTAGCTCATAGAGCTGCTGCCTCACAGCATCACAGACGTCTTTACAACTTTACAACTACAGATGTTAAGCACTCTGGACATTCCCAGCATTTTTCCTGCAGCCCTTCTTGAATAGAGGCACAATATTTATCTGATAATAATAATAATAATAATAATAATAATAATAATAATAATAATAATAATAATAATAATAATAATAATAATAATAATAATAATAATAATATTATTATAGGGGGAAACTACCTTTCAGGGTCCCTACCTGGTCGGAGAGGCAGCTTTTCTCCGGGCTGCAGCTTCAACCCGTCCTCGCGGCCTACCAGCGGGCCTGGGGCGGCGTTTCCTGTCGCGGACCGCCCAGAACCTCGGCTTCGGCGGCAGCACAGCGCTGGAGCGCTATCGCGGAGCGGGCGATGCCTTGCCTGGGTCGCCGCGCTGGAGCTCCGGTGAGCTGAGACCGCCGGGTAAAACATCGCGGAGCTGCGGGTCTGTGGAGCGGCCAGCTGCGGGCGGCGGCGCTGAACTTTACACCGGGAGCCTGGGATCTCTAGATGAGATCGCCAGTTGTGGAGCTCCAACCGGCGCGGCCTTGTTGGCTTCGGAAGCCGCGGCCTCCAGGGTTCCCAGGCCGCTGGGAGGACTCTCCCGACGCCGGAGCAACATCACCCGGCGAGAACGGCCAGGAACATCGGGCCTCCGTAGAGGCAACTGTGGAGGCCTCAATAGGCCCGACTATGGGTGAACTGGGGTTGGGGACTGGACTTTGTGCCTTCCCTCATGGTGGGAGCCATTGTGAGGGGATGTTCTTTGTGTTTAAGACTCTCATTGGTGTTATGTCTGTAATTTTTTTTTATGTGCTGCAAAATGGCAAAAAGCATTTCACGTCACTACACCTGGGTGTATGTGAATGTGACTAATAAAATACCTTGATACCTTTGACCTTTGATAATAATAATAAATACTTTATTGATCCCCTCAGGGAAATTCAGATGTCCAGAAGCCAACAACCAACAAAAACACACATTCAGAACGAAAGCAGACAAAAATACATAAAATACAATATGGACAATACATGAAAGCAATAAATACTTATTGGGTCTTTTTAAGTATTTATTGCTTTCATGTATTGTCCATATTGTAATAATAAAATATTTATTAATATTATTATTATCAGAGAAATATTGTGCCTCTATTCAAGAAGGGTTGCAGGAAAAATGCTGGGAATGTCCAGAAAGCTTAACATCTGTAGTTGTAAAGTTACTAGAGGGTATTCTGAGGGATAGGATATGCATGCATTTAGATGGACAAGGGCTGATTAGAGATAGTCAGCATAGTTTTGTTCGTGGGAGGTCAGTCTCACAAGTCTGATTGAGTTTTTTGAAGACGTGATCAAAAAAGGTCGATGAGGGCAGAGCAGTAGATGTATATATAGACTTCAGCAAAGCATTTGGACAAGGTTCCGCATGGCAGGAACCAAGGAGAGATAGTTGAATGGATAGAAAATTGGCTTCATGGAAGGAAGCAGAGGGTGATGGTGGAAGGTTGCTTCTCGGACTGGAGGCCTGTGACTAGTGGTGTGCCACAGGGTTCAGTGCTGGGCCCGTTACTGTTTGCCATCTACATCAATGAGTTGGATGAGAACATACAGTACATGGCAAGATTGCTGATGCAGACCGAAAGTTAGTGGTTTTGCAGATGGTGAAGATGGTTGGGAAAAATTGCAGCAGGATCTGGATCGATTGGCCAGGTGGGCAGAGGAATAGTTGATGGAATATAATGCAGAGAAATGTGAGGTGATGCATTTTGGGAAGTCTAACATGGGCAGGGTGTACAGAATGAATGGTGGGCCTCTGGGGATCTAGGAGTAAAGCTGCATGGATCCTTGAAGGTTGAGTTGCAGGTAGGTAAGGTGGTCAAAAAGGCTTTTGGCACATTGGACTTCATCAGTCAGAGTATTATCTATAGAAGTTGGGAGGTCATGTTGCAGTTGTATAAGACGTTGGTGAGATCGCATTTAGAGTATTGTGTTCAGTTTTTGGCATTCTGCTATAGGAAAGATGTCAAGCTGGAAAGGGTTCAGAGAAGATTTACATGGATGTTGCCAGGACTAGAGGGTCTGAGCTATAGGGAGAGGTTGAGTAGGCTGGGACTATTTCTTGGAGCGCAGGAGGATGAGGGGTGATCTTATAGAGATGTATAAAATTATGAGGGAATAGATCGGGTAGACGCGCAGAGTGTCTTGCTCAGAGTACGTGAATTGAGGACCAGAGGACATAGGTTTAAGGTGAAAGGGAAAAGATTTAATAGGAATCTGAGGGCTAACGTTTTCACACAAAGGGTGGTGGGTGTATGGAACAAGCTGCCAGAGGAGGTGGTTGAGGCAGGGACTAACCCAACATTTAAGAAACAGTTGGATAGGTACATAGATAGGACAGGTTTGGAGGGATATGGACCAAACCTGGGCAGGGGGGACTAGTGTAGCTGGGACATTGTTGGTCGGTGTGGGCAAGTTGTGCCGAAGGGCCTGTTTCTACACTGTATCACTCTATGACCCTGTGGCACGGGTTCAATCTTTACCTCTGTTGCTATCTAGGGGGGTAGGGGCGCTGCTCTGGCAGCAGCCATGTCATGCAGCTCGTCAGTTTTTCAACCTTTTTTTATTTTTTTAGTATGTTTTAAAGTCTGTATTTAATGTTTCTTTGTGTGTTTTGTGTGGGGGGTGGTGTGGGGGGGGGGGTAAGGGGGAAACCGCTTCGGTCGCCTCCTCCACGGAGAGGCGAGTTTTTCCAGGTCGCCTCCCCCGTGGCCTAACATCAAGGATCGACGCGGCCTTTCCCGGAGACGCGCCCGGGGCTTCAGCGGCGGGCGCAGCGTGGACTCTCGGCGTGGAGCGGGCGAGCCCTCGCTGGGGCTCGCTGGAGGGGAGCGCTCCGTTTCGCTGACCCGGGGCAGCCGGCAGCCTGAAGCCGCGTCTGCAGAGCTCCAGCTGGTGCGGCGTCTACAGCCCGGGATCTCACGTTGGGGACCCGGGGGAAGAAGAAGCCATCACTGCCGGCCCGCGGCCGACTTCTACCGCGGGTCCGGCATGGACTTACCATCACCCCTGGAGGGGAGCTTCGACCGCCGGCCCTGCAGTCTACGGTGCTTCTGGCTGCGGCGGGGACTTTAAATCTTGACCGCCGGTCTGCGGTCAACTTAAATCCGCGGTCTCCGGTGAGGAAGAGCCGATCCTGGACTGACTCTGGACTCTGGTCCTGACCACGGGGGGGAAATGGAGGAGGACTGGCCAAATTTTGTGCCTTCCACCACAGTGATTAAATTAAATTAAATTAAATTTCTTTATTTATATAGCACATTTTTAGTCAACTTGCATTGACCCCAAAGTGCTTCACATAATTACATCCACACACAAAGGCAAAGGTGGGTGAAGTGTCTTGCCCAAGGACACAACGACAGTATGCACTCCAAGCGGGATTCGAACCAGCTACCTTCCGGTTGCCAGCCGAACACTTAGCCCATTGTGCCATCTGTCGTCCGTGATGAATGCTGTGGTGGATGTTTGTGTTACAGTTTTATTGTGGTTGTGTGTTCTTTATTATTGTATCGCTGCTGACAACCCAAATTTCCACCAGCCTGGCTGTGTGGCAATAAATTATATCTATCTATCTATCTGACCATGTGGGCTTCCTCCAGGTGCTCTGGTCTCATCTCAAAGCTTTAGGTTTATTATTGTTGCCATGTGTACCAATGCACAGTGGAAAGCTTTGTTTTGCATGACATCCAATCAGATCAGATAATACTATACAGCAATACAATCAAGTCAAACGCAAGTACAGTGATTAGAGCAAAGAGTTGATGCAGAATATAGTTCTCAGCATTGTGGTGCACCAGTTCCATTGACAAAGTTGAAAGTCCACAAAGTTCTAAGATCCACAATCCCATTTATATCAACGGTGGAAAGGGTCAAGAATGTCGCAAAGGGTCATATTTCCGAAGATCTTTCCTGGTCCCAGCACAAAGAAGGCTCTCGAACTTCTACAGGTGCACAGTAGAGACCATACTGACTGGTTGCATCGTGGCTTGGTTCGGCAACTTGAACGTCCAGGAGCGGAAAAGAATGCAGAAAGGTGTGACCGCTGCCCAGTCCATCATCGGCTCTGACCTCCCCACAATCGAAGGGATTTATCGCAGTCGCTGCCTCAAAAAGGCTGCCAACATCATCAAAGACCCACACCATCCTGGTCACACACTCATCTCTCCGTTGTCATCAGGAAGAAGGTGCAGGAGCTTGAAATCTGGAACATCCAGGTTCAGGAACAGCTACCTCCCCACAGCCATCAGGCTATTAAACACGACATCAAACAAACTCTGAACTATAACAGCCTATTGCACTTTATCTGTTTATTTATTGTGTATATGTATGGTCTATGGTATATAGACACACTGAACTTTTATCTCCTGTTCTGTATTACGTTTACATATTCTGTTGTGCTGCAGCAAGCAAGAATTGCATTGTTCTATCATGACAATAAAATTCTTTTGACTCTTGACTTGACTCTTGAAGCCAAAGACATGCGGGTTGGTCTATGTAAAATTGTAAAACAGGCTCCTTGGCCAATGTCCATGCCAACCAAGATGTCCCATCTAAGCTAGTCCCATTTTCCTCCGTTTTGTCCATCTGTCTCGAAACCATTCCTATCTATGTACCTGGCCCAATTCCTTAAAAGCACTGTAATTGAACCTGCTGTAAGGGTGCCAAAGGTCATGTGGAGAATGCAGGAGAATGGGGTTGAGAGGGTAAGATATATCAGCCATGATTGAATGGCGGAGTAGACTCCCATTGAAGTAGACTTGATGGGCCGAGTCCAGTAGACTCGACTGGCCGAATGGCCTGATTCTGTTACTATGACATGTGGGAATGGGAGGAACAGAAAGGTCAGTATGGGGATTGGATGGAACTCCCTTTTCCACACTGACCTTTCTGCCCTGGGCCGGTCAGAATGAGGCCCAACATCAATTGGAGGAACAGTACCTCATATTTCGCTTGTGCAGTTTACACCACAGTGGCATGAATATTGACTTCTCTAACTTCACGTAACCCTTGCATCCCCTCTATCTCCGTCCCTCCTCCATCCTATTTCTCCGACTAGTTTCACTGTCCTCCTGATTAAATATTACATGATTGTATGCCTCATTGTCACCTTCCCCTCAGCTAACAATGAACCATTCTACATTTCCTTGATCAATGTCACCTTTGATCAACTTCACACAATGGGTGCAAGAGTAGGCCATTCGGCCCTTCGAGCCAGTACCGCCGTTCAATATCATGGCTGATCATCGAAAATCAGTATCCCGTTCCTGCTTTCTCCCCATATCCCCGACTCTCAGTCTGGAGAAGGGTCTCAACCCAAAACGTCACCCATTCCTCCTCTCCAAAGATTAGTTTAACATTGACATCGCGTACGGCATGGACATTGGGGCCAAAAGGCCTGTCCTGTGCCATACTTTTCTTTGTTCTATATTTTATTAAAACCTCTTGAAAATAATGTGACGAGGAGGTAAAAGAAATTAACATTCATTCATCATTCATCATCGTTTGAAAACATTAGCGACGCAGTGGTGCTGGTTTCCGACGGGAACGGTGACGGACGCACCACACATCTCTGTCCTCCAGTTCCTGCGGTCGTCCGTGCTGGAAGTATAGGATTTTCGTGTGTGTGCTTCATCATCGTTCCTTACAATGCTATGTACGACAATGACAATAGACAATAGGTGCAGGAGGAGGCCATTCAGCCCTTCGAGCCAGCACCACCATTCAATGTGATCATGGCTGATCATCCCCAATCAGTACCCCGTTCCTGCCTTCTCCCCAAATCCCCTGATTCCACTATCTTTAAGAGCCCTATCTAGCTTTCTCTTGAAAGCATCCAGAGAACCGGCCTCCACCGCAGAGGCAGAGAATTCCACAGACTCGCAACTTCTACTGAAGTGTGGATGGCCATTGGCTCGCTGGAAGCTCATCCGCCCTTTGACAGGTCTTGTTTTTGGTCCTGCTGGGGGTCCACAGCCCCCTCCTCACCTGGCAAACCAGGTGCGGGTGACGGTTTAGTCGCCGACTATCCGACCATGGAGCAGGTAGTACGGGATTACATGGTACCCGTGGCGGGGGGGGGGGGGGGGGGGGGGAACTCCACACGACCCGATCTGACCTGAGACTTGTTCCTTGTGCTGGGAAACTATTAACACTAGTAAATTAATTCTGGGGGAATTAACAGAACTGGAAGCATGCGGTTGCCCAGTACCTGATAGTCTGCGAACACAGCCTCCAGAAGAAGTTCCTATTCCCAGAGCTGACAGCATTAGCATATGACAGTCACTGTACATTAGGTATAGGATTAGGTAATTAGAGCCTATAAAACTGAAATGCAGTCCTCAAGGATCTTAATCTCTGCCTGAGCCCATTTTAACAAAAGTGATTTGAGTGATGAGATGACAAAATATTTCCAGCATAGTTGCTCAGCACAAGTGCCCAAGGGAACAAGCTGTTTTAACTCCAGTCTTGTGCAATGAGACAAGGATTTATTAATTGAGACACAAGAAACTGCAGAAGCTGGAATCAAACTGCTGTAGGAACTCAGCAGGCTTGGCAGCAACTGTGGAGGGAATGTGGACAGGCGACGTTTTGGGGTAGGGGACCCTTTTTCAGTCTGCTGGAAAGGGAGCAGTGAAGATTTACGAGGATTTAGCCAGGACTCTGGGCCCTGAGCTACAGGGAGATGTTGGCCAGGACTATATTCCTTGGCGTGCACGAGGCTGAGGGGTGATTTTACAGAGGTGTATAAGATTAAGAGGGGAATAGATAGGGTGTCTTTTTCACACAGAGAGTTGTGCGTCTGGAATTCTCTTCCTCAGAGGGCGGTGGAGGCCGATTCTCTGGATACTTTCAAGAGAGAGCTAGATAGGGCTCTTTAAAATAGCGGAGTCAGGCGATATGGGGAGAAGGCAGGAACGGGGTACTGATTGGGGATGATCAGCGATGCTCACATTGAATGGCGGTGCTGGTTCAAAGGGCCGAATGGCCTACTCCTGCACCTATTGTCTATTGTCTATTGTGAATGCACAGTCTTTTACCTAGAGCAGGTGAATCAAGAACTAGAGGGAATAAGTTCAAGAGAGGGGAAAGATTTGAAAGGAACCTGATGGGCGACTTTTTCACACAGACAGTGCTGGGTGAAAGAGGTAGTTCAGCCAGGTACTATAACAATATTTAAAAGGCATTTAGATAATTGAATGGATAGGAAAGGTTTAGTGAGATATATGGTAAATACGACTAGCTTAGAAGGGACATGTTGGTCAGCATCGATGAGTTGGTCAACGGGCATGTTTCCATTGTATGACTAACCTCTTCTCTCTCATCCTGGTAGATTATTTAAATCTCTGCTCCCTGTATCTTGACCTTATTTTTTTAAATTTCAAAATAGACTTTATTCGCAAAATAAATATATACAATACATGATCCTTACAAAACTCCATCCGACATTCTTGGAGGCTATATATACATACAATAACAAATTTTTACCCCCCACCCATGCCACTCATGTGGCCCACTGGCGTAGGATCCCTTCCCTTATTTTGAGGGGCGTCTCCACCACACCCTGCCCCCCATGTCCAGCAGCGGAAGGACCCTAGACTGTGGTCCTCCCCCACCGAGCCTTGGCGTTGGCTGCACCGAGCTTCAGTGCATCCCTCAGCACGTACTCCTGCAGTCTGCAGCGGGCCAGTTGGCAACATTCCCCGACGGACATCTCGCTCCGCTGGGTGGTCAACAATGCTCGGGCAGACCGAGGAGCGCCTTAAACCGATCCTTCCTTTCTTTCTAAAAACCCGCACGATTTTGTGCATCTAAATCAAGTCTCCCCTCAGCCTCCTCTGATCCAGGCATAGTCTCTCCAGTCCCAGACAAATCGTGGTTAGGGGCTGGAAGTTATTTTGTTCTTTTGGTTTCAGAGATACAGCACAGAAACAGGCTTCTCATCTGACGGAGGGAGTCCACTCCGACCATTGATCTCCCGTTCACACCAGTTACATTCTATCCCAATTTCCATCACTCCTACATAACACTAGGAGCATTTTGTTTTTACGGAGGACAATTAACATACAAACCTGGACGCTCTTTGGGATGCGGAAGGAAACTTGAGGACCTGGGGCTAACCCACACCATCACAGGGAGAATGTGCAAACTCCTCGCAGACTGCACCCGAGGTCAGGATCGAACCAAGGTCTCTGGCTCATCTGGCTGTGTCACTGTGCTGCCATTAATCATCTACTTTAATCGGGAGCCATTTGACAATAGACAATAGGTGCAGGAGTAGGCCATTCGGCCCTTCGAGCCAACACCGCCATTCTATGTGATCATGGCTGATCATCCATAATCAGTACCCCGTTCCTGCCCTCTCCACATATCTCCTGACTCCGCTATTTTTAAGAGCCTTATCCAGCTCTCTCTTTAAAGCATCCAAGAACTTGCCTCCACTGCCCTCTGAGGCAGAGAATTCCCACTGATTCACAACTCTCTGTGTGAAAACGTTTTTCCGTTCTAAATGGTCTACCCCTGATTCTTAAACTATGGCCCCTGGTATTGGATTCCTCCAACATCGAGAACATGTTTCCTGCATCTAGTCTAAAGATTATTATTCTATAGATGAAAGAATTAAGATTTTTATAAATTGATATTGGACAGTTTAATAATTATTGATAATAAGCTTCAACTTACTTAACTTTTATCGCTCTAAACACTTTGATTTTGGGTACATATTCCCATTACTGATTATCAAAGAGGAAGCAGATTCTCTATTGCTGTTTAATTCTAATATTTTATTAGTTTCCTTTGGTCAAATGGCCCAATCCTGTTCATGTTTTTTTATGTTCTTACATTGGAATCGGTACCTTTTTGTTCCTATTTCACATTTTGCGCTCATGACCGTTCTTTAGGTGCAGGGATGGAATTTCTCTTGTATTGAACTCATCAGGCGGGAAAAATCACAACCAACGATTTAAATAATATTACAAATATAGCTGCAAGCCATAACTCAACAAAATAATTATATTTAAAAGTAAGGTAGATAAAAATGCTGGAGAAACTCAGCGGGTGAGGCAGCATCTATGGAGCGAAGGAAATAGGTGACGTTTCGGGTCGAGACCCTTCTTCCCGAAACGTCACCAATTCCTTCGCTCCATGGATGCTGCTCCAGCATTTTTGTCTACCTTTGATTTTTCCAGCATCTGCAGTTCCTTCTCAAATATTTAAAAGTTGAGTACCAGTGATTAGTGACCTGTTGAGCTGGAGCAAGTAAATATTTAGTTGTTCTGTTTCGGAACATATGACAATTAAACACTCGTGACTATGAGTACTGTGACCTGTATGCTGCTGACAATGAAACGCTCCATTGAAATGTAAACTACAAGCAGTAACCAGCAGTGAAATGAGAAGGACAGCTGCATGAATAAACAGCACTGCGTACAGAACACTGGCCTCTGACCCACAGCAGGAGACTGCTCAAGAGATCTAGTTTGTAAACTGACCTGACCACGAGATATTCTTGTCTGCAGATGCAGACGGTAGAACTATGTTAATTAATCTGCATCCAACCACTGACATCTTCGGCTTGGATAGTTTGTGCATTGTGAAAGTTCCAGTGATTGTTTGATCATTTAGCACATCAAACATTGTCACAGGCACATGCCAATCAACACTTGGGTTATTAATGTTTCCAGTGGGCTGTCCCTCAGTACGGTGATAAGAATATATTTTGAGTGTCTGGCGTCTTGTGCTCAAAAGGTCGTTGACTATCCACGTAAATTACTTTGTCCCAACAAAGGTTTTGAATATTCGGAGGTGCTCGTCAGTCGAGATGCGGTCCCATTATAAATATGTAAGTCAATGGAATCACTTGTTTAGTTTAGTTTAGAGATGCAGCGTGGAAACAGGTCCTTCAATTCTGCACCGACCAGCAATCCCCACACACTAGCACTATTGAATTGAATTGAATTGAATTTTATTTTTGTCATTCAGACCTTTCGGTCTGAACGGAATTTTGTTGCCTGCAGTCATGCATATAATAAAAATGATAAAAACACACAATAAACACAAATTTAACATCCACCACAGTGAGTTCACCAGGCACCTCCTCACTGTGATGGAAGGCAAAAGTCTTAAAGACCCTGTCTCTTCCCTCCTTGTCCTCCCTCTGCGTTGAGGCGATCCAGGCCTCCGATGTTGTTACCCCGCCGGGCGATGGTAAGTAATATCAGTCCCGCGGCTGAATCCAAGCGCCGCGAACGGGCCGGTTCAAACTCCGCGGCCCGGGGTGGTCGAAGCCGCCGAAGCTGCCGTCCTCCAGTCCAGCGGACGCAGCTGTTGGTGCGGGTGCTCCGGAAAAACAGGTCACCAACCTGTGACCTGCGAGCTCCCGACGATGTCGTCCACTGGGCCCGATATCCTACACACAAGGGATAATTCACAATTTTACCAAAGCCAATTAACCTATAAACCTGCACATCTTTGGAGCGTGGGAGAAAACCGGAGCTTCAGGAGGTAACCCACGTAGTCACGGGGAGAAGGTACAAACTCCATACAGACACCACCCGTAGTCAGGATCAAACCCGTGTCTCTGGCGTTGTGGGGCAGTAACGCTACCGCTGAGCCACCGTGTACACGGTGTGTCCTTTGTGTCCGTTTAGTTTATTGTCATGTGTACCGAAGTACAGTGAACAGTATTGTTGTTGTGTACTATACCGTCGTTTGATCCATGATCACAATCAAGCCGTCCACAATGTACAGCTACGGGACAAAGGGAATAACGTTTAGTACAAGATAAAGTCCAGTAAAGTCCTGTTTGGATCGCAGTAACAAGATCAGTCTGAGTCAGCATGGATTTACGAAGGGGAAATCATGCTTGACTAATCTTCTGGAATTTTTTGAGGATGTAACAAGTAGAATGGATAAGGGAGAGCCAGTGGATGTAGTGTACCTGGTCTTTCACACAGCCTTTGATAAGGTCCCACATAGGAGGTTAGTGGGCAAAATTAGGGCACATGGTATTGGGGGTAGAGTGCTGACATGGATAGAGAAGTGGTTGGCAGACAGGAAACAAAGAGTAGGGATTAACGGGTCCCTTTCAGAATGGCAGGCAGTGACTAGTGGGGTGCCGCAAGGCTTGGTGTTGGAACCACAGTTATTTAGAATATATGTTAATGATTTAGAGGAAGGAATTAAAAATAATATTAGGAAATTTACAGCTGACACAAAGCTGGGTGGCAGTGTGAACTGTGAAGAGGATGCTATGAGAATGCAGGGTGACCTGGGTGAGTGGACAGATACATGACAGATGTAGTTTAATGTGGATAAATGTGAGGTTATCCACTTTGGTAGCAAAAACAGGAAGGAAGATTGGTATCTGAATGGTGTTGGTTGGGAAATGGGGAATTACAACGAGACCTGGGTGTCCTAGTACAACAGTCACTGAAAGTAAGCATGCAGGTACAGCAGGCAGTGAAGAAAGCGAATGGCATGTGGGCCTTCATAACGAGAGGAGTTGAGTATAGGAGCAAAGAGTTCCTTCTGCAGTTGATCTCTCTCCTGATTTTATACACCTCTATAAGATTACACTTCATCCTCCTGTGCTCCAAGGAATAGAGTCCCAGCCTACTCAACCTCTCCCTGTAGCTCAGACAATCAAGTCCTGATGGTCTAACGCAGCTATGGCTGGTATGGTCCATGATAAGTTCAGGCACAGGAGCTGAGGCGGAAATTACAGGAAGTCTGTTGCACTAGTCATCATGGTTTTTCACAACGTACTTTTTGTGCCCCCCCCCCCCCCCCCCCCCCGGGGTTGAGCAGCATTGTGCGGGTGGGAGTTGGATGAGCAGGAGATCCTGCTGGTGCGGTGACATTCTCACTGTCAAAGCAAAATAAACACCAAACCAGACAGCCGTGAGCAAATGCTTATAACTTATCAGCAGAGATTTGAGAGCCGCTGTCCTTTGTCGCTGGGTCTAAATCCTGGGCCTCCCTCCAGACGGCAGAGTTGTAGCTAATTATTGTGCAGTGTATTCATAGCTCTACTTAGTTTGCATATTTATGCTCAGATTCAAGAATGATTGCTATGGATTCGGAGGTCACAAATGTAAGGCCACTCTTCAAGCAAGAGGGGAGCTAAGGGGCAAGAGTGTTTTATTGTCATAGGGACTGGCAACAGAACATTTGAAATTCCATCTGAAGAAGAGTCTCGACCCGAAACATCACCTATTCCTTTGCTCCATAGGTGCTGCCTCACCCGCTGGGTTTCTCCAGCATTTTTACCAATGAAATTCTATCCAATCAGGTCAGATATAGCACACATAAATACAATCAAGTCAAACTCGAGCAAGTTCCTGTCTAATATCATCAGTTGGCCTTGCCCCAATTCAGAATTTGAACTGCGCTCTGTGTGCGCTCGCCCTGTCTTTATCCATAACTAATTTAAAGCTAGCATTTTCTTCTGGAGGACTAGAATACAAAAACGGGGATGTAATGTTGAGGCTCTATAAGGCACTGGTCAGGCCACATTTGGAGTATTGTGAGCAATTTTGGGCCCCATATCTCAGAAAGGATGTGCTGGCTCTGGAGAGGTTCCAGAGAAAGTTTGCAAGAATGAGGATGATTGGGTCAACGTAGGATAACCGCTTGACGGCACTGGGCCTGCACTCGCTGGAGTTTAGAAGGATGAGGGGACACCTCATTGAAACTTACCAAATAGTGAAAGGACTGGATAGAGTGGATATGAAGAGGATGTTTCCACTATTGGGAGAATCTAGGACCAGAGATTATAGCCTCAGAATAAAAGGGCGTTCCTTTAAGAAACAAAGGACAAATTAATTTTGTCAGAGTGGTGGTGAATCTGTGGAATTCATTGCCACAGAAGGCTGTGGCTTAGTCAATGGATATTTTTAAGGCAGAGATAGATAGATTCTTGATTAGTACGGTTGTCAGGGGTTTTGGGGCGAATGGGGGGAAATATAGTTCTCAGCATTGTAGCAGTCTGAAGAAGGGTCTCAGCCCAAAACGTCACCTATTCCTTTTCTCCAGAGATACTGTCTGACCCGCTGAGTTACTCCAGCTATTTGTGTCTATGGTTTACTTCAGCATCTGCAGTTCCATCCTACACATTGTAGCACATCAGTTCCAGAGACAAAGTCCAATGTCCGCAATGGGGTAGAGGTGAATCAGTCAGTACCCCAGCTTTTTCTTCTTCTTATTGGGCCCCCTTCGGTCGTGGCTGACCATGGGTGTCTCCAGGGTGCTATTCCCTATATGGAGGATGCCTGTGCGTGACTTCATTTAACGTGGGGAGACTGGTGCACAGACGGCCACCCCACGGTCCTTGACAGAACTGGGTCAGGATCCAGTGGCGTGGAGTCCAAGACGACCGGAGACCCTTTTCTGCCGCAGCCTTCATCCGCCTTCCCAGTCGTTGTGACGCTCCGCTTAGGTCAGCCACCGTCCTCCGCCTGTTCCATCGTTAAGGTCTTGGTTGGATTGCTCTTTGTCAGAGACCTCCCCCTTGACCTTACCGCCATGGGTGGCCCTACCAGGAGCATAGATAGCTCCAGGCGGCATCGCTCTCAGGATCTCAGGACCACACAAGCTTCTCCAACACGACAAGGTGGCCATCCACGGACCGTTCAGAAGCCTGATAAGAGGGGAAGTCTGTTCCTGAGTCTGGTGGTGCGCGCTTTCAATCTTCTGTACCTTCTGCCAGATGGAAGCGTGGAGAAGAAAGATTGACCAAGAAGGGACAAGTCTGTGATCATGTCGGCTGCTTTTTTGAGGCAGCGTGAAGTGTAGACGGAGTCAACGGTGGGGAGTGTGGTCTGTGTGATGGACTGGGCTACATCTACAATGTACTGAGTTGAATGATCGGCCACGATCATATTGATAGGCGGTGCAGGCTCGAAGGGCCGAATGGCCTACTCCTGCACCTATTGTCTATGTTTCTATGTCTATGTTTCTACAATGGTGGGGAGTGTGGTCTGTGTGATGGACTGGGCTACATCTGCAACTCTCTGCAGTTTCCTGCAATCTTGGGCAGAGCTGTTCCCAAACCAAGCTTTGATGCATCCCAACAGTGTGCTTACCATGGTGCATCTGTGAAGTTTGTAAGAGTCATTGAGGACCTAGCAGAATTCCCTCAGTCTCCTAAAGGCATTAATGTGCTTTCTAGTCTATTGCATCAATATGGTTTGTCCATGACAGATTGTAGGTAATATTAACGCCAAGGAACTTGAAGCTCTCAACCATTTCCACTTCAGCGCCATTGATGCTGACTGGGCCTTGAGTCCCACCATGTTTCCTAAAGTCGATAATGAGCTCCTTTGTTTTGCTGGCATTGATGGAGAGGTTGTTGTCCTGACACCACGTTACTAAACTCTCTATCTCCTTCCTGTACTCCATCTCATCATTGTTCGTGATCCGGCCCATACAGTGTTAATAGGACATTTGGCCCAACATTGCCCATCTAAACACTGTAAATGGCTCGATTATAATCATGTGTTGTCTTTCTGCTGACTGGATAGCACGCAACAAACACTTTTCACTGTACCTCGATACACGTGACAATAAACTAAACTAAACTAGGCCTGGCCTTAGTTCCCTATAGTAGCGAGACTTTAAAAAATGTACACAATGAACACGTTCTCCCCGTGACCGCGTGGATTTTTCCGTGAGAACCGGATTCCTCCCACACTCCAAAGCTTTACAGGTTTGTAGGTTAATTAGAAGTGATAGGAGTAAAATTAGGCCATTCGGCTCATCAAGTCTACTCCGCCATTCAATCATGGCTGATCTATCTCTCCCTCCTAATCCCATTCCCCTGCCTCCCCATATTCTCCGACACCGTACTAATCAAGAATCTATCTATCTCTGCCTTAAATATATCCACTGACTTGCCCTCCACAGCCGTCTGTGACAAAGAATTCCACCGATTCACCGCCCTCATCTCCTTCCTAAAAGGACGTCCTTTAATTCTTTAGTTCTAGACGCTCCCACTAGTGGAAACATCCTCTCCACATCCACTCTATCCAGGCCTTTCACTATTCTGTACGTTTCAATACGGTCCCCCCCCCCCCCATTCTTCTAAACTCCAGCGTGTACAGGCCCAGTGCCGACAAACGCTCATCATAGGATCCCCTACTCATTCCAGGGATACGACCTCATTCTGAGTGTTGTCCGTGTGATACATCTGGCCGCCGATTCTCTCTCCACAGCCACAAGTTGTGTCGGCCGACAAGATCCAGCAACGAAGACGCTTTGAGACATTGCCATTTCTGCTTGGCACTAAACAGACTTGAACCTGCCAAGGTGAAGCAGGCGGCCCATGACTCTGGCAACAGATTTCATTAAAACCACCTTCTTTCCTCATTTGTCAATCCAAAGGAATGAGTGGGTAATGTTGGCTGCACTATCAAACCATGGGCATTGATTGGAGCCGGGGAGAATTACGTAGGAAACTATTTGCTCGCTAACAGAAAACAAGTGGCCTTGGTGGATATACAGACAAAGCACAAGCCTTTTCTCAAAGGTTCATAACTTATAATTGGCTTGGTATAAAACATACCAAGTACACCCTCCGGCTGCTCCAATTCCCTCACACATCTCAAAGCCATGTGAGCTTGTAGGTTAATTGGCCTCTGAAAATTTCCCCTGGTGTGTAGTCGGATAACAAGGGCAAAGGGGTGATCACTGGTCAGCGTGGACTCATAGAAAATAAGTGCAGGAGTAGGCCATTCAGTCCTTCGTGCCAGCACCGCCATTCAATATGATCATGGCTGATCATCTAAAATCAGTACCCCCTTCCTGCTGTCTTCCCATATCCCTTGATTCTGTTAGCCTAAAGAGCTACTGTATATCTAATGCCCGTGTCCCACTTAGGAAACCTGAACGGAAACCTCTGTGCGGGTGTGTGAGGTTATGGGGAGAAGGCCGGAGAGAATGGGGTTGATAGGGAAAGATAGAGCAGCCACAATTGAATGTGGAGTAGACTGGATGGGCCGAATAGCCTACCTGCTCCTAGAACTTATGAACATAGGGAGTAAAGAATGCAAACTCAATGGACAGAAAAAAGCTGGGGTAACAGCGGGACAGGCAGCATCTCTGGAGAGAAGGAATGGGTGACATTTCGGGTCTCGACCCAAAATGTCACCCATTCCTTCTCTCCAAAGATAGATAGATAGATAAATACTTTAATAATCCCCTCAGGGAAATTCAGATGTCCAGCAGCCAACACAGTCAGAACACAAAGCAGACAACTTACAATATTCTTAAGGGGTTGGACAGGCTAGATGCAGGAAGATTGCTCCCGATGTTGGGGAAGTCCAGGACAAGGGGTCACAGCTTAAGGATAAGGGGGAAATCCTTTAAAACCGAGATGAGAAGAACTTTTTTCACACAGAGAGTGGTGAATCTCTGGAACTCCCTGCCACAGAGGGTAGTCGAGGCCAGTTCATTGGCTATATTTAAGAGGGAGTTAGATGTGGCCCTTGTGGCTAAGGGGATCAGAGGGTATGGAGAGAAGGCAGGTACGGGATACTGAGTTGGATGATCAGCCATGATCATATTGAATGGCGGTGCAGGCTCGAAGGGCCGAATGGCCTACTCCTGCACCTAATTTCTATGTTTCTATGTTTCTAACACACAAAACACAGACAACACATAAAAGCAAAAAGCTATCAAAAATAACCCAACAAACAACCACCAACAGTGCAAAGCATCCCCACAAAGCCCAACGGCCAGCACTACAAAGTCCAATGGCTGCAGGGGTGAAGGACTCCTGAACCGCTCTGGTCTACAGCGCAGGGAGAGGAGCCGGTTGTTGTTCCGTGTGCTCCCCTGACCCTCCAGAGTTTCATGGAGGGGGTGCCCGGAGTTGTTGAGGATGAAACATAGAAACATAGAAAATAGGTGCAGGAGGAGGCCATTCGGCCCTTCGAGCCAGCACCGCCATTCATTGTGATCATGGCTGATCGTCCCCTATCAATAACCCGTGCCTGCCTTCTCACCATATCATAGAAACATAGAAAATAGGTGCAGGAGTAGGCCATTCGGCCCTTCGAGCCTGCACCGCCATTCAATATGATCATGGCTGATCATCCAACTCAGTATCCTGTACCTGCCTTCTCTCCATACCCCCTGATCCCTTTAACCACAAGGGCCACATCTAACTCCCTCTTAAATATAGCCAATGAACTGGCCTCAACTACCTTCTGTGGCAGAGAGTGTGTATCCCTTGATTCCACTAGCCCTTAGAGCTCTATCTAACTCTCTCTTAAATCCATCCAGTGACTTGGCCTCCACTGCCCTCTGTGGCAGGGAATTCCATAAGTTCACAACTCTCTGGGTGAAAACATTTTTTCTCACCTCAGTCTTAAATGACCTCCCCTTTATTCTAAGACTGTGGCCCCTGATTCTGGACTCGCCCAACATTGAGAACATTTTTCCTGCATCTAGCCTGTCCAGTCCTTTTATAATTTTATATGTTTCTATAAGATGCCCCCTCATCCTTCTAAACTCCAGTGAATACATGCCTAGTCTTTTCAATCTTTCCTCATATGACAGTCCCGCCATCCCAGGGATCAATCTCGTGAACCTACGCTGCACTGCCTCAATCACAAGGATGTCCTTCCGCAAATTAGGAGACCAAAACTGGACACAATACCTAGATGTGGTCTCACCTGAGCTCTATACAACTGCAGAAGAACCTCTTTGCTCCTATGCTCAAATCCTCTTGTTATGAAGGCCAACATTCCATTAGCTTTCTTCACTGCCTGCTGTACCTGCACGCCAACTTTCAGTGACCGGTGTACAAGGACACTCACGTCTCGCTACACCTACTCCTTACCTAACCTAATAATCTGCCCCCTTGTTTTTGCTGCCAAAGTGGATAACCTCATATTAACCTACATTATACTGCATCTGCCACGCATCTGCCCACACACTCAACCTGTCCAGGTCACCCTGCAACCTCCTAACATCCTCTTCACAGTTCACACTGCCACCCAGCTTTGTGTCATCCGCCAACTTGCTAGTGTTGCTCCTAATTCCCTCTTCCAAATCATTAATATATATGGTAAACAGTTGCGGCCCCAACACCGAGCCTCGCGGCACTCCACTCGCCACTGCTTGCCATTCTGAAAAGGACCCGTTCATTCCTAATCTTTGCTTCCGGTCTGCCAACCAATTTTCTATCCACGTCAACACCCTACCCCCAATACCATGTGTTCTAATTTTAGTCACCAGTCTCCCATGCGGGACCTAATCAAAGGCTTTCTGAAAGTCTAGATACACTACATCCACTGGCTCCCCTTCACCAATTTTGCTTGTCACATCCTCAAAAAATTAGTCAAGCATGATTTTCCTTTCATAAATCCATGCTGACTTGGACTAATCCTTTTACTGCTATCCAAATGCCCCATTATTACCTCTTTAATAATTGACTCCAGCATCTTTCCCACCACCGAAGTCAGGATAACTGGTCTGTAATTCCCCGTTTTTTCTCTTGCTCCTTTCTTGAAAAGTGGGATAACATTAGCTATCCTCCAATCCACAAGAACTGATCCTGAATCTATTGAACATTGGAAAATTATCACCAATGCGTCCACTATTTCTAGTCACCTCCCTGAGGACCCTGGGATGCAGACCATCAGGCCTAGGGGATTTATCATCCTTCAGTCCCATTAGCCTACCCAATACTATTTCTCGCCTAATGAAAATTTATTTCAGTTCCTCTACCCCATTAGATCCTCTGTCCTCCAGTACCTCTGGGAGATTATTTGAGTCTTCCTTAGTGAAGACAGATCCGAAGTACCTGTTCAACTCTTCGCCATTTCCTTGTTCCCCAGATTAATTTCACCCGAGTCTGCCTTCAAGGGACCCACATTTGACTTTGCTACTCTTTTTCCCTTAACATATCTAAAGAAGCTTTTACTGGCCTTCTTTATATTCCTGGCCAGCATCCCCTCATACTTCATCTTTTCAGCCCGTATTGCCCGTTTTGCTTCCTTCTGTTGTCCTATGAAAGTTTCCCAATCCTCTGGCTTCCGGCTACTCTTTGCTGTGTTATACATCTTTTCTTTTAGTTTTATTCTATCCCTAACTTCTCTTGTCAGCCACGGTTGCCTCCTACTCCCCTTAGAACCTTTCTTCCTTTTTGGAATGAAATGATATTGCGTCTTCCGGATTATGCCCAGATATTCCTGCCATTGCTGTTCCACCGTCATTCCTGCTAGGATCCCTTTCCAGTCAACCTTGACCAGCTCCTCTCTCATGCCTTCCTCGTCCCCTTTGTTCAACTGCATCACTGACACTTCCGTTTTAACCTTCTCTTTCTCATATTGCTGTACTTTGGTCAGAAGGTATCATACACGAGAATGTTCTTCTGTTTGTGACTGATGCAGCACCATACATGAAAAAAGCTGCTCGTGCTCTTAAAGTTTTATTCCCCTAAATGTTGCATTTGACCTGCTTTGCTCACGGACTCCATAGAATTGCTGAGCACATACGTAGCTTGTTTCCAAATGTCGATCGCCTAATTTCCAATGTCAAGAAATCTTCCTCAAAGCACCATCACGTGTGCAGTTGTTCAAGGAAATGGCACCCGTGATTCAGCTACCTCCTCAGCCCGTTTTGACTAGGTGGGCTACATGGCGCTACACTTTATTAGTATGCTGCAAATTTTGTAAAGATAAAAGAAATCGCCAACTGTTTTGAAGAAGAAGAATCTGCTGCAGTCAGGATCGTCAGTAAAATCATGCAGAAAAAGTCCCTCCTTGTGTTTATTGCTTCCAATTTTCAAAATTTCCCACAAGCTATCACTTCCCTTGAGAAACGTGGCGAAACATTAGTGAATAACTTGCACGTTTTCAACAAAGTAACTGGCGACATTCGTAACGTTCCTGGCGATGGAGGTAGACATACAAGGAAAATGTGAGAGAATGATTTTAGTTAACAAAGATCTTGAAGAAATAGAAAACATAGCTAAAGTTCTCAAAGGTAGTTGCAATGCACAATATATCGACATGCACAAAGTCTGTAGCTTGTTTCGGGTATGCACCAGTGACCTCAGCTGAGGTAGAAATAAGTTTTTCACAACTGAAGCATATTCTGTTTGAAAGACAGCATAGTTTAACACCAGATAATTTGAAAAAATGCTAATTATGTGCAACGAGGCAACTTTGGTCATTTAATGCTGAATACCTTTACAATTATCATCTTTAACCACATTTTGCTGGTGGAAATAAATGCCTTTTATTGTCAATAAATGCCTTTTCGGCCCTTTTTTGTAATTTTATAATGCCTTTTTGCCTGCCTATTTTGGAGATTTTTAGCGCCTAAACATCCAGGCTCTATTTATGACCTTATAACATGCACCTGCCCGTGTTTGGCCCAAACCCCTCTGAACCTTTCCTGGCCTGGCACCCATCCAAATGTCATGAATCGAACTCCCCCCACGGCACCAAAGCTGGCAGCCCTGCCGCAGCCAGCATGTCCATCCAGCCACTCTCCCAAGTGCTTGATTGTATGTATGGGGTGTGTACAGGTCGGGTGTTGGTGACTGGGGAGGATCTGAACCACATTCACAGCATCATCAGGTTCATACATTCTCCATGCAAAGAGCCACTGCCCCTCGGGGGAACTCTGAAACAATGCATCCTTTGTGCATGAAGTTTCTGGGGCTGCGACACAGACTCGCGCGTGATCACAGTTGTCCAGTGGTACCAGGGTGACTAGAACCTCCCGTCCTCCCTGCAACACACTGAACACAAGCACAGTTTGGACAGGAAGCTGATCGCACTGGGATACGTTGCTGCTGCTTTATTACTGTCATGAAAAACTCTTTATGTGCTATCCATAACTGGAGTTTAGTAACAGCTTGGTAACAGGCCCACTCAGTCCACCGAGTCCACGCCGACCATCCATCACCCATATATTAGTTCTACGTTCATAGAGTCGTTAGTGATACAGTGTGGAAACAGGCCCTTCGGCCCAACTCACCCACACCGGCCAACAATGTCCCAGCTACACTAGTCCCACTTGCCTGCGTTTGGTCCATATCCCTCCAAACCTGTCCTATCCATTTACCAGTCAAACTGTTTCTTACACGCTGGGATGGTCCCAGTGTCAACTACCTCCACTGGAAGCTTGTTCCACACACCCACATCCTCTGTGTGAAAAAGCTACCCCTCGGATTCCTATTAAATCTTTTCCCCTTCACCTTGAACCTCTGTCGTCTGGTCCTCGATTCCCCTACTCTGGGCAAAAGACTCTGTGCATTTACCCGATCTATTCCTCTCATGATTTTGTATATCTCTATAAAATCACCCCTCATCCTCCTGTGCTTCATGGAATAGAGACCCAGCCTACTCAACCTCTCCCTATAGCTCACACCCTCCTGGCAACATCCTCGTGAATCTTTTCTGAACCCCTTCAAGCTTGACAATATCTTTCCTATAACATGGTGCCCAGAACTGAATACAATATTCTAAATGCGGTCTCACCAACGTCTTATACAACTGCAACATGACCTCCCAACTTCTATACTCAATACTCTGACTGATGAAGGCCAAAGGGCCAAAAGCCTTTTTGACCACCTTATCCCACTTTACAGAACGTACAGAAGCCAATGACTAAACAGTAGACAATAGACAATAGGTGTAGGAGTGCGTCATTACGCCCTTCGAACCAGCACCGCCATTCAATGTGATCATGGCTGATCATCCCCAATCAGTACCCCGTTCCTGCTTTCTCCCCATATCCCCTGACTCCACTATTTTTAAGAGCCCTATCTAGCTCTCTCTTGAAAACACCCAGAGAACCGGCCTCCACCGCCTTCTGAGGCAGAGAATTCCACAGATTCACCACTCACTGTGAGAAAAAGTGTTTCCTCGTCTCCGTTCTAAATGGCTTACTCCTTATTCTTAAACTGTGGCCCCTGGTTCTGGACTCCCCCATGAACATACCATACATGAGTTCAATTAAGCTCTAAACTATGGTTTAATAATAGCAAAAAAAATAATACTTAAATTTTGGAAAAATACATCAATACCAACGCTTAAAATGTGGATTGCAAGTATGTTGGACACCGCACATCTTGAGGAAATGCGATTCCTCCTATTGGATAAATCAGACCAATTCATAACGAGTTGGTCTCCATTTGTCGTCTTTTTGGAATCATATGGTGCAACACAATTGTAAAAACTAACTGTTTCAGGACTGGACGAGGGATGGTCAAGATTATAAACAATGATCTTACCTTTTTTTAATTTTTTTAATTTTTTTATTTTATGTCTTATTCTCTTTTTTCTATTTTCTTTTTCTCAACTTTCTTCACTCATTCGTCTTTTTTCTTTTTCTTCACACACTATATATCTCACGCCTTTCTATCCTTTACTATCTAATTTATTTTTCTTATTCTAATCTTTCTTTAATATAACAAAAAAAATAAAAAGCTGTACATAAAATGTATTATGAAAATACATATTCCATACTTACTTCTAATAAAATAAAATATTAAAAAAAAAAAAAAAAAGCTATAAACAAGGTGGTGCGGAGAGAAAAATACCAGTGTGCAGAATATTGTATTACAGTTATAGAGAAAAAGAACAAGGGCAGCCATTCTAACTCTAAGGACCGTTCAGTAGACTGTTAACAACTAAAAAGGCAGAAGCTGTTATAAAGTCATGCAGTACAGAAACAGGCCCTTCAGCCTAACTTGCCCATGCCAACCAAGATGCCCCATCTACACTAGCTGCACCAGCCTGCGTTTGGCCCATATCCCTCTAAACCTTTCCTGTCCCCGTACCTGTCCAAATGTTTTTAAAATGTTGTGACAGTACC
Source organism: Amblyraja radiata (assembly GCF_010909765.2). Classification (NCBI taxonomy): domain Eukaryota; kingdom Metazoa; phylum Chordata; class Chondrichthyes; order Rajiformes; family Rajidae; genus Amblyraja; species Amblyraja radiata. The sequence continues at coordinate 180,197,013 of NC_045956.1, forward strand.
ATAACGCTGTTCCTGAATCTGGTGGTACTTGCTTACAAGCATTTGTATCTCCTACGAAACGAGACGATATGATAGACCTTTATTTTGAAGACATGAGACGGGAATTGGCTCGGATGGACGGGCAAATTATACTTATAGGGTTGACGGTAGAGATGGAATGGCAAAGATTTAAAGACCGCATGGATGAACTCCAGAAATTGTTCATCCATGTCGGGTGAAAAAATAAAACGTGGAAGGCGGCTCAACCGTTGCTAACGAGGGAAATCAAGGATAGTGTTAAATCCACAGAAAAGGCATATAAATTGGCAGCAAACCGGAAGCGGGAGGGAACTCCTTTGGCATCCTGGACTGGGAGAAATTTACAAGTTAACAGAGGAGGACAAAGGGGTTAATTAAGAGGGGCGAAAAAGAGCATAGAAACATAGGTGCAGGAGGAGGCCATTCAGCCCTTCGAGCCAGCTGATCGTCCCCTATCAATAACCTGTGCCTGCCTTCTCCCCATATCCCTTGACTCCACTAGCCCCTAGAGCTCTATCTTATGCCCCTGTCCCACTTAGGAAACTTGAACGGAAACCTCTGGAGACTTTGCGCCCACCCAAGGTTTCCGTGCGGTTCCCGGAGTTTGCAGGTGGTTGCCGGAGGTTGCAGGTAGTGGAAGCAGGTAGGGAGACTGACAAAAACTTCCGGGAACCGCACGGAAACCTTGGGTGGGGCGCAAAGTCTCCAGAGGTTTCCATTCAGGTTTCCTAAGTGGGACAGGGGCATAACTCTCTCTTAAATCCATCCAATGATTTGGCCTCCACTGCCCTCTGTGGCAGGGAATTCCATAAATTCACAACTCTCTGGGTGAAAAAGTTTTTTCTCACCCCAGTCTTCCCCTTTATTCTAAGACTGTGGCCCCTAGTTCTGGACTCGCCCAACATTGGGAAATTTTTTCCTGAAAGAAAGCTTGCGGGGAATATAAAAACTGACTGTAAAAGCTTCTTTAGATATGTAAAAAGGGAAAGATTAATGAAGACAAATGTAGGTCCCTTACAGTTAGAAACAGGTGAATATAATGGGAAACGAGGAAATGACAGTTCAGTTAAATGAGTACTTTGGTTCTGTCTTTACTAAGGAAGACACAAACAATCTCCCAGAAATACTAGGGAACCGAGACTCTAGTGGGAGGGACTGAATGGAAATCCACATTAGTCACGAAATGGTGTTAGGTAAACTGTTGGGACTGAAGGCAGATAAATCCCCAGGGCCGGATGGTCTGCATCCCAGAGTACTCAAGGAGGTGGCCCTAGAAATTGTGGATGCATTGGTGATCATTTTCATTGGAGATCGAAGGGTCTCAACACGGTATTGGGGGTAAGGTATTGACATGGATAGAGAACTGGTTGGCAGACAGAAAGCAAAGAGTAGGAATTAACAGGTCCTTTTCAGAATGGCAGGCAGTGACCAGTGGGGTGCCGCAAGGCTTGGTGCTGGGACCCCAGCTATTTACAATATATACTAGACTAAGTTGGGTCCCATGTTCACACAGGAGGGCTGGTCCCCCAACGCAATATTCCACCTCTCCACCAATTCCAATATTGGTGGCCAGTGGAGCGCTGGTATGGGATCTTGGGGTGGCGGCTCAGTCCCTCAAGCCTGATCTGCTGGCAGCTCACTCACGGCTGGTGGGCTGGCAGTTGACTCATGGCTATTCCTTGAAATTCCATTTCAAGCAGGGTGCAAGGCCACCAAATCCAAATCCATGTTCCTACCATTTCAAGCAGGGTGCAAGTCCACCAAATTCAAATCCATGTTCCTACCATTTCAATCAGGGTTCAAGGCCACCAAATTCAAGTGCAGTTTCTTACCACTATGAGCAGGGTGCAAGGCCACCGAATTCAAGTGCAGTTTCATACCACTTCAAGCTGGATCCAAGGCCACCAAATACAAATGCAGTTTCATACCACTTTCAGCAGGGTGCAAGGCCACCAAATTCAGTGCAGTTTTATTCCACTTCAAGCAGGGTCCAAAGCCACCAAATTCAAATGCAGCTTCATACCATTTCATGCAGGGTGAAACCACCATAAAACCACACAAAACACCAAACTCACAGTTCAGTAGACATTCAGTGTGCTCAGTTGATTCACAGCTCAGACAGAGTCATGACCTCTCCCTCCCCCATCATGCAGAGACTGAGCCACACCCACACTTCCAGGTTTTACAACCCCTCCCCCTCCCACCGGAAAAGGTGTGGCTTTCAGGGCGTGATTGACAGGAGAGAGATTCTCAACATTTTTTAAACACTAATAACACTTTTATTTTTCATTGCTGGGAAGAATTCTCTGCACCTGCTCAGCGGAGAATGGTGATTTTTTTTAAACTTCAAGCCAAAGCTCCCAAGGCACCATTTGCAGTAAGTAGCGCCTTTCAACTTCAAGCCAAAACACCCAAGCCACCATTTGCAGTAAGTAGTGCCTTTCAACTTCAAGCCAAAGCTCCCAAGCCACCATTTGCAGTACATAGTGCATTTCAACTTCAAGCCAAAGCACCCAAGCCACCATTTGCAGTAAGTAGTGCCTTTCAACTTCAAGCCAAAACACCCAAACCACCATTTGCAGTAAGTAGTGCCTTTCAACTTCAAGCCAAAGCTCCCAACCCACCATTTGCAGTAAGTAGTGCCTTTTGAACTTTAAACCAAAGCTCCCAAGCCACCATTTGCAGTAAATAGTGCATTTCAACTTCAAGCCAAAGCACCCAAGCCGCCATTTGCAGTAAGTAGTGCCTTTCAACCTCATGCCGCCATTTGCAGTGCCTTTCAACTTCAAGTCAAAACACCCAAACCACCATTTGCAGTAAGTAGTGCCTTTCAACTTCAAGCCAAAGCTCCCAAGCCACCATTTGTAGTAAGTAGTGCCTTTCAACTTTAAACCAAAGCTCCCAAGCCACCATTTGCAGTGAGTAGTGCCTTTCAACTTCAAGCCAAAGCACCCAAACAACCATTTGCAGGCAGTGCCTTTTTACTTCAAACAAACCATATTTTCATTTTCAAACCACATTAAGGGTACTCACAGTTGTGTAGACATTTGTTCAGTGTTATTCAGAGCTCAGAGAGACGTGGCCCTTGGCTTCATCCATCTTGCAGAGATTGAGTGAGGCACACCACTTCCTGGTTTTATAGTCCCTCCCCCTCCCTCCAGCAGGGGCAGCAGAGAGAATGGTGAATTTTTTAAAAACATTAATATCTCTCTGATTTGTCATCGATGGGAAAAATCCTCCGCACCCATAAGGCGGAGGGGGGCTCTGGGCGAGGTGGCCAAAAATGATGGCCGTAGGTGGCAGCGTTCTGTCGGAAATCGCAGCACAGTAGGCCAAAAGCGGTCAAGTTCAGAGATTTAGTAATATAGATTAACGATTTAGACAAGGGAATTAAATGTGACATCTCTAAGATTGCTGAGTACACAAAGCTGGGGGGCAGTGTGAGCTGCGATGAGGATGCTATGAGGTTGCAGGGTGACTTCGATAGGTTGGGTGAGTGGGCAGATGCATGGCAGATGCAGTACAACGTGGATAAATGTGAGGTTATCCACTTTGGTGGCAAGAACAAGAAGGCAGATTCTGAAGAAGGGTCTTGACCCGAAATGTTGCCTATTGCTTCTCTCCATAGATGCTGCCTCACACGCTGTGTTTCTCCAGCATTTTTGTCCACCTTCGATTTTCCAGCATCTGCAGTTCTTTCTTAAATATTATCTGAATGGTGTCAGATTAGGAGGAGGTGTCATGATACCTGGGTGTGCTTGTACATCAGTCACTGAAAGTAAGCATGCAGGTACAGCAGGCAGTGAAGAAAGCCAAGATCATGTTGGCCTTCATTGTGAGAGGATTTGATTAAAGGAGCAAGGAGGTCTTACTGCAGTTGTTCAGGACCCTGGTGAGACCGCACCTGGAATATTGAGTGCAGTTTTGATCTCCTAATTTGAGTAAGGACATTATTGTTATTGAGGGAGTGCAGGGTAGGTTCACCAGGTTAATTCCCGGGATGGCGGAACAGTCATATGCTGAGAAAATGGAGCGACTGGATCTGGATGTAGGAGACTTCAGGTAGAGCATCACTCAGCACTGGACAATTTTATACTGGACAATTTTTACATTTTATCAAGCCAATTAACCTACAAACCTGTAGTGTGGGAGGAAACCGAAGATCTCGGAGAAAACCCATGCAGATCATGGGGAGAACATATAAACTCCATACAGACAAAACCCGTGGTCAGGAGTGAACCCGCCACCGAGACTGAGCTTGCATAATCTGCAATTTAGAAGGATGAGAGGGTATCTTATTGAAATATGGCAGAGCATGCTGACCGGTTGCATCGTGGCTTGGTTCGGCAATTTGAGTGCCCAGGAGCGAAAAAGACCACAAAAAGTAGTAAACACTGCCTAGTCCATCATCGGCTCTGACCTTCCTACCATCGAGGGGATCTATCGCAGTCGCTGCCTCAAAAAGGTTGGCAGCATCATCAAGGACCCACATCATCCTGGCCACACACTCATCTCCCCGCTACTTTCAGGTAGAAGGTACAGGAACCTGAAGACTGCAACGTCAGGCTATTGAACTCAACTCAAACAAAACTCTGAACATTAATAGCCCATTATCAGTTTATTTGCACTTTATCTGTTTTATTTATCCATGTGTGTATATATTTATACAATGGTATATTGACACACTGACCTGTTCTTCTATATTCTGTTGTGCTGAAGCAAAGCAAGAATGTCATTGTCCTATCTGGGACACATGACAATAAACGCTCTTGAATCTTGAATCATGAATCATGTGGCTAAATGTGAAGTTATCCACTTTGGTGGCAAGAACAGGATGGCAGATTATTATCTGAATGGTGTCAGATTAGGAAAAGGGGAGGTGCAAGGGGAGGTGTGCTTGTAAATCAGGCACTGAAAGTAAGCATGCAGGGGGAGGGGGAGGGGAGCTCCTCGTGTGAGTGTGTCTCATGTTTCCCGAGCCGCCCGCAGTTTAAATCAAAGTTTAAATAGTCGCTGAGCCCAAAGATCTTTGGCTGAGTTTGAGCGGGGCAGCTGTTGTCTGGAGATAGGCGGCAGGGAGGAGGAGAAGGCCAGCTGTCTGGCTCCCTCCCCCCACCACACTTCTGCGGAGCAGCGTTGCTCACCACTACATCCCCATTCATTCACTCACTCACTCACTCACAGCGGCGCGGGAGGGAGCAGGGTGTGAGCGGGCAGGGGTGGAGTTGGGGCCGGACACAGGCGGAGCAAGCAGCGAGGCTTGTCTGGGAGAGGAGGCCCGGTCTGGGTACAGAGGGTAGAGAGCAAAGATCTTATAGCAGAGAGAGAGGGAGGGTCTTTGGTAGAGAGGGTCACACGAGGGGGACAGAGTTAGAGGAGGGAGACAGAGTTAGAGGGGGAGAGAGAGAGTTAGAGGATTGAGAGAGTTAGAGGAGGGAGAGAAAGTTAGAGGAGGGAGAGAGAGTTAGAGGAGAGAGAGAGAGAGAGTTAGAGGAGGGAGACAGTTAGAGGATTGAGAGAGTTAGAGGAGGGAGACAGAGTTAGAGGAGGGAGAGAGAGTTAGAGGAGTTAGAGGAGGCCACAGAGGGAGCAAGGAAGGAGGCGCGGTGGGAGCAGCGAGGCCCAGCCGGATCACATCACCTCACCTCGCCTCACATCACTGTGGTCGGACAGCAAGGCCTCGCCGGCGAGCAGCACCGTCAGAGCCGCCCAGGAGGAGGCCCAGGGAGGGAGAGTCGGCGGGGATCCATGAAGGGTTCCGGGAACCTCCAGCAGGCCAGGGATGGAAGCGATTAAGGACGTTTCTTGCAGCACGGTGAAGGGCGCCAACCACGGGAAGGTACAAAGGCCGGCTCTGCCATCAATCCCCAACAGGTAGGAACCGGGCACCACACACCCTCATCCCATCCACACACCCCCCCCACATCATCCTCCCCTACTCCTCCTCCGCCTCCTCCTCTTCCACCTCCATCCCACACCCTCATCCCCTCCACACCACCGCCCAATCTCCTCCTCCACCCCCTCTTCTCCTCTCTCCCCCCTCCCTCTCCCTCCATTCCTCCTCCTCCACCCCCCCCTCCTCCTCATCCCTTCCTCCACCCCCCTCTCCTCCTCTTCCACCTCTCCCCCTCCTTCCTCCCCCCTCTCCTCCTTCCTCCCCCCTCTCCTCCTTCCTCTCCTCCTTCCTCCCCCCCCTCTCCTCTCCTCCTCCCTCCCCCCTCCCTCCTACACACCCCCTCCTACACACCCCCTCCTCCATTCCCCCTCCTCCTCCACCCCCCCATCTCCTCCATTCCCCCTCCTCCCCTCCCCCTCTCCTCCCCATCCAACTCCTTCTCTCCTCCTCCCCATCCCCCCTCTCCTCCTCTCTCCCCGCCCCTGGGGGCTCGGGGCAATCTGCCGCGGCTGGGGGGAGGGGGATGAGAGAGATGGGAAAGGGTGAGTGTAACGGTGAGAGAGGATGCAGAGAGGAGTAGTTAAATGGTGAGGATCAGGGAAGAGAGGGTCGGAGCGGAGAGAGTGTAAGGGGGAGAGGGGAAGATGAGGGTGAGGTGGTAGAAAGAGTGTAAGATGGGAGATGGAGAGTGTAAAGGGGCAGATAGAGGAGCGGGGCAGGGGGAGGGAGAGGAGAGGGGGCAGGGTGAGAGGGGAGACGGGGTTAGTGTCTCTCCTGAAGCTGATGGAGTGAGGGTGGATTCTGAGGGCCAGGTCCTCTGGTTGAGACACCCGGGGCTGGGTGGTGCTGGCATGATGGTTCATTGACGGACATTCACTTGTAGGTTAATTGGCTTGCTTAATGTAAAAAAAAAAATTGCCCTGTATAAAATTGTCCAACTTCCAGTATAGTCCCTGGTGGACTCTTCAGAAGCGATGTTACAAGGACACGAGCAGAGTGCGGGCAGACCTGGATTGTTTCTGCTGGAACATCGGAGGTTGAGGGGAGGAGACCTGATAAAAGTTCAGGACATTGCGAGCTACATACAGATGCTCCTCGACTTACGATATTTCGACTTTACGATGGTGCAAAAGCAACACGTATTCAGTAGACAAAAGTGCTGGAGAAACTCAGCGGGTGCTGAAGTCCGAAGAAGGGTTTCTGCCCGAAACGTTGCCTATTTCCTTCGCTCCATAGATGCTGCTGCACCCGCTGAGTTTCTTCAGTACTTTTGTCTACCTTTGATTTTCCAGCATATGCAGTTCCTTCTTAAACACATTCAGTACAAACTGATATGCGGTACGATACTCTCCCGTGATGCTGGGCAATGGCAGCGAGCCGCAGCTCCCAGAAAGCCACGCAATCGCGAGTGTCAACAAGTGTGTACTGTGTTGCCCCCCCCTCCCCCCCACAGCATAGCGCTTCTTCTGTGCCGCCACTCCCACAGTGCAGCACCGCACCATAGCTCATAGAGAACTTGGTCAACATGGACTAGTTGGGCCGAACGGCCTATATCTGTGGTGTCTGATTATGTTCTCCCTGTGGGATTTTCTGGAACTTTGAGGCAGTGAGTGGTGAAAGTCTGACAATGTGCACTTTAACCACAAGTGATTTTTTTTCTATTACAAATCTCAAATTTTGGAGTACGGAGGCAAATAAATAAATGATAGGTCCTTGTCCCAAACATTATGGAGGGCACTAGATAGTTCAGGCAGTCAGAACTTATTTCCCCAGGGTGGAAATGTTAAAGACTAGAAGGTACTGCTTTAAAGTGAAAGGTTCAAAGTTTAAAGGAGATGTGCGGGAAAGTGGGTGGTGGGTGTCTGGAACTCGCTGCTCGGGGTGGTGGTGGAGACATACGATAGTGGTGTTCAAGAGGCTTTTAGTTAGGCACACGGACATGGAACTGATGCGCTACAATGCTGAGAACTATATTCTGCACTCTGTATCTTCCCCTTTGCTCTACCTATTGTACTGAGAGAATGGAGCGGCTGGGCTTGTATACTCTGGAGTTTAGAAGGATGAGAGGGTATCTTATTGAAACATATAAGATTATTAAGAGTTTGGACATGCTAGAGGCAGGAAACATGTTCCTGATGTTGGGGGAGTCCAGAACTGGGGCACAGTTTAAGAATAAGGGAATAGCCATTTAGAACGTAGGAAACACTTTTTCACAGAGAGTGGTGAGTCTGTGGAATCCTCTGCCTCGGTGGAGGCCGGTTCTCTGGATACTTTCAAGAGAGAGCTAGATAGGGCTCTTAAAGATAGCGGAGACAGCACCCATAGTCAGAATGGAACCTGGGTCACTCGTGCGGTAAGACAGCAGCTCTGCCACTGTGCCACCCCTGATTTACAGAGTAAACAATAAATTCAGTAAATTAATAACATCAATATTATTGCAGTAGAAAAGTTTTTAAGGTGAGGAGAAAGGTTTAATAGAAACCCGAGGGGTAACTTTCTCACACAGAAAGTGAGTGTGTGGAACGAGCTGCCAGAGAAGGTAGTTGAGGCAAGGACACCACCTTGGCCACACTTTTGTTTCACTCCTACCATTGGGGAGAAGATATAGGAATCCATTGGAGACCATAGAAAGCATTTTATCGGGATGCATCACAGCACGGTTTGGGATCAGCATCCAAGACCACAAGAAATTGCAGCGAATTGTGGACGCAGCCCAGACCATCGCACAAACCAACCTCACTTCCATTGACCCCATTTATACCGCACGCTGCCTCAGCAAGGCCAGCAGCATCATCAAGGACCAGTCACACCCCGGCCACTCCCTCTTCTCTCCTCTCCCATCAGGCAAAAGGTACAGAAGTGTGAAGACGCACACCTCCAGGGACAGTTATCAGGCATCAGAATCCTACCACGACTGAGAGCAGTGCTGAATTACTATACACCTTTTTGACGACCCTCGGACTATCCTTGATCAGACTTTGCTGGCTTTACCTTGCACTAAATGTTATTCCCTTATCATAGTGGCGCAACGATAGACTGACTACGGGTGCTGTATGTATGGAGTTTGTACGTTTTCCCCCGTGACTATGTGGGTTTTCTCCGAGACGTTTGGTTTCCTCCCACACTCCAAAGATGTAAAGGTTTGGAGATTAATTGGTGTGGGTCGGATGGTGTTAATGCGGGGAACGCTGGTCGGCACGGACTCGGTGGGCCGAAGGGCCTGTTTCCGCACTGTATCTCTAAACTAAACTAAAAATCATGTATTTGTACACTGTAAAATGGATAGATTGTAATCATGTATCGTCTTTCTGCTGACTTCTGTACTGTTGGACTCTGTGACTGCACCCCTCTCTGACACAGAGTGAAGGTCCTGCTCAAAACACAGCCTGTCTGCAGACAGTCTGCTCCAAAGTCAAACAGGGACTGCTACAGGTCAGGCAGCCTCTGGAGGGAGTAACAATCTTGTGTTCCGTGTTCCCAGAAATAGAGTCATGCAGCACAGAAACAAGTCCTTCGTTGAATGGGTCTCCCAACCTAGCTCATTGCCGGATATCCACTATTTGAATCCGCACTTCTAATGCTCTAACACTGTATTCTGGTTATTTTTCACTTTGCACTACCTCTTTGACTCATAAAGTGTGGAAACAAGCCCTTTGGCCCAACTTGCCCTCACCGATCAGCATGCCCCATCTGCACTAGTCCCACCTGCCCACACCGACCAACATGCCCCATCTACACTAGTCCCACTTGCCCACACCGACCAACATGCCCCATCCACACTAGTCCCACCTGCCCACACCGACTAACATGCCCCATCTACACTAGTCCCACCTGTCCACACCGACCAACATGCCCCATCTACACTAGTCCCACTTGCCCACACCGACCAACATGCCCCATCTACACTAGTCCCACCTGCCCACACCGACCAACATGCCCCATCTACACTAGTCCCACCTGCCCACACCGACCAACATGTTCCATCTCTACTAGTCCCACCTGCCCACACCGACCAACATGTTCCATCTCTACTAGTCCCACCTGCCCGCATTTGGACCATATCCCTCCACACCTTGATGCCCCTGTCTCACTTAGGAAACCTGAACGGAAACCTCTGGAGACTTTGCGCCCCACCCAAGGTTTCCGTGCGGTTCCTGGAGGTTTTTGTCAGTCTCCCTAATGGTCGAAAGTGGTTTCCGCTTCTATGTTCCGGCGATTAATTCAAAAAATTCCGGCCGCGACTAAAAATAGGTTGCCGTTTTAAAAATCGGTAATTTTTTAGTCGAAGCCGGTTGCGATGCTAGTTGAAGGTGGTTGCCGGAGGTTGCAGGTAGTGGAAGGCAAGACCTCCCTGGTGGAATAAAACTGGGTGAAAAAAAGGTCTTACGCCAGAACATAATGGGACGATATGTCACACTTGTGCAACATGTTGGTGAGCCTGCAGTTTGAATTTCATTTATTGTCATGTGTACTGAGGTACTGTGAAAAGCTTTTGTTGCGTGCTAATCAGTTAGTGGAAAGACAATACGTGATTACAATCGACCATCTACAGTGTACAGATACATGATAAAGGGAATAACGTGGATAACGTTTAATACAAGATAAACCCAGTAAAGTCCGATTAATGATAGTACGAGGGTCTCTAATGAGGTAGATAGTAGTTCAGGACCGTTCTCTAGTTGGCGATAGGATGGTTTAGTTGCCTGCAAAGAAACTGTTCACACTTCTGTGCCTTTTGCCTGACGGGAGAAAAGGGAGTGGCCGGGGTGCGACTCGTCCTTGATTATGCTGCTGGATTAAGTTGGAGTATTGGGTTCGATTTTGGTCATCCTGCTATAGGAAATATGCCTTTAAACTGGAAACAATGCCGAGAGGATTTACGAGGATGTTACCAGGAAATAAGGACCTGTGCTCCAGGGAGAGGTTGGGCAGACTAGAACTTTATTCCTTGGAGCATAAGAAACTGAGGGCGATCTTACAGTATGTATAAAATCAAAGATGGAATAAATAGAGTGGATGCACAGTCTTTTATCCAGAGTAGGGGAATCAAGTACCAGCGGATATAGGTTTAAGGTGAGAGGAGAAGATTTAATAGGAATCTGAAGGGTAACTTTTCACTCAAAGGGTAGTGGGTATATAGACAATCTGCCGGAGGAGGTAGTTGAGGCCATAACTTGAAGACATTTGAACAAGTACACAAATAGTAAGGGTGGGTCCACAGTGGCGCAGCGGTAGAGTTGCTGCCTTGCAGCGAATGCAACGCCGGAGACCCGGGTTCGATCCCGACTACAGGTGCTGTCTGTACGTTCTCCCGTGACCTGCGTGGGTTTTCCTCCGAGATCTTCGGTTTTCCTCCCACACTCCAAAGACGTCAGATTTGTAGGTTAATTGGCTTGGTAAATGTAAATTGTATCTAGTGGGTGAAGGATAGTGTTAATGTGTTGAGCTCGAGGGGTGCCACATTGTGGGGGCGGGGGTGAGGTGGTGCCACACTGTGGGGGTTGAGGGATGCTGCACTGTGGAGGGGGGTGAAGGGGTGCCACACTGTGGGGGTGAGGGGTGTCACATTGTGGGAGGGGCAGTACGGAGGGAGCGCCGCACTAGAGGGGGTGTATGACTGGAGGTTTGGGGCGGGGATGGGCTGGCAGGCCCACAGGTCCGCTAATACTGGGGCCACTTCCATCCTCAGTACCAGCCCCATTTGCTGCCTCTCAGCCTCCCACAGACACCAGGCCTGTCACTTTATACACCCTCCCATCCGTAGCTAAAACTCTGGGGGTTATTTTTAACCCTGGGTGCAGGCTCTCTGCCCGTGTAAGGGCCGAGCAGATTAATAGCCACTCAGCCATAATGTGTCGCCGAGTGTCGGCTCCAAGGGGTCGAGGATCATAAATCTCCATGGATTAGCAGCTCACTAGAGCTCGGCCTCACACCCAGCCCAGCATTGCTGACGTCAGACATTATACCACACGCAGACCCAGGCTCCCGCTACACAGCCTCTTCACATGTTCCAGGAGCAGAATCAGGCCATTCGGCCCATCAAGTTTACTCCAGCATTCAATCATTGTTGATCTATCTCTCCATCATAGCCTTACTCTCCTGCCTTCTACCCATAACCCCTGACACCTTTAATACTCAAAAATCTGTCATTCCCCACCATACAAAGTATTCATTGATTTGGCCTCCACAGCCTTGTGTGGCAATTAATTCCACAGATTCACCACCATATAGAAACATAGAAAATAGGTGCAGGAGGAGGCCATTCGGCCCTTCGAGCCAGCACCGCAGTTCATTGTGATCATGGCTGATCTGACTAAAGAAATTCATCCTCATCTAATTTCTAAAGGTACGTCCTTTTATTCTAAGGCTGTGGCCTCTGGTCCTAGACTCTCCCACTGGTGGAAACATCCTCTCCACATCCACTCTATCCAGGCCTTCTTAACTGGGATAGAGAGGGAGGCATCTGAGTTGGATGAGTTGCCCTACTAAAAAAGACACAAAATGTTGGAGTGACTCAGCGGGTCAGGCAGCATCTCTGGAGAACATGGCGACCATCATTAACGCATTCACACTGGTTCTATGTTAGCCCACTTTCGCATCCACTCCCTGCACACTTGGGGGACAATTTACAAAAGCCAATTAACCTACAAACCCACACGTCTTTGGGATGTGGGAGGAAACGGGAGCACCCGGAGGAAACGTATGTGGTCATAGGGAGAATGCGCAAACTCCGTACAGACAGCGCCCAATGTCAGGATGGGATCCCTCCGCTGTGAGAAACCAGCTCTACCCACTGCAACGTTCTGCGGACGCTGAGACTGGCGGGTGGTCAGGTCAGAGACCCCTCGCCACAAGGCGACCGGCACCTGCCCCCGCTGATGACATCTCCCTGGCCGTGGACAGCTGAGAGCTATTTGAGGCCCTGAATCCAGACCTCGCACCGTCTTGTCGACTGCTTATTAATGCAGCCCCTGAGCGAGCCAGCATTAAATGGAGCAGGGAGAAGTTCATAAGTGATAGGAGCAGACTTGGGTCACTTGGTCCATCAAATCTACTCCGCCTTTCCCTCTTAGCCCCATTCTCCTGCCTTCTCCCCATAACCTCTGACACCTGTACTGATCATGAATCTATCTATCTCTGCATTAAACATATCCATTGACGGCCTTCAAAGCTGTCTGTGACAAAGAATTCCACAGATTCACCGCCCTCTGACTAAAGAATTGTCCTCATCTTCCTAAAGGACGTCCTCTAATTCTGAGGCTATGACCGCTAGTCCTGGACTCTCCCACTTGTGGAAACATACTCTCCACATCCACTCCATCCAAGCCTTTCACTATTCGATACGTTTCAATAAGGTCACTTACTTATTCCTGCGATCATTCTCGTAAACCTTGTATAGGGACCCTCTCCAGCGGCAGCATATCCTTCCTCAGATATGGGACCCACCTCCTCCCCCCCCCCCCCCCCCCCCCCCTTTGACCTTTGATAAAATCTGACAATGTGTACTTTAACCACATGTGATTATTTTTGTATTATAAATCTAATATTACACAGGCAAATAAATAAATGATGGGTCTTTGTCCCAAACATTATGGAGGGTACTGTACAACACTACAATGTGTAATAATGCCCAGTACGGACATCAATTGATCAGGCCGAGCTGGCACAGTGCGCTAAGTTCCCACTTAAGGGTTTGTGTGTGTGTGTTGGTCCAAGGTTCATACTAGTGGAGGCACCCCAAGGCACTTGTCTCCATACCCTTTTTAGTTCTCCCTCAAACACATGTGCAGACGTTATGCTCACACATGTACAATGTTTCCCAAGGTGATGCCTTGTCTGATTTTTTTTTTCTAAGTTCAAGGTCAGCGCTGGGAAACACAAAACTCCTTACTAATTCAAGTCAGTTCTTATCACGTTAAATTAAGCATCAAAGCTTGGGATTCTGTACACTGACTACCCTGCCTGTTTATTCTCCAACAACTTTTAGCCTTCAGATAATCGCCAATGTCCTTGCCTCCTTTGTACATTAGATGTTATTGGTGGCAAACTGATTCTTTGCCATTTTATCAGCTTTGTTCACGAAGATTCAAGAGTTAGAATTAGTTCTTAGGGCTAAAGGAATCGAGGGATATGGGGCAAAAGCAGGAACGGGGTACTGATTTTAGATGATCAGCCATGATCATATTGAATGGTGGTGCTAGCTCGAGGCCGAATGGCCTACACCTGCACTTAATTTTCAATGTTTCAGTGTGTTTTACCCTGAGTAAGGAAATCAAGAACCAGAGGGCATACATTTAAGGTGAGGGGGGAATGATTTAATAGGAACCTTTTTCACACTGTTATATTTAAGGTGGTTATAATAATAATAAACTTTATTTAGGACTCGAGGTCCAGACAAGGGGCAACATTACATTAAAAATGCATTGCATATTAAACATCATAAAGTACATATAAAATCTTAGTATATCACTTATAAAAACATCATAAATTATATATTTTTTTTAAACACACAATACATAAGTTAAAAATCCAGATTAAAAGAATGATCAATGTCCTACAACAAGACAACGATACCAGTGTCTCCACAGCTGGGATTCGTAGCGTGTAGTGCTAACCCTCATGTTTGACAAGGCCACAATAATCACATTTTTGGGTTATATTTCCCCTCCATCCCAATTTAACCTGTAACCTAAGATGTTGACCTGAAGCAGGGGTCCTGACCTGAAACGCCTAAGGAGATTCATAATCTCCTAAAATGCTGCCTGACCTGCTGAGTTACTCCAGCACTTTGTGTGTTTTTTGTTGTTGTTTTTTTTGGTAAACCAGCATCTGCAGTTCCTTAACCATATAACAATTACAGCACGGAAACAGGCCATCTCGGCCCTACAAGTCCGTGCCGAACAACGTTTTTCCCTTAGTCCCACCTGCCTGCACTCATACCATAACCCTCCATTCCCTTCTCATCCATATGCCTATCCAATTTATTTTTAAATGATACCAACGAACCTGCTGCCACCACTTCCACTAAAAGCTCATTCCACACCGCTACCACTCTCTGAGTAAAGAAGTTCCCCCTCATGTTACCCCTAAACTTCTGTCCCTTAATTCTGAAGTCATGTCCTCTTGTTTGAATCTTCCCTGTTCTCAAAGGGAAAAGCTTGATCACATCAACTCTGTCTATCCCTCTCATCATTTTAAAGACCTCTATCAAGTCCCCCCTTAACCTTCTGCGCTCCAGAGAATAAAGACCTAACTTATTCAACCTTTCTCTGTAACTTAGTTGTTGAAACCCAGGCAACATTCTAGTAAATCTCCTCTGTACTCTCTCTATTTTGTTGACATCCTTCCTATAATTGGGCGACCAAAATTGTACACCATACTCCAGATTTGGTCTCACCAATGCCTTGTACAATTTTAACATTACATCCCAGCTTCTATACTCCTTGTGCCCACACTAGTGTCCCCTTGTTCTGGAATCTCAGCTGGAGAAAACCATCCTACCAGTCGAGCTCTAAGAATTCTGTATGTTTCAATGAGATCCCCTCACATTCGACGAAGGTCTCGCCATGCCCAGTTGATCCAAGTTGACCCTGTGTTGAAACGTACGGAATAGTGAAAGGCTTGGATAGAGCAGATGTGGAGAGGATGTTTCAACTAGTGGGAGAAACTAGGTCTAGAAGTCATAGCCTCAAAATTAAAGGACTATCTTTTCGAAAGGAGATGAGAATTTTCTTCAGCCAGAAGGTGGTGAATCTGTGGAATTCTTTGCCACGGAAGGCTGTGGAGGCCAAATCAGTGGATATTTTTAAGGCAGAGATAGATAGATTCTTGATTAGTACGAGTGTCAGAGGTTCTGGGGAAAAGGCAAGAGAATGGGGTTCGGAGGGAGAGATAGATCAGCCGTGATTGAATGGCAGAGTAGACTTGATGGGGCGAATGGCCTAATTCTACTACCACTTATGACCTTGTGACCAACGATTCCTTGTGTGACATTGCCGCAAATGAGGGAGATAGTCTTCAATGAGATCCCTCCCTAGCATCGTTTCTGAGGTAAAGGAACCAAAACTGTTCACAAAACACTATCGCAACTTTGAAAAAACAATTGGACAGGTACATGGATCGGACAGGTTTCGAGGGTTACGGGCCAACTGCAGGCAGGTGGGGCTAGTGTAGATGGGACATGTTCGCCGGTGTGGGAAAGTTGGGCCAAAGGGCCTGTTTCCACGTTGTATATCTGAGTCTAATACACTTTGGAGGTTGAGTGGGACTTGATAAGTGTACAATATTAGACAGTCAGAATCTTTTTCCTCGGGTGGAACTATCTGACGCTAGAGGATTGCTATCGGGTGAGAGGGGCAAAGTTTAATGGCGATATATGCGGGTGTTTTTTTACACAGTGGGGGCCTGGAACGAGCTGCCAGGGGTGGTAGTGGAGGCAGACCGATAGCGGTGTTTAAGAGTCTTTTATAAAGGCACATGGAAGTGCAGGGGATGGAGGACCACAGATCATCTACAGGCAGATCATGTTCGGCACAAACATTGTAGGTCGACGGGCCTGGTCCTGTGCTGTACTCTTCTTTGTACTAATGCTCTCCAGGCATCTCACCAAGGTCCTGTGCAATAGTAGCAAGGGATCCTTGCTCCTATACTCAGATTTCTGGCAAAGAGGCCAACATAGGTAAAACTCAGCGGGTGAGGCAGCATCTATGGAGCGAAGGAAATAGGCAACGTTTCGGGACGAGACCCTTCTTTCCTTCGCTCCATAGATGCTGCCTCACCCGCTGAGTTTCTCCAGCATTTTTGTCTACCTTCGATTTACCAACAACTGCAGTTCCTTCTTAAACATATGATTCATATTCAGCACGGAAACAGGCCGTTCGGCCCAGCTCTTTCATGCAAACAAGATTCCCCATCTTAGCTTGTCCCATGTGCCCGTGTTTGGCCCATGTCCCTCCCATCCATGTACCTGTGCAAATGCTGTTTAACTTGTTCTAGAACCTATCTCATCCTCAGGCAGTCCGTTCCATATACCCGTTACCCTGTATGTGGAAAAGTTGCCCTCAAAAAAGATTTTGCATTTCCCCAATCTATTCCCCACATGATGTTTCCAAGAGAGAGTTATATTTAGCTCTAAGGGCTAACAGAATCAAGGGAAATGGGGGGAAAAGCAGGAACGGGGTACTGATTGTGGATGATCAGCCATGATCATATTGAATGGCGGTGCTGACTCGAAGGGCCGAATGGCCTACTCCTGCACCTATTTTCTATGTTTCTATAATCTTATACACTGTAAGATCACCCCTCAGCCTCCTGCGCTCCAAGGAATAAAGACCTAGTCTGCCCAACCTCTCCCTATAGCTTGGACCCTCAAGTCCCTGCTTTCTTACCAGCTTAATGACATCCTTCCTGCAGAAGGGTGACCAAAACTGAACACAATACTTCAAATGTGGCCTCACCAACGTCTTTACAATGGTAACATAACTACTAGCTCACAAGGCGCACCGCATCTCTCCTGTGTGCCAGACCCAAATCCCCCAGCTATCTCACGCTAGCAGGATATTTCTCAACTTGTGCGGACTCCGTATCTCGGTCTTTCGTTGTACAACCCTCCCATTTATCCAGTTCCGACCTGACTGGCCATTCCAACAATAATCCAGTTATTTGCTCCAAATCCCAGGGAATGCCATCAATCAATCCCCCAGCTCATTCCCAGCAACACATCCAAGATAAATACAAAGCTGGCCTCCTCCAGCAGCACAAATGGTGCCAACGGCCGTCGACCCCATCGAAGCCTGCGGAATTCCAGTCACTCGGCTGCTCACAGACGCTTTGCATTCACCAAACTCTTCCAGTGCTCCAACTGACATCAAGTCACAATGATATCTGCATCGCTTCAAACGTCTCCAATAAGGTGGATGGGAGGTCAGGACCGCTCTCTAGTCGGTGGTAGGATGGTTCAATTGCCTGATAACAGCTGGGAAGAAACTGTCCCTGCTGTGGAGGTGTGCATTTTCACACTGTACCCCTTGCCTGACGGGAGAGGGGAGAAGATAGAGTGGCCAGGGTGAGACGGGTCCTTGATGATGCTGCTGGCTTTGCTGAGGCAGCGTGAGGTGTAGATGGAGTCAATGGAAGGGAGGCTGGTTTGTGTGATGGTCTGGGCTGCGTCCACAATTTGTTGCAGAGGGGACATCAATCTATATTTAGTACAGTTTATTGTCACATGTACTGAGGTACAGTGAAAAGCTTTTGTTGCGTGCTATCCAGTCAGCAGAAAGACAATACATGATTACAATCGAGCCATCCACAGTGTACAGATACAGGATAAAGCTTCCATGCCAACAGATTGGGTAGGGGGTCCTCGGGGCCCCCTCCCCTCCTACCCAACACTATATAAAGCGGGGGGTTGGATATCCCCCCCTCGTGTCTCCTGCAGTCCCTTGGGTTGCCGGGACAGCTCGACGGGTCATGTCACCATCCCGCCCGCCCGCCCTGGTTAATCAAAGCCGAGTGACAGAGGGACATTCCACAACTGTGATGTCAGGTCACGAGCCGGGATCTCTTACATCCGCAGGTGCTTTAATAGCGCACAATGTAAACCCTGTTTATTTCTCTGTGACGTGTGATGTAAAATAATTAGTGTTGCTGTTCCTGGCAGCTGATGTGATCTGCTGATTGACCTTCAGTCTGGGAAGCTGCCTGGAACCCAACACCGCCCGGGATGGGTAATAGAGTCTTCCAGTCACGCGGCCCTCGGGCCCGACCAATCTGGCAACCAAGATGCCCCGTCCAAGCCAGGCCCATTTGCCCACGTTTGGCCCATATCCATCTGAACCTTGCCAAGGAATAAAGTCCTAGCCTGCCCAACCTCTCCCTATATGTCACGCCCTCATGTCACGTTATAGAGGGAGTGCAGCGTAGGTTTACAAGGTTAATTCCCGGGATGGCGGGACTGTCATATGCTGAGAGAATGGAGCGGCTGGACTTGTATATTTTGGGGTTTAGAAGGATGAGAGGGGTTCTTATTGAAGCATTATTAAGGATAATTGAGGGTTTGGACACCCTTTTCTATTGGAATCAAGGGATATGGGGAGAAGGCTCCGTAATTGATTGGGGACGATTAGCCATGATCACAATGAATGACGGTGCTGGCTTGAAGGGCCGAATGGCCTCCTCCTGCACCTATTTTTTATGTTTCTATGACTCGCTAGAGGCAGGAAACATGTTCCTGATGTTGGGGGAGTCCAGAACCAGGGGCCACAGTTAAGAATAAGGGGTAAGCCATTTAGAACGGAGATGAGGAAACACTTTTTCACACAGAACTGTGAGTTTGTGGAATTCTCTGCCTCAGAGGGCGTTGGAGGCCGGTTCTCTGGATACTTTCAAGAGAGAGCTAGATAGGGCTCTTAAAGATAGCAGAGTCAGGGGACATGGAGAGAAGGCAGGAACGGGGTACTGATTGGGGATGATCAGCCATGATCACATTGAATGGCGGTGTTGGCTCGAAGGGCCGAATGGCCTACTCCTGCACCACATAGGCCTTCATCAGTAACAGTATTGAGTAAAGAAGTTGGGATACAAAAAGCTGGAGTAACTCAGAGACAGGCAGCATCTCCCATTCCTTCTCTCCAGAGATGCTGCCTATCCCGCTGAGTTACTGCAGCATTTTGTGTCTACCTTCGATTTAAACCAGCATCTGCAGTTCTTTCCTACACATAGAAGTTGGGATGTTTTATTATATACAAGATGTTGGTGAGGCTACATTTGGAGTATGATGTACAGATTTTGTCACCATGGTAGAGAAAAGATGACAAGCTGGAAAGGGTGCAGAGAAGATTTCAGGGATGTTGCCAGGATTTGAAGGCCTGAGCTATAGGGAGAGATTGAGCAGACTAGAACTTTATTCTTTGGAGCACAAGAGGATACGGAGTGATCGTATAGGGTGATTTCACGAAAGGTCACTGGAGCGTAAATCCCCACTCACGTGACCGCAAAATTTTAACTGGGGGACAAGCGTCACTTCCGGTACATGTTAGTGGATGGGAAAACACGCACTTTCACACCCGTGAAAAACATCGAAAACGGCCAGGTTTTGAGCTGCAATTAAGTGAGCCAGTCGGGGTGACCGCGAGGAACAGCTACCTAAATTTACAGTCCAAAAAAAAGATAGAAACTAAGGTAAATACAAGAGGGAGCTGAAGGTGTAAAAACGGCGGAAGTTGATTGCCGACATTTTTCGTGGAGATTTAAAGATCCAAAATATCGGGAATTATCGCGTTTGCTTGCTGCATTTCATCAAAAGTGGCATTATTGACTTTGTTATCTTTATTCATTTGTTAGATGAAAAGTATTAAAAGTTAGAAACCCGTCAGTAAAATTGCAAAATCGCCCATGGTTCTCGGGTGGGTTTTAACATGCAAAATGAACACGCTTCTGAAGCTCCATTTACCATTTAAATAATCGTAATCTTGCATCTCAGTAAAATTGATTTCCAAACGCATTGAGAGTTTACGATTATTTAAATGGTGAATGTAGCTGCAGAAGCGTGTTCATTTTGCATGTTAAAACCCACCCGAGAACCATGGGCGATTTTGCAATTTTACTGGCGGGTTTCTAACTTTTAATACTTTTCATCTAACAAATGAATAAAGATAACAAAGTCAATAATGCCACTTTTGATGAAATGCAGCGAGCAAACGCGATAATTCCCGATATTTTGGATCTTTAAATCTCCACGAAAAATGTCGGCAATCAACTTCCGCCGTTTTTACACCTTCAGCTCCCTCTTGTATTTACCTTAGTTTCTATCTTTTTTTTGGACTGTAAATTTAGGTAGCTGTGCCTCACGGTCACCCCGCCTGGCTCCGTAAATTGCAGCTCAAAAACTGGCCGTTTTCGATGTTTTTAACGGGTGTGAAAGTGCGTGTTTTCCCATCCACTAACATGTACCGGAAGTGACGCTTGTCCCCCAGTTAAAATTTTCGGTCACGTGTGGGGATTTACGCTCCAGTGACCTTTCGTGAAATCACCCTATAGAGGTGTATAAATAGGGTGAATGCTTTAAATAGAGTGAGTATTTTACCCAGAGTATGGGAAGCAAGAACTAGTGGACACAGGTTATAGATGAGAGAGGAAAGATTTAATAGCAACCTGAGGGACATTTTTTTAACACAGAGGGTGGCTGCCAGAAAAGGTAGTTGAGGCAGGTACTATAACAATATTTAAAAGACATTTGGACCAGTACATGGATAGGAAACCGTTAGAGGGATATGGGCCAAACACGGGCAGATGGTACTAGTGTATCTGGGACATTTTGGTTATTGTGGGCAAGTTGGGCTGATGGACCTGTTTCTATGCTGTATGACACTATAACTCTATGACTGAAACAGCAAGAGCACACAAGAGTCACCATATTTCCGGCTCCAGCTTGTACGAATCAAATCCAAAGTTGTAAAAATGTAGAGCCTTAACTTGACCGTAAAGGCCCGTTGTCAGCCTCCCTGCCCGTGGCGCCTCTCGCAGATCCTCCTGCGTGTCTCTGAGGACGCGGGGGGTGAGTCCCAGCCCGCTCAACGGCACTGTGGTTTTCTGACACAGCCACTGCCACCATGAATCATACACCCACCACCTTCAGGTTCCTATTAAACCTCTCCCCTCTCACCTTCAACCGATGTCCTCTGGTTTTTGATTACCCTACCCTGGGTAAACGACTGTACATTGACCCCATCCCTCTCATGATTTGGTAGCTCTATAAGATCACCCCTCATCCTCCTGCGCTCTAAGGAATTAAGTCCTAGCCTGATCATCCTCTCCCTATAGCTCAGGACCCCGAGGCCTCATAAATCTTCTCTGCACCCTTTAATAGTTTAATGACATAATCTCCGCTGTCTCCAGAATGGCTTTGCAGGGAATGTGCTTCCCTAATCTAGAACTGGCCACCTGCCACTTGCCACTGCTCCATGTTTCAGCCTGGGGCAGTGGTGCAGGAAGGAACTGCAGATGCTGGTTTGCACCGAAGATAGACACAAAATGCTGGAGTAACTCAGCAGCTCAGGCAGCATCTCTGGAGAAAAGGAGCGGGTGATGTTTCGGGTCGAGGCCCTTCTTCAATCTGAGAGTCGGGAGAGGCAAGGAAGAGGCATATAAATTGGCCAGAGGAAACAACAAACCGGAGGACTGGGAGAAATTTAGAACTCAACACAGCAGGACAAGCGGGTTAATTAAGAGGGGGAATAAAGAGCATGAAAGAAAGCTTGCGGGCAATATAGAAACTGACTGTAAAAGTTTCTTTAGATATCAAGTTCAAGTGAGTTTATTGTCATGTGTCCCTGTATAGGACAATGAAATTCTTGCTTTGCTTAAGCACACAGAAAATAGTAGGCATTTACTACAAAACAGATAAATGTGTCCATATACCATGATATAAATATATACACACATGAATAAATAAACTGATAAAGTGCAAATAGCAGAAAGTGGTTATTAATAATCAGAGTTTTGTCCGAGCCAGGTTTAATAGCCTGATGGCTGTGGGGAAGTAGCTATTCCTGAACCTGGTTGTTGCAGTCTTCAGGCTCCTGTACCTTCTACCTGAAGGTAGCAGGGAGATGAGTGTGTGGCCAGGATGGTGTGGGTCTTTGATGATACTGCCAGCCTTTTTGAGGCAGCGACTGCGATAAATCCCCTCGATGGAAGGAAGGTCAGAGCCGATGATGGACTGGGCAGTGTTTACTACTTTTTGTAGTCTTTTCCTCTCCAGGGCGCTCAAATTGCCAAACCAAGCCACGATGAAAAGGAAAAGATTAGTGAAGACAAATGTAGGTCCTTTACAATCAGAAACAGGTGAATTTATAATGGGAAACGAGGATATGGCAGAACAGTTAAACGAGTACTTTGATTCTGTCTACACTAAGGAAGACACAAACAATCTCCCAGAATGACCAAGGATGTAGTGGCAGGGAGTAACTGAAGGGAATCCACATTAGTCATGAAATAGACAATAAGTGCAGGAGGAGGCCATTCGGCCCTTCGAGCCAGCACTGTCATTCAATGTGATCATGGCTGATCATCCACAATCAGTAGCCCGTTCCTGCCTTCTCCCCATATCCCTTGATGCCACTATCTTTAAGAGCCCTAAGGGAAACTGTTGGGACTGAGGGCAGATAAATCCCCAGGGCCTGATGGTCTGCATCCCAGAGTACTCAAGGAGGTGGACCTAGAAATCGTGGACGCATTGGTGATCATTTTCAAATGTTCTCTCTATTCTGGATCGGTTCCTGTGGACTGGAGGGTAGCCAAAGTAACTCCACATTTTAAGAAAGGAGGGAGAGAGAAAACAGGGAATTATCGACCAGTTAGCCTTACATCGGTAGTGGGGAAGATGCTCGAGTCGATTATTAAAGATGTTTTAGCAGTGCATTTGCAAAGCAGACAGGATCGGTCAAAGTCAGCATGGATTTATGAAGGGGAAATCATGCTTGACTAATCTTCTGGAATTTTTTGAGGATGTAACTAGAATGGATAAGGGAGAGCCAGTAGATGTGGTATACCTGAACTTTGTGAAACATAGAAACATAGAAATTAGGTGCAGGAGTAGGCCATTCGGCCCTTCGAGCCTGCACCGCCATTCAATATGATCATGGCTGATCATCCAACTCAGTATCCTGACAAAGTCCCACACAAGAGATTAGTGAGCAAAATTAGAGCACATGGTATTAGGGGTAGGGTATTGACATGGATAGAGAACTGGTTGGCAGACAGGAAGCAAAGAGTAGGAATTAACGGATTCTTTTCAGAATGGCAGGCAGTGACTAGTGGGGTGCCGCAAGGCTCGGTGTTGGGACCTCAGTTATATATACATAACTTGTATGTATGAATGTTCCCGAAATTCAGCCAAAACGGTACACGATAGCGCAACATTTTTAGTGGTGCCTTACTCACCATTCGCTTGCGGCGTGCAGTAGCAAGTTTTGTTCGATTTAACAAAGTAATTCCCTTGTAAAATTTAATTAACCTTCTTTTTTATCTAATACTTCTGTGTGTACCTGACTGGCTTCACAAAGGGCACCCAACGGGTCCTCAGCCGCGCCTGCGCAGTTGGTGATTTTCAGATCGCCATTTTGACTGAAAATCGCCTCGTGTATAAGTGAGTGCTAGAATATCGTGTGAATCTGTGAATATTGCATCTGCAGTGCTTCTGGCGTCACAACGGGGACCCAACAATATATATTAACGATTTAGATGAGGGAATTAAAGCTGCGAATGGCACAAAGCTGGGTGGCAGTGTGAGCTCTGATGAGGATGCTACGAGGCTGCAGGGTGACTTGGATAGGGCAGATGCAGTATAATGTGGATAAATGTGAGGTTATCCACTTTGGTGGCAAGAACAGGAAGGCAGATTATTATCTGAATGGTGTCAGATTAGGAAGAGGGGAGGTGCAACGTGGCCTGGGTGTGCTTGTACATCAGTCACTGAAAGTAAGCATACAGGTACAGCAGGCAGTGAAGATAGCTAATGGCATGTTGGCCTTCAGAACGAGAGGATTTGAGTATCGGAGCAAGGAGGTCCTACTGCAGTTGTGCAGGGCCCTGGTGAGACCACACCTGGAGTGTTGTGTGCAATTTTGGTCTCCTAATTTGAGGAAGAACATTATTGCTATTGAGGGAGTGCAGCGTAGGTTCATCAGGTTAATTCCCGGAATGATGGGACTGACATACGATAAAAGAATGGGTCGACTATGCTTGTATTCACTGGAATTTAGAAGGATGAGAGGTTATCTTATAGAAACATATACCATTTTTAAAGGATTGGACAGACTAGGTGCAGGAAAAATATTCACAATGTTGGGGGAGTCCAGAACCAGTGGTCAGTTTAAGAATAAGGGTTAGGCCATTTAGGACTGAGATGAGGAAAAACCCAGAGAGTTGTGAATCTGTGGAGAGAAGGAGAGAGAGGGGATGCAAGGGTTACTTGCAATTAGAGAAACCAATATTCATACACAAAATGCTGATCCTCCAATTTGTGTTGGGCCTCACTCTGATAATGGAAGAGGCCCAGGTCAGATTGGGAATGGGAGGGGGAGTTAAAGTGCTGGGCATCCGGGAGATCAGTAGGTTAAGACTGACTGAGCAGAGGTGTTCAGCGAAACGATCACCGGGCCTGCGCTTGGTCTCACCGATATATAGAACTCCACACCTGGAACAACGGATACAGTGGATGAGGTTGGAGGAGGTGCAAATGAACCTCCACATCACCTGAAAGGACTGCCGGGTTGGAGTTGAGGGGGGGAGGTTTGGGGACTGGTGTTGCATCTCCTGCGGATGCAGCGGAAAGTACCCAGATCAGGAACTGGTTTCCTTTTCAGTGAAGAGTAAATGCAGAGCAGTGGCACCCTCTGCTGGCTAATCAATCCAACTCGGAAGCAGACTACTTCTCCAGATCCTACTCTCTCTCTCTATCTCTCTCTTTTTCTCTGTCTTTCCCCCCTCGCTGTCATCGATGAGATCCCTCATCTGTCAATTGAAGATAAGAATTGGAAAGAAAAGAAGGCGTATGGTATGCTTTCCTTCATTGGTCGGGGATTGAGTTCAAGAGTCAGGAAGTCATGATGCAGCTCCATGGGACTTTGGTCAGGCTACTTTTGGAGTGTTGAGTGCAGTTAGATACATAGATACATATACAATAGGTGCAGGAGTAGGCCATTCGGCCCTTCGGCCAGCACCGCCATTCAATGTGATCATGGCTGATCATCCACTATCAGTATCCCGTTCCTGCCTTCTCCCCATACCCCTTGATTCAGCTGGCCCTAAGAGCTCGATCTGCTCTTGCTTGTGTTCCCTCTCGGAACCATTGTGCTCTGGTCAGGTTGCTCAACCTTCCTACAGTCCTCTATTCAGTCCTCACCTCTGTTCCCCTGCTCTGGTCGCCCCATTACAGGAAGGATGAGGACTTTTTGGAGAGGCTGCAGAGGAGGTTTACCAGAATGATGCCTGGATTAGATAGTATTAGCAACAGGGAGAGATTGCACAAACTTGGATTGTTTTCTCTGGAATGTCAGAGGTTGATGGAGACCTGAGAGAAAGTATATAAAATGATGATACGATGGAACTTTATTTATCACAGGAAGGAACTTGATCGGATCGATAGTCAGAACCTTTATCCAGGAGAGTGGTGAGTGCCTGGAACGTGCTGCCAAGGATGGTTGTGGAGGCAGATAAGATAGTGGCGTTTAGTGACTATTTCAGATAGGCATGGGGATATGGAGGGGTATGGATTATGTACAGGCAGAGGAGATAAGTACATCTTGACTGTGTAGAAAAGAACTGCAGATGCTGGTTTAAATCGAAGGTGGACACAAAGTGCTGGAGTAAGTCAGCGGGACAGACAGCATCTCTGGAGAGAAAGAATCGGTGACGTTCTGCGTCTCAACATCATGGCATCATGGGCAGAGGGGCCCGTTCCTGTGCTGTACTGTTCTGTGTTCCGTGATAGCTCAGAGGGTGAACAAGGTGAAAGGGATAGAAGGAAACTCCATGTAAATCCATTGGTAAACCTCTTCAAAACTGGCTACCCTGGAATTGAAAACTGCAAACGTGTACCGAGATGAAAAGCTTTTGCAGTTTGTGTGCTGTCCACTCAAATCATTCTATACATGAGTACTGTATAACCATAGTGTACACAAATACAACCATTACAGTGCTGCATTTACAAAGAAAAATTGCAAGTTCCGAACTGTGGTAGGTTGGAGGATTGGGAATTGATTTTCCTACCCTAGCCTATTAGAGGACATTTGCCTAGGGCAGAAACTGTTACTGAGTCTGGTGGTGTGCGATTTCAAGCTTTTGCACCTCGGCCCAACAGGAGTGGGGGAAGGAATGATCGGGGCTTGGATGGTCCTTGATTATGTTGGCTGCTTTCCCGAGGCCGCCTAAAGTGTAGATGGAGTCGATGATGGGGTGTCTGGTCTGTGAGATTGATATCTACAACTCTCTGCAATTTCTTGCAGTCACAGGCCTATTCATAAGGTCATAAGGGATAGGAGTAGAATTAGACCATTCAGCCCATCAAGTCTACTCCGCCATTCAATCATGGCTGATCTATCTCTCCCTCCTAACCCCATTCTCCTGCCTTCTCCCCATAACCTCTCACAACTGTACTAATCAAGAATCTATCTATCTCTGCATTAAAAATATCCACTGACGTCAAAGAATTCCACAGATTCATCACCCTCTGACTAAAGAAATTTCTCCTCATCTCCTTCCTAAAAGACCGTCCTTTAATTCTGACACTCTAATCCTAGATTCTCCCACTAGTGGAAACATCCTCCACTTCCAGTCTATCCAAGCCGTTTTGACTATTTAGCTTTTTAAGGCTAAGAATAAGCCTTTTAAGAATAAGGAGTACGCCATTTAGAACGGAGACGAGGAAACAATTTTTCTCACAGAGAGTGGTGAGTCTGTGGAATTCTCTGCTTCAGAGGGTGGTGGAGGCAGGTTCACTGGATGCTTTCAAGAGAGAGCTAGATAGCGCTCTTAAAAATAGCGGAGTCAGGGGATATGGGGAGTAGGCAGGAACGGAGTACTGATTGGGGATGATCAGCCATGATCACATTGCATGGCAGTGCTGGCTCGAAGGGCCGAATGGCCTACTCCTGCACCTATTCTTGTCTGTTCTGTATGTTTCAATGAGCCCCCCCCCCCTCATTCTTCTAAACTCCAGCGAGTACAGGCCCAGTGCCGACAAACGCTCATCATAGGTTCATCTACTCATTCCTGGGATCATTCTTGTAAATCTCGTCTGGACCCTTTCCAGAGCCAGCACATCCTTTCTTAGATATGGTGCCCAAAACTGCTCACAATATTCCAAATGTGGCCTTACCGGAGCCTTATAAAGCCCCAACATTACATCCCTGTTTTTGTATACAAGCCCTCATGAAATAAATGCGAGCATTGAGTTTACTTTATTTACTACCGATTCGACCTGCAGATTCACATTTTGACAATCCTGCATCAGCACTCCCAAGTCCCTTTGCACTTCAGAATTCTGGATTTCAATATTCTTGCTATTGAGAGAGTGCAGCGTAGGTTCACGAGGTTAATTCCTGGGATGGCGGGACTGTCATATGTTGAAAAAATTGAGCGACTGGGCTTATATACACTGGAATTTAGAAGGATGAGAGGGGATCTTATGGAATCATATAAGATTATAAAGGGATTGGACACGCTAGAGGCAGGAAACATGTTCCAGACGTTGGAGCAGTCCAGAACCAGGGGCCACAATTTAAGAATAAGGGGTAGGCCATTTAGAATGGAGATGAGGAAAAACATTTTCACCCAGAGAGTTGTGAATCTGTGGAATTGTCTGCCTCAGAAGGCAGTGGAGGCCAATTCTCTGAATGCTTTCAGGAGAGAGTTAGATAGAGCTCTTAAAGAAAGCGGAGTCAAGAGATATGGGTAGAAGGCAGGAACGGGGTACTGCTTGTGGATGATCAGCCATGATCACAGTGAATGGCGGTGCTGGCTCGAAAGGCCGAATGGCCTACTCCTGCACCTATTGTCTATTCTCACCACATTTTAAAAATAGTCTACGTCTTTATTCCTAACACCAACATGCATGACGCCACACTTTGCTACACTATATTCCATCTGTCACTTCTCTGCTCCCTCTCTCATCCTGTCAAAGCCCTTCTGCAGAGTCCCTGGTTTCTCTACACTACCTGCCCTTCCACCTATTTTTGTACCATCCGCAAACTTTGCCACAAAGTCTTCAATCCCCTCGTCCAAATTATTAATATACAACGTGAAGAGTAGTGGCCCCAGCACCGACCCTTGCGGAACTCCGCTAGTCACTGGCAGACAACGTGAACAAGCCCCCTTCAGGGGCCGTGGAGCGTTTTTAAAGTGGGGGGGCTGAGGGATCACTGATCACCGGCCTCTGGGGTACCTGGGGAGGCAGTGGAGCGACCGAGTGGGGGAAGGGTGTGAGAGGTGCCAGGGATCAACATCGGAGCTCCAACTGCGGATGCCACATCATGGAGCTTGCGATCTCTGGTTTGAGACCAACTTCGGGAACTCCAAGCTGCGGTAGCTTCAACCTGCCCCGACGCGGGAGCTTTGATCATCCCGATCGCGAGAGCTTCGATCGCCCTGACTCGGGAGCTTCGATCGTCCCGATCGCGGGAGCTTCGATCGTCCCGACTGCGGATGGATCGACTGCCCCAACCTCGGGAGAATAAAGAGTAAGAAGATTGGACTTTTTTTGCCTTCCATCACAGTGTACAAGTGTGTGGTACTTGTACACTGCGTCTGTTAATTATAGGCTAAGCATTATGAAACGGGGTGGCGGGAGCTGCCGGTTCCGCGGCCCATGCCCTTTATTGCCACTCTTTGTCTTCTGCCATCCAGCCAACCTGCCATCCATGCTAGTATCTGCCAATTGTCACCGTGGGCCCTCATCTTCCTTAGCAGCCTCATGTGTGGCACCTTATCAAAGGCTTTCTGAAAATCTAAGTAAACAACATCTGCTGAGTATCCTGTTATTCCCAAGAAGACAAGGGGAGATTTCTGCTCCATTTAGAATGTATGAATCTAATCATGTATTGTCTTTCCACTGACTGGCTAGCATGCAACAAAAGCAATTCACCGTACCTCGGTACACGTGACAATAAACTAAACTGAAACTGGATATAGGAGGGAGTGGTGGGGACGATTAGCCGTCCCTGCGCAGGCTCACGGCGATCGATCTTACGGTCTGCGTCAAAGGCGTCTGTGTACGTCTCGGCGTAAGTGTGCGTGCGTGACGTCCCTGGGCGCCAGCGTCAGTGCGCGTTCACGACATCGCTCTGCGTCAGCGCGTGTGCGCGTTCACGACATTGCGCTGCGTCAGCGCGTGTGCGCGTTCACGGCGGCGGGAGGAGCGGAGCGGAGCGCGGCGGCCTCAGCAAAGCAGCGGCAGCGAGGACGACGACGACGGCAGCGGCGGAGGGAGGGAGGTAGGGAGGTAGGAAGGAGCGGCCCGGGGGAGAGCCGAGCCGAGCGGCCCTGTGGCGGGCGATGAGCAAACGGGCTGGCGGGGGAGGGAGGGAGGGAGGGCGCGGTGTCGGCGGCCCGGAACACGGCAACTCCCTGGCTTCTAGAACCTTCGACAAGATGGCGGCCGGGCCCGAGACAGCGGGGATGCTGCTGCTCGAGCTCTACCCCTTCAATCCATCCCTCCCCACCTCTCTAACCCCCTTTAATCCACCTCTCTCTACCCCCAATACATGCCCCCCCCTCTAACCTCATCCACCCAACCCGTCCCTCCCCTGCAGTTCTCCCCTCAACCCCCCCCCCCCCACCAATTTCCATTCCTGCATCCTCTCCACCCCTCCCCCCCCTTAATCACCCAACCCATCGCCCCCTCAACCCCATCTCCCCTCAATCCCCCCTTCCCTCAATCCCCCCCTTCCCTCAATCCCCCCTTCCCCTTAATCCCCCCTTCCCCTCAATCCCCCCTTCCCCTCAATCCCCCCCCTTCCCTCAACCCCCCCCCTTCCCTCAATCCCCCCTTCCCCTCAATCCCCCCCTCCCCTCAATCCCCCCTTTCCCTCAATCCCCCCTTTCCCTCAATCCCCCCTTTCCCTCAATCCCCCCTTCCCTCAATCCCCCCCTTCCCTCAATCCCCCCTTTCCCTCAATCCCCCCTTCCCCTCAATCCCCCCTTTCCCTCAATCCCCCCCTCCCCTCAATCCCCCCTTTCCCTCAATCCCCCCTTCCCTCAATCCCCCTTTTCCCTCAATCCCCCCTTTCCCTCAATCCCCCCCTCCCCTCAATCCCCCCCTTCCCTCAATCCCCCCTTCCCCTCAATCCCCCCCTTCCCTCAATCCCCCCCTTCCCTCAATCCCCCCCTCCCCTCAATCCCCCTTTTCCCTCAATCCCCCCCTCCCCTCAATCCCCCCCTTCCCCTCAATCCCCCTTTCCCTCAATCCCCCTTTCCCTCAATCCCCCCTTTCCCTCAATCCCCCCTCCCCTCAATCCCCCCTTTCCCTCAATCCCCCCTCCCCTCTGTTCAATCCCCCCTCCCCTCTGTTCAATCCCCCCTCCTCTAACCCCCCCTTCCCTCAACCCCCACCGCCTCAATCCCTCCTGCCCTCAATCCCCACCTATCCTTCCCCTCAATCCCCCATCTAACCCTCAATCCCTCCTCCACTTCAATCTCCCCCTCCCCCCACCACACACACACACACAGCCGTTAGTGTGTTGGAAATACCATGGCGTGGACTGAATTGAAATGGTTCTGCTTGCACGAAATTTCAGTGAATCTCTGTCCTGCGACATTGTTCCTGTTTCTGCCGTTTCAGTCCAAGCTAATTTAAGCGTCGTCGTTGATCCACCCTGCATCAGTTCTGGGAACTAATCGATCTCCCACTTCAGCTCAGATGTCAGAAATGTTAATGATCTTAAATCTGTTTCTTTTCTTCACTTTATAGTTGTCACAATTCTCCTCTAATCCATCATAAACTTGGAAAAGATGGCATCCAGATCCATGGGTATTTTGGAAAAAAACAAAATGAAGATTTTTTTCTGTAGAAATACATGTTGAGTTTTGGGGGTGAATTTGCTGCTGAAGCCCATTTTAACAGAGCTGGGGTAATGCACTTTGAACTTTCAGCTTGTTACTTGAGAAGGATGGACTAAAGAATTCAAGATGCATTTTTTTCTTTCAGGGTGTACTTGCAAAGGAATTGTCTCACTTTAATTTGACTTAAAAAACAAATCTTATACCAAAAATGGTATATGAGACCTCGACTTGTAATTCCATGAGCTGTTTTTTTTCTGGTTGTGCTGGAGATGCCTTTGAGTCCAGCAGAGCGTTCATTATTTTAGAACATTTGAGAACAGTTAAATGGCGGGTGGATCACTGAGCCGAGTTTGTGGTAAAGTTATTGAGGGCATGAGGGGCCAGCAGAAAGCAACACTTTTTAGCTAAGTGCTGATGGAAACGGGGAAGATGTTAGTGTGCCAGTGGAGGTATACATGCTTAAGGAGCAAGGCTTATTGAAGGCAAGAAGAAAGGGAAAGACTGACTAGCTTCCTTGGGCATTGGATCAATGAACAGTGGCTGGAATCTGGAATTGGAGATGACTGTAATTGTATTTATACTTTAGACATACAATGCGAAATCAGGTCCTTCAGCCCACCGAGTCCACGTCAGCCTACGTTCACCCTGTACACTAGCACTATCCTACACACTAGGGGAAATTTACAGAAGCCAATTAATCTACAACCATGCACATCTTTGGAGTGGTGTAGGAAACTCGAGCACCCGGAGAAAACTCATGTGGTTACAGGGAGAATGTAGAAACCCCAGACAGACAGCACCCATCAGGGTCAAACCTGGGTCTTTGGCACTGTGAGGCAGCAACTGTGTCACTGCTGGCCCAAGATATGGCCATCTTTTATATCGAGATTAGGTCTAATTGGTTGTGAAATCTACGATGATAGGGGTTACTGAAGGGGGTGGTGGCAAAAGGAATGAGAGGTTACAATTTTGTTTATTGCCACGTGTACCATGGTACAGTGAAAAACTTTTGTTGCGTGCAATCGAGTCAGCAGAAAGACAATACATGCTTACAATCAAGACATTTACAGTGTACTTTACGCATTACCTGGTAGTTACATCATGAGCCAACAAGAATTGTTTGTGTTGAAAAAAGGGCAGTGCAGTGGTGAAGATGATAGCTAGCAAAGATCATAGAGCGGAGCAAGATAGTCCACTCGGCGAAAAAGCCGTAGGAGGTCATCGGGTAATCTTCAGCGCCCTTTCCGTAATCGGCTTCTGTCTCCGCTCTATGATCTTTGGTCATGGCGTCCACATCTACAAGCGTAACATACAGCTCTGCTATAAATTGCTCGAATGTAGGTGACCCGACCTGTCTATCTTCAGGTTCCCCATTAAACTCACTCAGTAGCTCGGGTGGCTGCAAGCGGCCGCCGGTACCGGACAGCGGAACTGCTGCTACACTAGGGGCTCGCAGGTGACCTGGCAACTACAGCTAGTCCCACGAAAGAAAAAGGTTGCTCAACAAATAATTAGTCCCGGAGGATCCTGGCCCCTATGCAAAAAAGGTTGCCGACCCCTGGACTAAACCAAACCCTTGATCCTGTCCCGCAAGCCTTTGTGTTCATTGATATTTTATTCACAATATTAGAATTTCATAGAGAGAGGAATGAATGAAAGAGAACGAAAGAAAAAGGTTGCTCAACAAATAATTAGAGGAGATCACAAGAAGAAACTGAAGAAATATATGTGTGTGTTATATATTTATGTACATATATGTCACACACTCACATATATATATATATATATATATATATATAATGAATATATGTGTTTATATATATATTATATATATGAGAAACTAGAGAAATATATATGTGTGTTATATAATTGTAGACAATAGGTGCAGGAGTAGGCCATTCAGCCCTTTGAGCCAGCACCGCCATTCAATGTGATCATGGCTGATCATCCCCAATCAGTACCCCGTTCCTGCCTTCTCCCCATATTCCCTGACTCTGCTATTTTTAAGAGCCCCATCTAGCTCTCTCTTGAAAGCATCCAGAGAACCCGCCTCCACCGCCCTCTGAGGCAGAGAATTCCACAGACTCACCACTCTTTGTGAGAAAAAGTGTTTCCTTGTCTCCGTTCTAAATGACTTACTCCTTATTCTTAAACTGTGGCCCCTGGTTCTGGACTCCCCCAATATCAGGAACATGTTTCCTGCCTCTATCGTGTCCAAACCCTTAACAATCTTATATGTTTCAATGAGAAACCCTCTCATCCTTCTAAACCCCAGAGTGTACAAGCCCAGCTGCTCCATTCTCCCAGCATATGACAGTCCCGCCATCCCGGGAATTAACTTTGTAAACCTACACTGCACTCCCTCAATAGCAAGAATGTCCTTCCTCAAATTAGGGGACCAAATCTGTACACAATACTCCAGGTGTGGTCTCACTAAGGTTCTGTACAACTGCAGAAGGATCTCTTTGCTCCTATATTCGATTCCTCTTGTTATAAAGGCCAACATGCCATTCGCTTTCTTCACTGCCTGCTGTACCTGCATGCTTACTTTCATAGACCCCCAGATCCCGTTGTACTTCCCCTTTTCCCAACTTGACGCCATTTAGATAGTAATCTGCCTTCCTGTTTTTGCTACCAAAGTGGATAACCTCACATTTATCCGCATTAAATTTCATCTGCCATGCATCTGCCCACACCCCCAACCTGTCCAAGTCGCCCTGACCTCTGATAGCATCCTCCTCACAGTTCACACTGCCACCCAGCTTTGTGTCATCTGCAAATTTGCTAATGTTACTATGAATCCTTTCATCCAAATCATTGATGTATATTGTAAATAGCTGCGGTCCCCCACTAGTCAATGCCTGCCATTCTGAAAGGGACCCGTTAATCCCTACTTTTTGTTTCCTGTCTGCCAACCACTTCTCTATCCATGTCAGCACTCTACCCCCAATACCATGTGCCCTAATTTTGCCCACTAAGCTCCTATGTGGGACCTTATCAAATGCTTTCTGAAAGTCCAGGTACACTACATCCACTGGCTCTCCCTTGTCCATTTTCCTAGTTACATCTTCGAAAAATTCCCAAAGATTAGTCAAGCATGATTTCCCCTTCGTAAATCCATGCTGACTCGGACCGATCCTGTTACTGCTATCCAAATGTTCGGCTATCTCATCTTTTATAATTGACTCCAGCATCTTCCCCACCACCGATGTCAGGCTAACTGGTCTATAATTCCCTGTTTTCTCTCTCCCGCCTTTCTTAAAAAGTGGGATAACATTAGCTACCCTCCAATCCACAGGAACTGATCCTGAGTATAGAACATTGGAAAACTATCACCATTGCATCCACGATTTCTAGAGCCACTTCCTTAAGTACCCTGGGATGCAGACCATCAGGCCCTGGGGATTTATCAGCCTTCAGTCCCATCAGTCTATCTGATGTGGATTTCCTTCAGTTCCTCCGTCACCCCAGATCCTCTGGCCACTACTATATCAGGAAGATTGTTTGTGTCCTCCTTAGTGAAGACAGATCCAAAGTACCTGTTCAACTCATCTGCCATTTCCTTGATCCCCATAATAAATTCACCTTTTTCTGTCTTCAAGGGTCCAACTTTGGTCTTAACTAATTTTATCCTCTTCACATACCTAAAGAAGCTTTTTAAATAAAGCTATCCTGCTTTATATTCTTGGCTAGCTTACCGTTGTACCTCATATTTTCTCCCTGCAATGTCTTTTTGGATATCTTCTGTTGTTCTTTAAACATTACCCAATTCTCTTGCTTCCTGCTCATCTTTGCTACGTTGTACTTCTTCGCTTTAATTTTTATACTGTCCCTGACGTTCCTTGTCAGCCATGGTCGTCCCTTTCTCCCCTTGGAATCTTTCTTCCTCCTAGGAATGAACTGATCCTGCACCTTCTGTATTATTCCTAGAAACACCTGCCATTTTTATTCCACTGTCATCCCTGCTAGTGTATCTTTACAGTCAACTTTGGCCAGCTCCTCCCTCATGGCCACATAGTCCCCTTTATTCAACTGCAACACTGAGACCTCCAATCTACCTTTCTTCCTCTCCCAATTGTAGATTAAACCTGACCATGTTATGGTCACTGCCTCCTAATGGCTCATTAACCTCGAGGTCCTTTATCAAATCCGGTTCATTACATAACATTAAATCCAGAATTGCCTTCTCCCTGGTAGGCTCCAATACAAACTGTTCTAAGAATCCATCACGAAGGCACTCTACAAAGTCCCTTTCTTGGGGTCCAGTATCAACCTGATTTTCCCAGTCTACCTGCATGTTGAAATCTCCCATAACAACCACAGCATTGCTTTGGCTACATGCCAATTTTAACTCCTGATTCAACTTGCGCCCGAAGTCCAGGCTACTTTTTGGGCACCTGTAGATTAGTCTCATTAGGGTCTTTTTACCCTTACAATTCCTTAGTTCTATCCATACTGACTCCACATCTCCTGTTTCAATGTCACCCCTTGCAAGGGACTGAATTTCATTCCTCACCAACAGGGCAACCCCTCCCCCTCTGCCCACCTGTCTGTCTTTTCGACAGGAGGTATACCCTTGAATATTCAGTTCCCAGCCGTGGCCCTCTTGCAGCCATGTTTCAGTAATTCCCACAACATCATACTTGCCAGTTTCTAACTGAGCCTCAAGCTCGTCCACTTTATTCCTTATACTTCGCGCATTCATATACAGCACTTTAACTTCCGTATTCACTTCCCCCTCGCACTGCTCTCAATTGGCCCTGACCGTACTCTGTTGTCCCTTCTCGAGCTTTCCTTGCCATTAATTCGAGAATCTTTTGTAATTTTTCCTTTAGTCACTTCCTCTTCAACTCCATCTTTATACTCCCATTTTGTCAATCCTCCTCCCCCCCCCCCCACTATTTAGTTTAAACCCACACGTGTGTCACTAGCAAACCTGCCTGCCAGAACATTGGTCCCCCTCCTGTTAAGGTGTAACCTGTCCCTTTTGTACAGGTCACCCCTACCCCTGAAGAGATCCCAGTGGTCTATAAAGCTAAATCCTTGCTCCCTGCACCAGCCTCTCAACCACACATTCAGATCCCATATCTCCCTGTTCCTGCCCTCACTAGCACGAGGTACTGGAAGCAATCCAGAGATAACCATCCTAGAAGTTCTGCATTTCAGTTTTCTTCCTAACTCTCTAACTCGCGTTGCAGAACCTCCTTCCTCTTCTTCCCGGTGTTGTTTGTGCCCACGTGCACAACTACTGCCGGTTGTTCACCTTCCCTCTCGAGGATGTCGGACAATGGAGTCACCCACCAATATAAATCTGCCAATACCAACCTGTCCGCAGCTCGGACTGGAAGCGTCTCCCTCGACAGCTTCCAAGAGGACTTACCTGTTTTTATTAAGCACTGTCGCCTGGTTCTCCTGCACTCCACGTTTACTCCCCTTTCTCTCAGTCACCCAGCTTCGTACTTCCTGTATCTTTGGCGTGAAGACTTCACTGTAGGTCTTGTCCAGGAAACTTGTTTTCCCGGATGGTCCTGAGGTCATCCAGCTGCTCCTCTAGTTCCCCAACATGTTCATTCAGGAGCTGCACCTGGACACAATCTGAAGAAGGGTTTCGACCCAAAACGTTGCCTATTTCCTTGGCTCCATGGATGCTGCCTCACCCGCTGAGTTTCCCCAGCATTTTTGTCTTCCTTTGATTTTCCAGCATCTGCAGTTCCTTCTTAAACAATTTCTGCAGGTGTAGTTTCTAGAAGCTCCAGTGGTGTCCCTGCCACCCCATATCTTGCAAGAAACACACTGCACCAACATGCCTGCCATATCTTCAGTAGACTTAAATCACAAATTTAAATCAAGTGTAGCCTCCTTGCCCCAGCCTCCTCACCGAAGACTCTTGAGCCTAAGACTCGCACTTTTATCACAAGGCACTTCCCTCGACAGGGCCGCTCCCCTAGAGCAAACCTTGCTTATATTGGCTGGTTAATTGCTAATTTATCAATTTGCAAATGAAATTAAAATCACAGTAAACATTTGAATTTGGCATTTACTGCCCTTTTTAAATCTTCTTTCTCTCCGAATCACTTCCAGCCAATGCTAGCTCGTTGCTTCTGGCTGCTACTTATCTCCTACCTTCATGGTAAACACTTAAATTAGGCTTTTGGCGGGCTTTTAAAAT
Source organism: Amblyraja radiata (assembly GCF_010909765.2). Classification (NCBI taxonomy): domain Eukaryota; kingdom Metazoa; phylum Chordata; class Chondrichthyes; order Rajiformes; family Rajidae; genus Amblyraja; species Amblyraja radiata. The sequence continues at coordinate 180,234,653 of NC_045956.1, forward strand.
CTTTCCCAATGACTCCCGACTTCCAGCCGATACTAGCTCTCGCTGCTTTTGGCTGCTACTTTTCTCCTACCTTCACGGTAAACACATCCCAAAGATGTGTGGGTTAATTGGCCTCCGTAAACTACCTCCGAATGTGTAGGGAGTGGATGAGAAAGTGGGATACATAAAACTAGTGTGAACGGATGCTTGATTGGTGTCGGCCAAAGGGCCTGTTTCCATGCTGTATCTCTCAACTTAACTCAAAATATGAGATCAAAGGTATTTTATTAGTCACATTCACATACACCCAAGTGTAGTGAAGTGAAATGCTTTTTCCATTTTGCAGCACATAAAAAAAGATTACAGACATAACACCAATGAGAGTCTTAAACACATAGAACATCCCCCCACAATGGCTCCCACCATGAGGGAAGGCACAAAGTCCAGTCCCCAACCCCAGTTCACCCATAGTCGGGCCTATTGAGGCCTCCACAGTTGCCTCTACGGAGGCCCGATGTTCCTGGCCGTTCTCGCCGGGTGATGTTGCTCCGGCGTCGGGAGAGTCCTCCCAGCGGCCTGGGAACCCTGGAACGGTCGCTTCCGCACTGGAGGCCGCGGCTTCCGAAGCCGACAAGGCCGCGCCGGTTGGAGCTCCACAACTGGCGATCTCATCTAGAGATCCCAGGCTCCCGATGTTAAGTTCAGCGCAGCTGGCCGCTCCACAGACCCGATGTTTTACCCGGCAGTCTCAGCTCACCGGAGCTCCAGCGCGGCGACCCAGGCAAGGCATCGCCCGCTCCGCGATAGCGCTCCAGCGCTGTGCCGCCGCCGAAGCCGAGGTTCTGGGCGGACCCCGACAGGAAACGCCGCTCCAGGCCCGCTGGTAGGCCGCGAGGACGGGTCGAAGCTGCAGCCCGGAGAAAAGCTGCCTCTCCGACCAGGTAGGGACCCTGAAAGGTAGTTTCCACCCCCCACATAAAAAAAGTCTAGACCTCCAAACACTTAACTAACTAAAATAAAAAATAAAAAGATGAAGAGACAGACAGCTGCTGGCTGGGCAGCCGTGCACAGGACAGCGCCCCCAAGTTGAGATGGAGAGTAATCCATTTTTCAGCACAAATTTCACAAATCAAGATAAAATTACTGTGTCAGTATAAGTTTGTGACATTCTCAATTTGCAATTTCTCTGGTTAATTCCCATCCGTTCCTAAGTGTGATGTTGTAATTTGGGTGCAGAACAGCATTCAGTGATCAGTTTGTACGATACAGGAGTCGTGAAAGCTAATGATTAAAACAAAATTCATGTGATTGAATAGTTCTGCATATTATACTATGCTCATAGTGAGTAGTGTATTGTTCATTGCCTCTTAAAGTCCAGTTCACTTTTGGATTCTTTGGCTCTGGTCTGAAGGCAAGTCGCAGACAGATTTTCAAAGATAGGGTTATTGTCATGTTCGCATTTTGAAACTTTCATCTTGTTTTATACAAAGTAATGGAGCAGATTGATTATTTTAGAGCCTTAGTGCATCACAGAATTTGTGGAGGAACAGTGCAAAATCAAATATTGCATATTTCACACATGATCTAGAACTTCTGTACAGGTAGTGAGCAGTGCATCATGAATGTTAGTTGCTATTTCAGTTTAATTCTTACATTAATTGGCCCACATATTGGTTTCAGTCCATGTGCTTCATGATTGCTTGTGCCTATCCAAAGCAAACATTGATGCACCTTAATCGAGTGGGTGGACTGTATTGGATCTCATGCAATTGTATCTCAAGTGGGAAGGCTGGGCATAATTTGTGTTGCTCCTTCAGTGGTTTCTGTAACTGCCCTTGCAATGTATATGTATAGAGCTGGGTTGGAAATATAATGCCTGGAGAGTCGAAGATTGTGGGGAGACCTGATAGAAGTGTATAAAATTGAAGTGTAAAGAAATATATAAAATGGATAGGTAGACAGTCAGAACCTTTTACCCAGAGTAGAAATGTTAAAGACTAGAGGGCAAAGCTTTATGGTAGAAGGGGCAAAATTCAAAGGAAACTACCCGTTGGGTCCCTGTTGTGAAGCCAGTCAAGTCCACACTGCGCAAATGCAGATACGGGCAACCCTCCCCGAACTGCGCACACGCAGATACTGGGCCCGCCAAACCTCCCCCAACTGTGCAGGCGCGGCTGCCGGGCATGGCAAGTGGGAGCTCAGTGCCGTTCACCGTATAAAGTTGTGACGCCAGATCAAAATAGCGATCTGAAAATGGCGGCGAGCCCGGCAACCCTCCCCCAAGTGTGCACACGCGGATACAGGGACCGGCAACCCTCCTCCAACCGCAGGCGCGGCTGACGTGCTGAAAGCGCGTTGCTCAGGTGCACTGCCGCCGGGCCCGGGGGAGGTAGGTCCAGTTGTGACGCCAGTCAAGTGTGAACGAAACTTTATAGGAACGACCGCGGGTCAAAGATGAATAAGTAGACTACCGTCTACGTATCATACGCATAGAGAGAGAGACGTACGTATCGCATACGCATAGAGAGAGAGAGAGAGAACAAGACTTTTAGTAATATGTATACTAGACCAACTGGGTCCCTGTCACACGGGAGGCCTGGTCCCCAATGCAACCCGTGCAATATAACACCACTAACCCGTAGTCCCCACAGGAGACGTGGTCCCCCAACTCAACCAGTTGCCAAACGTAAGATTCCAGCACTCCCCTGCCTCCCCCAGCACTGGATTAAAAAAAAATCCAATTGCTCTTTCTCTGCCTCCCCCAGCACTTCCACTTCCCCTGGCCCCTCCCCCTCCTGTGCTGCCAGGACCACGACTAAGTGTTCTATGATGGCAACATTTTTGCAAATGCCGGGTGGAGGACTGAGATTCCATTCACGTGAAAACGTGGTGGAAGGAAGCAGTATGGAAGTTTGTTGTAAGCTGGGGCAGCAAGGATTTAACGTTAAAAATCTTTTTAAAGTTGGCTTTTTTAAACCTTTCAATATCAATAACGTGAAATATAACATCAATATCTGAAGGAAACTTGACACGGGTGACGACGGGAAAAAGCTGATTAATGTTATGCAAAAAATTTATCTCGTGTACCGTTTTGGCGTAGATACGATCACAATTACAGACACACATGGAAACAAGATGAGACTTTTAGACCAAGTTGGACCCGTTGGGCCCCGTCCCCCAACGCGGAGAGGGGGGGGGGGCGCGGTGTAGGAGCCAATAACCACCATCTCCCTACCCACAAGGAAAATTATGAAATTTATGGAGGCAATCAATCATCCCCACGTTGGGGGTGGGGGGGGGGCGGGCTGCGTGGACTCGACGTTGGGGGTTTGCTGACTCCCTCTCTCTCTGCCCCCCCCCCCCCCCCCGATGGCAACGCGCAGCATTATCCTTCCCCTGCGGCGACCAGTGTTCATGGAAGGCCTTCAGCGTCCCCGTGGACACCGCGTGTTCCCTCTCCAGGGACACTCGAGCGCAGACGTAGGCCCGGAAGAGGGGCAGGCAGCCGACTCTGGTGTGACCATCGACCGCCCGCTGACTGGACCCGCGAATGGGCATCTTGGCCAGGCCCAGGAGCAAACCTACAGGGAGATTCTCCCCTCCCCCCCCCCCCCCCCCCCCCAATCGGCCCTCCCCACTTCCTGCCTTGTGTCCGAACACTGGTGGGACTAAAATGCAACCAGAACTTGATGAGCTTCATGTTGCTCCAGAACTTCAGATATTGGAACAGCAACCTCGTTACCGTTGGCAACGTCCCATTGTGATGTCATTGTGGCAGTTGGCAGCCACCTTGAGAGCCGTTTGTGATTGGTGCACTGTGAGAGGCATTGTGACATCACTGTGAGAAGGCTGGAAGCTGTGAGAAGGCAGTTTTGGCTTTTTTTTAAACTTTAATCATGAATAACTTTTGAAATATAGCATGAAATGTTAAGTGAACCCGAGTACGGGTTGGAGGGGAGAAATGTGAGTAAGAATATGTAAGAATTTCAATTCTACGGCGTGAGGTTTTGAGGAAGATGCAAATATAACACACGCACATACAAGATGAGAGTTTTATAGGTATTATTACTAGACCAACTGGGACCCGTTGGGTCCCTGTCACACAGGTGGCCTTGACCCCCAATGCAACCCGTTCCCCAATGCAATATTGCACCACTAACCTGTAGTCCCCATGGGAGGCGTGCTAAATGTAAGATTCCAGCACTCCCCTGCCTCTCCCAGCACAGGACTTTAAAATATTCCAATTGGACTTCCCCAATTACAATACCATTTCACCCTCTAGCCCTGCCAAGAGCTGGAGTAAGTGTTGTATGGTGCCAACATTGTTGCAAATATCGGGTGGAGGACTGAAATCCCATTCAGGTGAAAAGTTGGTGGAAGTGTAGTGTTCCTGTATTGCAACTTTGTATCAAAGTTTGTTGGAAGCTGGCAGGAAGGATTTTAGCCGTAAAAATCTTGTTAAAGTTGGCTTTTTTAAACATTTGAATATCAATAACGTGAAATATAACATGAAATCTGAAGGGAAGTTGACAAGATCGTCGATAGGAAAATGCTGAGTACAAAAATGTTAGTGCTGCCGTGTACCGTTTTGGCGTAGATACAATCTCAACCACACAGACAGACAGAAACAAGACGAGACTTTTAATAGTAGTCAAGTCAAGTCACTTTTATTTCTATAGCACATTTAAAAAACAACTCTCGTTGACCAAAGTGCTTTACATTGGTGGAGGGACTAACTTTATACAACAGTGGTTCATAGATTAAGTACATACATAAATACATACATATAGCCCTCCCTCAGAGGACGTCAAGAAAGGCTTGAGAGTAAAGATGAGTTTTTAGTATGCAGGGCTCTCACTTAAATTTTTTTCTTTGTTGCCAGCCGGACAACCTAGGCAGCTTTTTAGGTTGCCAAATGACAGTTTAGGTGGTCATTTAAGACTTCAAATAAAGTCACAAGCTAAACATATTCACCAATCAAGAAATGATATATACCACAATGACATGCAGCAAAATTACAATACAGTATCTCATCTCTTTTTACACGTTGCAATGAATGCAATTTCTATTATTTCTTTCCACTTCCAAACAAAAATTATTCAGCATACGATCAACCTCGGTGAGACCAAGTGCAGGCTTGGCGATCGCTTCACACACCTCCACTCAGTTCGCAATAACCAACCTGATCTCCCGATAGCTCAGCACTTCAACTCCCCCTCCCATTCCGAATCCGACCTTTCTGTCCTGGGCCTCCTCCATGGCCAGAGTGAGGCCCACCACAAATTGGAGGAACAGCACCTCATATTTCGCTTGGGTAATTTACACCCCAACGGTATGAACATTGGCTTCTCCAATTTCAGGTAGTCCTTGCTTTCTCCCTTACCCTCCCATTCCAAGCTCTCCAACAGCCTACTGTTTCCGCCTCTTCCTTTCTGTTTCCCGCCCCCCCCCCCCCCCCCCCCCCCGACATCTGAAGAAGGGTCTCGACCCGAAACGTCGCCTATTCCTTCGCTCCATAGATGCTGCCTGACTCGCTGATTTTCTCCAGCTTTGTCTGCCAACGGGATCCCATCACTTGCCACATCTTCCCATCTCCTCCCCTGTCGGCTTTCCGCAGAGACCGCTCTCTCCGTAGCTCCCAGTTCAATTCGACCCAAACCACCCCCTCTCTTGGTACTTTCCCTTGCAACTGCAGGAAATGCTACACTTGTTGCTTTACCTCCCCCCTTGACTCCATTCAAGGACATAAGCAGTCTTTCCAGGTGCGGCAGAGGTTCACCTGCACCTCCTCCAACCTCACCTATTGCATCCACTGCTCTACATCGGTGAGACCAAGCGTAGGCTTGGCGATCGCTTCGCCCAACACCTCCGCTCGGTTCGCAATAACCAACCTGAGCTTCTGGTGGCTCAGCACTTCAACTCCCCCTCCCATTCCAAATCCGACCTCTCTGTCCTGGGCCTCCTCCGTGGCCAGAGTGAGGCCCACCGTAAATTGGAGAAGCAGCACCTCATATTTCGCTTGGGCAGTTTACACCACAGCGGTATGAACATTGACCTCCAATTTCAGGTATCCCTGATTTCTCCTCCACTTCCCAGTTCTCCCTCAGCCCACTATCTCTGCCTCTTCCTTTCTTCTTCCTGCCCCCCCACCCTCACATCAGTCTGAAGAAGGGTCTCGACCCAAAACTTCGCCTATTTCCTTCGCTCCATAGATGCTGCCTCACTCACTGAGTTTCTCCAGCATTTTTGTCTACCCATTCACACAAGTTCTGTTATCCCACTTTCCTCACCCACTACCTACACATTAGGGGCAATTTTACAGAGACAAGTTAAGCTACAAAGCCAATGCGTCTTTGGGATGTGGGAGGAAACCCACACGCTTGCAGGGAGAATGTGCAAATTCAACACAGACAGTGCCCGAGGACAGGATCGAACACAGATCCCTGGCGTGTGAGGCAGCAAGTCCACTAGCTGTGTCACTATATTATATTTTCCAACACAAAAAATTATACGTTGATAAATTTGGTTACTAAAAAAAAAGAGACTATCCATTTTCATTCTTAAATCTCTAAGTGATGCTATGTCCCCCTTTACAGCTACTGTATGTTTTAATTCAGTTCAAGACTATGGGGCAGTACATTGGCCATAAAGTTGCTGGCTAAAATTGCCAGAGACCCAGAATTGATCCTGAATATGGGTGCTGTCTGTATGAAGTTTGCTCCTTTTCCCTTTGATCGCATGGGTCTTCTCCGGGTGCTCTTGTTTCCTTCCACATTCCAAAGGTTTGCAGGAACCTTTTTCAGACCCTATATATATATATATACACACACACACACGCACGCACCCCCCCCCCTCTTGTTCTGGTCAAAACCTGGTGGAAGGACTGAGTGTTCCGTCCAAAGATTTTAGCGCTACCGTTTTGGCGTAGCATAAGCATAGATAGATAGATCAAAGACAGGAGTTTTGGTAATATATTAGACCAACTGGGTCCCTGTCACAAGGGAGGCTTGGTCCCCTAACGCAACCCATTCCCCAACGCAATATTGCACCACTAACCCGTGGCCCCCACGGGAGACATGGTCCCCCAACTCAAAACTTTGCCGAACGTATGATTCCAGCACTCCTCTGCCTCCCCCAGCACTGGACTTTAAAAAAAAATCCAATTGCACTTCCCCAATTGCAATACAAATTCACCCTCCCCCTCCTGTCCTGCCAGAAGCTGGAGTAAGTGTTGTATGATGGCAACATTGTTGCAAATGTCGGGTGGGGGGACTGATATCCCATTCAGGTGAAAAGTTGGTGGAAGCACAGAGTGTTCCTGTATTGCAACTTTGTATCGAAGTTTGTTGGCAACTGCCAGCAAGGATTTTAACTGAAAATCTTTCTAAAGTTGGCCTTATAAAACCTCTAAATATTAATTGCGGAGATATAACATCAAACGTGAAGAAACTTGATATGTACGACCACGGGAAAAAGCTGAGTAAGATTTGGCAAGAAAAATTGCGCTAATGTGTACTGTTTGTGCGTAGCTCCTGATATTACAGACAAACAAGTCGAGACGTTTAATTATATATATTGGGGGGGTTTTTTACGCCCTGGAACGTGTGATCTGTTTGTGCTGTCAGGCAAATCTTGTACTTTCCAACAAAAGGGATAATTTTATGGTAATATATCTCAGCGTCGACTTGTAAAACAAGAATATTTTTATCTCTGTTTTGCACAAAAGTGGTTGTTGATAGAAGTGATCTTTTCCAGGAATGTTTAATTTGTGGATGTCACATTTACTGATCCCGACACTCTAGTTAAGAATGTTGCAGAAAGATTAGGTTTGGGTGATGTTTTATCCAACAATTTGAAGTAGAGGGGAAGGAATATTAAGTGCAGCAAGGAACTGGGATGAGAGATTCCAGAAGATGTATGCAAGTGGAATGGGAAGAAGGGACCCCAATGAATCTGGCTAGGAAGCCCATCTTTGGTGAGGCTTCAGGAAGCATCAACTATCAGTAGATTTGAAGATACCATAAACCTGTGTTCACAGAGGAAATGCCAGCAAACAGGTATTGAAGAGGCAAATTTAAATGGGAAGAAGGTTTGAATGCCCAAAAGATCATCAGAAGGACAACTTACGTTTGGAGATGCTTTGGATATCAAATACCGCCTCTTATCCCATGACATTTAAATCTATACCTTACTAGATCAGTGTCTGAGGCAATAGCATTATTTCCCAAAGATATGGCTGGTGACTGCCAGAACTGGATTGCTACTGCGTTCAATGATTCAATGGTTCTTTATTGTCATGTGTACCAAGGTACCGGTCATACCAAAATAGCAACAAGATTCAAAACTACAGAAAACTTGAACATAAACAGCCTCCACAGCGGCGTGAGAGAATCCCTAGGGCACACAACATAAGTGGAGACCCACAGCCATTAGTTCAATCACAGGGCTCTCGCTTAACTTTTTTTCCCTGTTGCCAGCCGGGCAACCTTGGCAGCTTTTTAGGTTGCCAAATGACATTTTAGGTGGTCATTTAAGATGGCTTGCATGACGCGTGCTCGGATGAAATGCGCAGTTACCAGTCGGAATTATGCATTCACATATTATTTCTGCTTCAAATAAAGTCACAAACTAACATATTCACCAATCAAGACATGATATATACCACAATGACATGCAGCAAAATTATAATACGGTATCTCAACTCTTTTTACACATTGCAATTAATGCAATTTTTATTATTTCTTTCCACTTCCAAACAAAAATGTGGTTGGATTATTCAGCGTATAATCAACCTGTGTCAATAAATCCTGGACCTTGATAACATATATGCTTAACCATGCACACTACAAGCATGTTTTCTGTGAAGGACCGAACATTATCATGACATGGCCATAGCATGGGTCGTTATTGCTATTGGTACAGAAACACACTCGCTTCCCACATAATTTATCCACAACAAAATATACAGGTTGCAAGGAATTTTCTAAAGGCATTTTATGATAATAGCTGACAAAACTGACTATACCCATCTGACATTACACTAACTAACAAGAGATGGCCAAAGGACATAAATGCAGCAAATGTTTGGTAATATATTTAAAGGTGTCAAGACGCCACATTACCAGACATTCAGATTAGATGTATGTGGCAATGAAGATACCCAGTTTGTAAGCACCATTTTAAAAACATTTGTTGATAAATGCTTTTTCCATCAGTCCCACTTCAGAAATAACGTTAAAATTTCAACTGAAATATCCCGACCAAATTTGTGATGTATATGACTGACTGTAGAAGTAAAACCTGGATAAATCCAACGTATAGTTGTTAATGTGTTCAAAAGGGAACTGCAGATGCTGGAATATCGAAGGTACACAAAATTGCTGGGGAAACTCAGCGGGTGCAGCAGCATCTATGGAGCGAAGGAAATAGGCGATGTTTCGGGCCAAAACCCTTCTACAGACTGATGGGGGGTGGGGGGGGGAGAAAGAAGGAAAAGGGGAGGAGGAGGAGGAGGAGCCCGAGGGCGGGCGGATGGGAGGGTGGGAGGAGACAGCTAGAGGGTTAAGGAAGGGGAGGAGACAGCAAGGGCTAGCAAAATTGGGAGAATTCAATGTTAATGCCATACGGACGCAAGGTCCCCAGACGGAATATGAGGTGCTGTTCCTCCAATTTCCGCTGTTGCTCACTCTGGCAATGGAGCAGACCCAGGACAGAGAGGTCGGATTGGGAATGGGAGGGGGAGTTGAAGTGCTGAGCCACCGGGAGTTCAGGTAGGTTATTGCGGACTGAGCGGAGGTGTTCGGCGAAACGATCGCCCAACCTCCGCTTGGTCTCCCCGATGTAAATCAGCTGACATCTAGAGCAGCGGATGCAGTAGATGAGGTTGGAAGAGATACAGGTGAACCTTTGTCGCACCTGGAACGACTGCTTGGGTCCTTGAATGGAGTCGAGGGGGGAGGTGAAGGGACAGGTGTTGCATTTCTTGCGGTTGCAACGGAAAGTGCCCGGGGAGGGGGTGGTGCGGGAGGGAAGGGAAGAATTGACGAGGGAGTTGCGGAGGGAGCGGTCTTTGCGGAAGGCAGACATGTGGGGAGATGGGAAGATGTGGCGAGTGGTGGGGTCACGTTGGAGGTGGTGGAAATGGCGGAGGACTATGTGTTGTATTTGCCAGCTGGTGGGGTGAAAGGTGAGGACCAGAGGGACTCTGCCCTTGTTGCGAGTGCGGGGATGGGAAGAGAGAGCAGTGTTACGGGGTATGGATGAGACCCTGGTGTGAGCCTCATCTATGGTGGCGGAGGGGAATCCCCGTTCCCTGAAGAACGAGGACATTTCCGATGCCCTGGTATGGAATGTCTCATCCTGGGAACAGATGCGGCGTAGGCGGAGGAATTGGGAGTAGGGGATGTTGTTAATGTTGCTCATTAAATAACTACAGTACTGATACTCCATATTAACAGCATTGATTTGCCATTTAAATGAATTCTGTAATAACATGTCAGTGACAATCGAACACCGCGGTTTTAATGTTTCACGTGTTCAAAATTTAATTAATCCATCTTTATGGATTAAAACAAATAATAACATTGGGAATTAAAACAGATTTGATTGCATTCCGTTATCAAACATAGTCAATGTTAGCTCTGAAGACATTTCCAGCACAATAGGGTCGGGGGGGGGGGGATGTATGAATCGGTGTGGATTGGATGGATTGAGGCAGGGGAATTAGTGAGTGTTGGTTGGAGTAGGTGAAATTATGAGGGGAGAGCGCGGAGGATGTCAGTGGGGTTGAATGGGGGGGATCTGTGCAGGATGGATGGGGGGAGCAGTGCAGAATGAAGGGGTGAACAGTGCAGGATGGATGGGAAGGGTCAGTACAGGATGAATTGGGGGACCAGTGTAGGATTGATGGGGAGTGGCAGGAGAATCAATGCGAGGTGGCTAGGGAGATCAGTGCAGGATAAATAGATATGGGGGGGGGGGTGTGGGGAGCACAGGGGATGTCAGTGAGGACCGAATAGTGACAGGAATGGGGATCAGTGCGGGATGAAGAGGAGGGCTCTCAGGATAAGGGGAGTGGAGGGGGGCGTATGAGAGAGAGAGAGAGAGAGAGAGGAAGGGGCAGAGGAGGTGGGAAGGAAGGCCAGCGCTCCTCGTACAACACATGTCAGGCACAGAAATCGCAACCAAAATATGGAGGGGACCGCGGACAGAATATCTTGGCGGCCGCGCGCGCATGCGCACACTCACACGCGCGAGGCTTCGGAGGATCTGTGAACTAATTTCAGCTCAATCCAGCGCTAAATGCAGCTCAGCTGCCTGTCTCGCCTACAGCCCTGTCTCAATCCAGACATGGCTGCTGGTTAACCTGGCGGGACAGGCAGAGCTGAGCTGGGTTTTGCGCTGGCTGAGGGCGCCGCGCCCTTCTGACTCCCGACGCCTCTGGCCATGCCCGGGCGTGTGGAGGCTCTCGGGTGGGGACGGGGATGGTCCAGCAAATGCAGCGCCGGAGACCGGGATCGATCCTGGCTGCGGTGCAGGTCTGCCGAGAGTGTTGTGGGTCGTCTCCCTCCTCCAATCACCACCCCCCCCCTACTCCCGCCTCTGACCGACACCTCCCTCCTCCAAGGGTCTGTTTTGAAAGAGCCGTTGGCGGAGTGGCAGCAGCTGCCGCTAACACGCCGGGCGGGGCGGGGTGCGGGAGGAGATGGAGCAGTCGCCGCTGCTGCCCGTCTTTAGCTCCAACCCTCCGTCACGCCACACTTAGCATCTTTCCCACAACCGTCGCCGACACAAACCGTCACGTTCCTTTTCTCCAGAGATGCTGCCGGACCCGCGGAGTTACTCCAGTTTTTGTGTGTCTATCTTCGGTATAAACCAAGTTGCCAAGCCGGGCAAAATGACTCGCTGTTTAGGTTGCCCGGCGGCAGTTTGAGTGGTCATTGGCACCCGGGCAACCGTGAATTTCGAGCCCTGAATCAGCTCCTTCACCGATGTGACCAGAGTTGTACCGACCGCTGTCACTCTCACTGCAGTCCCTGTCCGTCCGAACAGTCAGAAAGCCGCTCCAGACACCATCTTCATGGCGCGATGTCCCAGCAAACTCCGAGATCACTGCACTCACGGCACTTCTTCCAAGTCCTCATCAGTGCAGGCAGCACGTCCATCCTGTTTTACGGCGACCTCACATTCCTTACTATAATGGAAGGCAAATGACTTTTATCTCCTTCCTCCTTTTCTCCCATGGCCGGGGCGATCGAAGCACCCACAATGGGGAGGTCAAAGCTCGTGCGGTTGGAGCTCCCAAAGTCAACCCCTAACAAATGGACCGCCAGCTCCACGATGTTAAAACTGCAGGGTGGACGGAGATACGATACGATACGGAAAAAGTTGCATCTCCGTCGAGGAAAGTTTCCACCCCCCACATAATACAAATCTAATGATACACTGAAACGTACAAATAAAACAGACTAAAAAAACAAAAGAAGAATGGGGCGAGACGGGCTGTTGGCAAGGCTGCCACTTATGCACAAAGAACTGCAGAAGCTTGAAATCTTGCATAAAACAAAGTACTGGAGAATCTCTGCGGGTCAGGCAGTATCTGCTGAAACTGGCGAAGCAGTATCTGATGAAACTGGTGAAGTAGCACCTTGTTTGGTGAATGTTTTCTGTACTGGTCTTGAGTTTCCGGGCTCTGATGTGGATATGAACACTGATTTGTTTCCACATTTAATTGTTCAGTTTTGAAACTTGCCTGTCACTGGTAAGGCCAACATTTATTGGTCATCCTTAATTGTCCTTCAGAACATGGTGGTGAGCCCTCTCATGAACTGGTGAAGGTGAAGTTCCAGGATTCAGACAGCGCTAGTGAAGGACCGGAGGTGCATTTCCAAGTTCAAATGGTGTGTGAATTTGAATGGAGCCAACAGATATGGTGATGACATGGACCTGCTGCCCATGTCGTTGTTGGGAGATGAAGTTGGAACAGCCTGGGCGAATAACTTGTGCAGAGTACACACAACATCCACTGTGTGCTAGTGCAAGAGGATGAATTATTTAGGGCAGCTGTTTGTCCTGTTAAGTGGCTGTTTGTCTGGATGGTGTTGAACTTCACGCGTGTTATTGGTGTTGGACTTAACCAGGCAAGTGCAGAGCATTCTACCACACTCCTAAATGTGTGCCTTGCAGATGGTGGGAAGATGTGGATGTGAGAAGATGTGTCACTCGCTGCGGGTTACACAGCCTCCTGCCCTGGCCAACATTGTGTAACATTAGGTTGACTTTATATGTACGGCAACTTTGTTGATAAGATTTAAAATAAACTATTGAAGAAGCCCAGGTGAATTGTTGAAATTGCTGCCATCAAGGAGTACAATTTGAAGAGGAAGTGACTATTCAAGATGGTGTATTCAAGAGGAAGTGACTATTCAAGATGTATGCCAACCAAGCAGGCAGCTTAATCTTGGGTATGTTATTTCTGGAATGACATTTGAACAGGTAAGTAGGCCATTGCACTTCTGGACGTGCCTTGCAGATACCGGGAAAGCTTTCTGGAATCTGGAGTTGGGTCACTCAGCAGAACCTTTGCCCTTTGTTGGCATGGTACACTTGTAGCTGGTTCACGTGTTTCTGATCATTGACTCCTGGAATGCTGGTGTAGAATGTGTTGTACATCAAGATGTGTGTTTAAACACCCCTCCTGTTGGAGCCAGCCATTGTCTGGTATTGCCAGACCCGAGCATTCCCTCAATCTTACTGTGTGCTTGTAAAGATTATTCAGGAAGTTGAATGAATCTGACAATCACCAGGTGTACTGGAAAGACTGTCATTGAAGTAGCAGGAGATGAGGCAACCTACAAATCTGCTTCGTGCAAGGTGGTCATGAACCTGATGGTAGTAGGAAGTAGCTGTTTCTGTACATGGTGGTGTGAGAGTTCAAGCTTCTGTACCTCCTGCCCTACAGTAAGTAGCAACAAGAAGATGGCATGGCTTGGGTGGTAGGGATCCTTGAACAAATATGCAGACTTGTTGAGGCAGTTCCTCTTATTGATGCTGTCGATGGTGGGGATGGCTGTGCTGGTGGTGGACAGGTCTGGGTCCACCACCTTTTACTGCCTCTTGCATTGGATTTGCTGTACCACGCCATGATGTAACCAGGATTCTTCCCACGGACGTTTGCTAGAGTATTTGGTGAAGCGATGATACCTTTAAAGAAAGTAGAGACACTGCCGGACCTCCTTCATGGTTACAGCAATGTGCTAGACCCAGGACAGGTCTTCCAAGATGTTAATGCCCAAGAATTTGAATTTGCTAACTCTTCACCACCGACACACACACATTAAAACTGCTACATGCTCTTCTAACTTCCCTTTGCTGAAATAAACAGTTTTGTTTTGATGAAATAGCTGAGATATGTTTGCGGCTTCACTCAGCCAGATCTTTTTCCGAAACACTGACTCACCACTGCCATTTGGCCAACAACAGAGGTAGCATTGGTGAATTTGTAGATGTGCTTTGTCACTGCCCTCCATAATGTTTGGGACAAAGACCCGTCATTTATTTATTTGCTTCTGTACGCCACAATTTGAGATTTGTAATAGAAAAAAATCACACGTGGTTTAAGTGCACATTGTCAGATTTCAATTAAAGGGTATTTTTATACATTTTGGTTTCACCATGTAGAAATTACTGCTGTGTTTATACAAAGTCCCCCCATTTCAGGGCACTGTAATGTTTGGGACACATGGCTTCACAGGCGTTTGTAATTGCTCAGGTGTGTTTAATTGCCTCCTTAATGCAGCTATAAGTTTGTAATTGCTCAGGTGTGTTTAATTGCCTCCTTAATGCAGCTATAAGTGAGCTCTCAGCACCTAGTCTTTCCTCCAGTCTTTCCATCACCTTTGGAAACTTTTATTGCTGTTTATCAACATGAGGACCAAAGTTGTGCCATTGAAAGTCAAAGAAGCCATTATAAGACTGAGAAACAAGAATATAACTGTTAGAGACATCAGCCAAACCTTAGGCTTACCAAAATCAATTGTTTGGAACATCATTAAGAAGAAAGAGAGCACTGGTGAGCTTACTAATCAGAAAGGGACTGGCAGGCCAAGGAAGACCTCCACAGCTGATGACAGAAGAATTCTCTCTATAATAAAGAAAAATCTCCAAACACCTGTCCGACAGATCAGAAACATCTTCAGGAGTCGGGTGTGGATTTGTCAATGACCACTGTCCGCAGAAGACTTTATAAGCAGAAATACAGAGGCTACACTGCAAGATGCAAACCACTGGTTATCCGCAGAAATAGGATGACCAGGTTACAGTTTGCCACGACGTACTTAAAAGAGCAACCACAGTTCTGGAAAAAGTACTTGTGGACAAATGAAACAAAGAGTGATGGCAAGAGCAAAGTATGGAGGAGAGAAGGAACTGCCCAAGATCCAAAGCATACCACCTCATCTGTGAAACATGGTGGTGGGGGTGTTATGGCCTGGGCATATATTGCTGCTGAAGGTACTGGCTCACTTATCTTCATTGATGATACAACTGCTGATGGTAGTAGCATAATTAATTCTGAAGTGTATAGACACATCCTATCTGCTCAAGTTCAAACAAATGCATCAAAACTCATTGGTCGGTGGTTCATTCTACAGCAAGACAATGATGCCAAACATACTGCTAAAACAACAAACGAGTTTTTCCAAAGTTAAAAAATTGTAAATTCTTGAGTGGCCAAGTCAATCACCCGATCTGAACCCAATTGAGCATGCCTTTTATATGCTGAAGAGAAAACTGAAGGGGACTAGCCCCCAAAACAAGCATAAGCAAAAGATAGCTGCAATACATGCCTGGCAGAGCATCACCAGAGAAGATATCCAGCAACTGGTGATGTCCATGAATCGCAGACTTTAAGCAGTCATTGCATGCAAAGGATATGCAACAAAATACTAAACATGGCTGCTTTCATTTACATGACACCGCTGTGTCCCAAACATTATGGTGCCCTGAAATGGGGGGACTATGTATAGACACTGCTGTAATTTCTACATGGAATTGAATCATTGAATTCCCGGGTGGTATTTAAACATATTATAAATCCAGATTTGTGATTGATCTGATAAAACTAACCTCTGTTACAATTCCTCTTTGCTCCTAAAAGTCTGTTCCAAGATGTGTATTGCTTTGGTTGTTGTGGGAGGGAGGAACATTGTCGGATTGGTTCCTGCTGCTGCCCCTCAGCTCCAAGGACCTGGGTTCAGTCCAGACCTCGGATGCTTCTTGACAGAAGACTGGCAGAAGTTATAGTTGCAGGCAGCAGGATGCTCAGGGTTATTGTTGTGGACTGAGCACAAGTGCTCTGTAAAGCAATTGCCCAATCTGCAGTTGGTTTATCCATGCTAGAAGAGACCACAGTGGGAACAGCAAATGCAGTGTGTTTGATTGGAAGGTGTGCAAGTCAATTGTTGCTTCACTTGGAAGGACAGTTTGGGTCCATGGATGGATGGTCCAGTGTTGAAAGGAACAGACCTCTCCTATGGCTGCATGGGAAAGTGGGGAATGGTTGGTGTGGACAGAAGTTTCCAAGGGAGCAATGCCCTCAAAATGCTGATAAGAGGAAGGGAATGTGTGATTGGTGTCGCGTCTTGTTGAAGCTGACAGAAAGTGCAAAGGATATTCTGTGGAGTGTTGAGGCTGGGGAGGGGGGGGGGTTAAAGATGAATAGCGAGAACTCTGTTCCAGCACTGAGAAATGGGTAGGATGCAGTCAAAAGCTCTGTCCATTATGATGGAGAGAAAGCCGCGGCATAGAAAGAAAGAAGACGTTTCAGAGGCACCTCCATGGAAACTTTGAAGTTAGACAAAAATGCTGGAGGAACTCAGCGGAAGAGGCAGCATCTATGGAGTGAAGGAATAGGTGAGGTTTCGGGTCGAGACCCTTCTTCAGAGCCCCCAACTCTACGACTCGTCTACTCCATGGGAACTTTCTAAACACGATGACAAAGGAAGAACTGGGAGATTGGATTGAAGGAAGTCCTTATGGAATTGAGGAAGTACAAACGAGGTAGCTGTGGATATTGGATTTTTATGACGGGTTATCCCTTGTGATGGAGAGTGAGAGAGAGATCCAGATAGGAAGT
This sequence comes from Amblyraja radiata, assembly GCF_010909765.2. Taxonomy (NCBI): domain Eukaryota; kingdom Metazoa; phylum Chordata; class Chondrichthyes; order Rajiformes; family Rajidae; genus Amblyraja; species Amblyraja radiata. The sequence goes on from NC_045956.1 coordinate 180,251,766, forward strand.
GACGAGTTAAAGATGTCTGTGAAGTTGAATGAGTGGAATCTGGCAACCAAAGCAACAAAGCCTTTGAGAGAAATGTAAGAATGTAGACAGCAGCAACAATGCAGCCATCGATGTCTCGACAACAAGAGCTGAGTGTGTGGGCCCAAGTAGGAATGAACTAATTCCATTTATCCCACAAAAGAAACGGTAGCTTTCACTTCATGTCTGTGAATGTTTGATCGGGAAGAAATAGTAATGATGGTTGGCTCCAGATTGGTTGATTAGTAGAGTTTGATTAGTAGAGTTTGCAACTCCTAGCATTCAATGATGCTGGAATCTATGACCCTCTCTGAGAGAGGTTGCTAAACTGGAAGTAATGTCAGAATTGGCAGGTTAATTGCGCACACTGCTGTCAGTGTCTCATTGCTAGAGCTCAATGGTAGGAACACACTGAAATAGATTGCTGTGTCCTTTATGCTGATCTGCTATAGCTACGATCATGATGTACATTCATCAAATTTTTGACTTGATCAGGGGATGTTGGAAAAGCTTTTGAGTGGTGACAAAATGAAGCATTTATCAGAGTACTTTTAATATGTTTTGCTCCAGTAACCATTGCATGCAAAATGGAGCTTATCCTGTTGTATGTGAGTTGTCTGCTTAGGATTGGCCACTGCCAGTGATCTGTGGTTAGAAATAGAAACAATTTGTCCTCCTGTGCTCCAAGGAATAAAGTCCTAGCCTGCTCAACCTCTCCCTAAAGCAAATCCCTTGAATTCTGGCAACATTCTAGAAACATAGAAAATAGGCGCAGGAGTAGGCCATTCGGCCCTTTGAGCCAGTTTCCCGTAAATCTTCTCTGCACATTTTACAGCTTAACTACATCAGGATTGAAAGCTAACAATCCCTAGGACCTGATGATCTGCTTTCCAGTATTCAGAGGTAGCCATGGGAAACGTGGTTGCTTTGGTTGTCGCCATAACATTACATTGTAGTAAGCATTGTGACTGTGCCACTGGATTTGTGGGGTGTCGGGGTAACGCAGACCAGAGATGTGAACAATTTTGAAAGAGGCAGTATAAAACAGTAGCATTAACTATATGAATGGGTAAATGTTGTGCATTGGCATTTGTAATCAAAAGGACAACCTCATCATGTGATAGTTTTACCATCTATCCTCATAATTGTATATACCTTTCAGGTCACCTCCGCTCGAAGGAAGACATACTCTGCATGTTTAGTCTATCCTAACTTAAGTGCACCAATCCAGGCATAGAGTAATACAGTGTGGAAACAGGCCTTTCGGCCCAACTAGGCAACATCTTGGTATATCTTCTCTGGACCTACTTCAGTGCTTTCAAATCCTTATTGTATGGCAATCGGATTTGCACACTACTCCAGGTGTGGCTGAACCACCATTTCATTTATTTGCATCTTGTCCATTTGGAGTATTCTCTCCAGAGAGGTTTACTAAAATGATTCCAAGGATCATTCTTGATTAGTAAAGATGTCAAAGGTTATGGGGAGAAGGCAGGAGAATGGATTTGAAAGATAGATCCGTGATGATTGAATGGAGGTGTAGATTCGATGGGCCGAATGGCTTAGTTCTGCTCCTATGACTGTTTTTTGCTGTACCCCACTAATTAAATCCTGATTCCCTAAAATCGGTCATGGTTTGTTTGGCAATCAATGCTGAAATATTTTTTCCCCATTCCTTCAAACACCGTTTTGTGGTTTTTGAAAAAGTAAAACGCTGTATTTCTCCAAGGAGGTACAAGGAACTGCAGGGACTGATTTATTATCTGCTGCAATAAATGCAAAGTCAAATCTGTCAAATACTAATTCCCTTTTACAAACCCATATATTGTGATTTTCCAAGTGCTATAGTCAAATGTGCTTAGCTGCAGATTCTATCATTTTTCAAGCAGATTGTTCTGAAATATTCTTCTCTTCTTTTGAAAGTTGTTATATTTGCAGGTTTCCATTTGTCAGAAGTCTTTTTGAAATGAATAAAATGTGGTAAAGGATTATTGGAATTCGCCCTTGTTGGAACAGAAAAGTGTATCATGAGTGCTGGGAGTGGAACAATGGTATTCTCACTTGGACATTAATGCAACAACACAAGCATATGATAAACAATACAATAAATTATCAGTTAAATGAGGTATCTGGACCACAATAGTGCAAGCTGAAGTCGAATGGAATACAATAACTTTGAGCATTGTGACATATTGAAATGTTTGGCTTTGCTTATCAGCTCTCATGGGTTATGGGGAGAAGGCAGGAGAATGGGGTTAGGACAGAGAGATAGATCAGCCATGATTGATTGAATGGCGGAGTAGACGGGTCGAATGGCCTAACACTTATAATCCTATCACTTATGACTGACCTCATCTTTTAAGCTAATTTAGTTTTGTTTATTATTGTCATGTATTATTGTCACTTTCCGAGAAGCAGAGAAAAACGTAGTCATAAAACGTAGGTGCCAGAGACTCATCACGCCGGCGCCACCTTGCAACTTCCAAGTCTCTGAGAAATCTGAAGGAGATATACAATTTTTTTACAATCTCACATTAAGGCCTGGTGTCCTGCCAGCACTGGATCAGTGGATTAGGGGTCAGCCTGGACCAGTGCAATACTGTCGGCACTCCACCACCCCTCTATTCAGCAGCACCGGCTTTGTTCACCTGTCCTCTAGACCACCCCCCGCAGCCACGTCTGACAACACCACTGCAAACGTGGTGTCTGTCGCCTCAAGATGCTGCCCCTCCTCCACTGTGCAGTGATGTCGCCATGCCCCGCTTCCCAAGCTGATCATGGAACTCCAGGGAGCTGTCCCAGGGCGGGGAAGAAGAGTTTGTGGAATGCTCACAGCCACTGACTTTACTCGTCATCTTGCACCATCATCATCTTGAATCAAGACTCCAGCCTATCTCCCCCTCCTTCCTGCCTAATTGTTAGTTCAACCATTTTAGTTTTGGGCATCAACTGATTAATGAAAGGAAAAAAGCAATCTTAGAATTCAGTCATTTGATTAAAATGGCAAGAAGCAGCAAAAATATAACCAAAATTGCATTGATCTCATGTTCTAATTTTTGATCTGTTTTTAGGATTAAATATGTAATTTGCATTCGAACAAATTTTAAGATTAATTTACCTGAAAAAGCGGGTGTATTTAAGTTGCAAGTGACTCTTATGTAATTGACTATGGCCATGAATGTTATCATTAATTGCCGGTGTATCGTAGATTGAGTCCCATAACACAGGGTGTAAGTAGAGTCGGTTTGTGAAGTTTGATGGTGTTATGAAAACACATCGGGACTTTTGAAGGATGTTACTCCAGCCCCTACTCTAGGAATTGAGCACATAATGTTTTGAGTGAAGAGGCAGTACAGTAAGTGAAGACATTTGGGGTACCAATGTTAAGAATTATCATAGAGGATAGAATAGAATAGAATGCCTTTTATTGTCATTCAAACAGCTCGGTTTGAACAAAATTGCATTTTCTACAGTCTGACATTACAAAAAAAAACCAAGACCCACACTTAACAGAGTTTACACAAACATCCATCACAGTGAATCTCCAACACCTCAGTGTGATGGAAGGCAAAAGTCTTATTACTTCCCTTTGTTCTTCTCCCGCGGTCCAGCAGTCCAACTGCAACGTCGAGGCGAACTGGGGCTCCCGATGTTAAAGCCCCCGGCGGGCGATGGTAATCCCGTGGCCGTTTAAGCCACGCGCGGGCAATGTTAGGCCCCTCTCCGAGTCCTTTAAACCCCGCGATTCCAGCGGGAGAAGTTGCCGTTGCGGGAGCTCCGAAAAGCGGTCTCCCACCAGGGACCTGCGAGCTCCCGATGTTACCGTCCACCGGGCCTGTGGCCGGAGGCTCCGAAGTCGGGTCGCAGCCGCGCACCACCACAGCTCTTCCCGCTCCGAAGACGGCCAGCTCCGCGATGTCAGGTCCGCAGGCTCTGCGACTGGTTGGTCCTGGCCGGAGGCCGCCGCCGGCTCCACGATGTTAGGCCCAACGACACCGGGGACACGACAGGGAAAAAGTCGGGTCCCCGAACGGGAACGAGACTAACGGTTTCCCCCACCCCCCACATATACACAGCTAAAGAAAAATAAATTAAAACTAGACTCAAGACATACATTTAACAAGACAAACATTTTTTTAAAAGACAGACGGACTGTAGTCGAGCCGCTGCCGATAGGCGCCGCACACCAAGGATGTTTTGTTGATTATGGTTACTGATTATGGTCTATGGGCCAGGAAGTCAAGGAGTCATTTGCAGGTAGGCGGTGCTTAGTTCTAGGTCCGGGAGTTTGGAAATGAGTGGTTGTAATTATGGCAAATAAATAGGAGTTCGACTTGAGTGTCCTTATTATCCATATGTCCCAGTGATGAGTATAAGGCCAGGGTGATGGTGCCTGCCATGGACCTTTTGTGATAGTCAGCAGAGTGCAGTGGATCAAGGCTGTCTGGAAGGCTGGAGTTAAATTGTGCCATCACCAGCCTGTCGAAGCACCTAAGATGTCTGTGAAGACTACTGCCAGCTGATCCACACAGGTCTTGAGGATGCTGCCGACTACTCCATTCTGGCCAGTTGCTTTCTGTGGGTTCACTCTCCGGAAGGCGGATCTGACATCTGTGACCATGACTATGGGAGCACCAAGGCTGTTGGGATGGGTGACGTCACTTCACTGACCTGATCAAAACGAATGTAGAATGCATTGAACTCGTCGTCGAGAGGCGTATTGTTGCCTGTGATTGTGCCTTTATAGCACAGCAGTTGTATGTGTGGTTAATCGGGCACTCTAGCTTCATCTGGAATTATCTCTTGGTGTCCTTGTTGACTTTGTTAAGGTTGTCCCTGGGTTCCCTGTACAAGTTTTGATCGCCCGATTTGAAAACTTGGTCTTCACTGGGGAGTGGATCTCACAGTCCATCCATGGTTTTGGGTTAGGGAAATTGCGGATTGACTTTGGAACAGTCCTCTGCACACTTACCGATGAAGTCTGCTGGCAGTGGAATACTTATTTGAACCTCAAAGATATTGAGATGAGAATATCTCATCTGAGATGAGAAAAATGAATGTGTCAATTTTATTAACATTTGTGTTAAATGAGAAGTTTGAACTGTTTTGTGAGCTTATGATGTAGCCGGGATTAAACACCTTGTTTCTCAGCTCAACTGATTTAGTGCCATTGTTAAAATTAAAATCATCCTTAGTTATGTGTACAGATGAGTATTCAATTTGTCACTTGGAAAGATCTCCCTTTTTATTTTAACAGGCAATGGGAAGCTTATCATGTGTCTGAACAAGTGTAGGATAGTTTGGTTAATTATTGTCACATTTACTGCGGTATAGAGAAAAGCTATTTTGTTGCGTGCTATCCAGACCACAAAAAGTCTATACATGATAACAATCAAACAGTCCATAGTATAGCGATACAGAATAAAGCGTATATCATTGAGTGCAAGAAAAAGTCCAAAGAAAGATAGTTCAAAGGTCACCAATGAGCTAGATGGGAGCTCTGGACTGCACTCCAGCTGGTGAGACGATTTTTCCGTTGCCTGATAACGGCTGGGAAGAAACTCCTTGAATCTGGAGGTATGTGTTTTCAAACTTCTATACCTCTTGCCTGATGGGAGAACCTGATGGGAGAGGGGACATGCGGAGGTTAAGACTGATCCTCGATTATGCTGGTGGCCTTGTCGAGACCGCCTGAAGTGGAGATGGACATCGGCAAGGCAACATTTCCAGATTTTTTGAAGGTCCTATGAGTGGTAGTGAGATAAACAGTGAGGATAGTAATGGGTTCATTGCAAAAGAATAAAAGCTGGGTGAAAAGACAGTCGATAATGAATAAATTGAAAGGGTAGAATTAATACGTAGAATGGGCTTGGTTGTCTTAAAGTAGGTGAGAGCCTTGGAATGGCTAGATTGCCCGCTGAGTTCTTCCAGCAATCTGTTTGTTGCTAGAGAACTTCGATGTTTGTGTGCTGAAATTGCCGAAAGTAGCAAAACATATTGAGTGGTTAGTAAAGCATGAGGTTTAGTTTAGAGATACAGTGCGGAAACAGGCCCTTCGGCCCACCGGGTCTGTACCGACCAGCGATCCCTGCACATTGACACTATCCTACACATATTAGGGACAATTTTTACACTTATTAAGCCAATTAATCTACAAACCTGTACGTCTTTGGAGTATGGGAGGAAACCGAAGATCTCGGAGAAAACCCACGCAGGTCACGAGGAGAATGTACAAACTCTGTACAGACAGCACCCTTGGTCGAGATTGAATCCGGGCCTCCAGCGCTACATTCGCTGTAAGGCAGCAACTCTACCGCTGCGCCACCGTGACTGGGGTCTTGGGATACATAAAAACATGTTAACAAAACAGGCAAGTTATGTTGTGCCCGTATAAGACACTGTTGATTCCAGGCTAGAACTTTATTGCATCAAGCGCAGGAGGCTGAGGGAGTTGTGTGCCACCAACATTATGTGCTCAGTTGCTGGAGTAAGGGATGGGGCTACAGTTTGCTGAATTAAAGCACGTGTCATCAGCTGAGCCAAGCTGATATTTACAGTTATACCGAAGCTGCTCGGGCAAATAAGGTCAAAAACTAACAAAAACATGCTGGTATCTGTTGGATAGAATAACCAACATTTAGAGAATGGGTTTTGTAACATAAATCTTCACCAGTATCCCTTCCCTCACGCCTCCAGTTGTAAACATCCTTCAGGTGCAATGCCTCACTCCTACAGCCTTCTGTCAGATGTGACTCTGCGAAGTCCTTTGTCAGGAGTTCTCCACTCAAGAGCTGCTGATCAACAACACTGATTCTGTGCAACAGATACATAGAAAAATAGGTGCCCTTCGAGCCAATATGATCATCTAAAATCAGTGCCCCATTCCTGCTTTTCCCCCATATCCCTTGATTCATTTAGCCCAAAGAGCTACATCTAACTCTCTCTTGAAAACATCCAGTGAATTGGCCTCCACTGCCTTCTGTGGCAGAGAATTCAACAGATTCACAACTTTCTGAGTGAAGAAGTTTTTCCTCATCTCAGTCCTAAATGGTGTACCCCATATTCTTAAACCGTGACCCCAGGACTGTAAACTTACACTTGCAACAGTTCAGTGCACTTGTTCTCAAACTCTGGCTGCCGCCCAAAATTAGGCCGCTAAGGATTGAAACTGTACCAGGAGTGGGTCTAAATTTTTTTTTCATGTTTTAAATTTGTTTTTCAATGATTTAATCAGATTTTTATTTAAAGTTATAATTCTGAGATTAATAAGATACAAAGCCAGAGTAAAATGTTGTGAAACTCAAATCATTTTGACAGAATTATCAATTCATTTATCATACTATCTTACAATATGAGCTGCAAGTACAAATGTTTGCCCAATATTGGCCACGGGTGAAAAAGGTTGGGAGCCACTGGTCTGTGCCTCTTCAGTACTGCACTGCAGTCTGACCTAGATGGTGTGGTAGGGCAAACACCCAAGAATTCAAATTGGAGAAACAGATCATTCTAGTCGTGTTGTGGGGTTGTATGTTGAAAGCCTGCATGTGTCTGTATGGGAACGTTATGCTGCCTCCTGGGCAGTGTGGAAATAAGTACCTTGCTAACAGGTTGTCAGTAATATAGACATCTTGCGAAATGGGGTGGTTAATCTATTTGGTTGAACCCAACATGAATATTAACCAAGTGCTTGCATGCTTGCCGTTGAAAAGATTCCAGCTGTTTACCATGCCTCTCCAACATAGTGAAAGAGGGGATGTTGTGGTTTCACAATACGAATCTTGAGCCTCTTGTCCTGTGTTCAATAAATCTTTGCAACAAACTGCCATTAAATAACTAGAATCTTTGTGTAGGATCATTTATAAAGGTTGAAAAGAATGATAGGGACTTCCAGAAATAACTAACCTGGAGGTCTCAATGTAACTTGACCGTGATCATGCCTTTGAATTTTTAACTAGCTGTTTGGAATTTACCTCCCCCCAGTGCCTCGTCTAGTATTGTCTTATGAACTGTCGACTGCATGTGGGGTCTGAGTGCTTCACAACATGTCCATTGTCCATTTTGTTTGGGCGTTCACACATTTCATCACGTTGTGGATGTCCTGATTTAACTGTCGTTTTGTTTTGTTTATTTTATAACTCGCAAAAATAGCTTATTAAAAGCTGTCAAACATAAATATGTTGATCACTGGCTTTAAAACCCTTTGCTGTGGATATTTCCTGAAACGTAAAAATCTAATGTTTGTGTTTTAACTTTCAGCTTTGCGTTATTCTTGGAAAATTGTGCTCCACCAGTGAATTCATTGAACCCCAGCATTGCCAATCCGCTTCTGTTAGGCTCAGCAAATTTGCAGCTCGCCCAGCTAGCCCTACAGCAGCTGAATTCTGTGGCCACCACAACTGTATTGAACCCAGCTTTTGCATCTCTGATCCAAGGTTTTGTGAAGATCAACATGTCCATGTTTAATGCCAGAGGGGCTTTTGGCCAGAATCCGGGCCCTCCCAATCAGTTTGGGCAAAGCCAGGGCCCGCCCAATCCGTTTGGGCAAAGCCAGCCCCCACCCAATCCGTTTGGGCAAAGCCAGGCCCCGCCCAATCCGTTTGGGCAGAGTCAAGGCCCACCCAACCAGTTTGGGCTGAATCAGGGTCCACCTAACCCGTACAAGAGTCAACCACCACCTACCCAGTTTGGTATTACTCCAGGACCCTACATGGGAGCTACAGGAGGTAGAGGAGCAGCAGGAAGAGGAATGGGAATTCCAGGTGCATCACAAAGTACCTTTGGTGGAATGAACATGGGAATTATGAGTCAAACTGGGAATAATGTAGGCTTAGGTCAATGGTCCTCCTACCAGAGTCCATCACCTGGAGGTTATCGGCCTGGATATGGGAATACTCCGGCGCCTTCAACTCAAAGTGGAGGCCAGAGCTCTGCAGTCCAGCTTTTTCAAGACACGATGAAGGCTACCAATATCCTGGCAAACTTTGGTCTGTCCAATGAGGACCTGGAAGAGCTAAGTCGTTACCCCGACGAGAAGCTTACTCCAGAAAACATGCCGTACATTTTAAGAGAAATCAGAATGCGGAAGATGAATAAGCAGCAACCATCAAGCAGTTATGATCAACCATACAAGCTGCAAGACAAAGACTACAGACGGGAAGTGCAGAGCAGCGTGGTCGATTACGGGCACGGTCAACAGCATCAGGATAGACCCATGGAGAGTCGGAGCACCTGGAGTGACGATTACAAGCGTCCGTCTCAGAGTTATCCAATGGAGCCTTCGCAAGACGATATTAATCAAGGAGTCAAGCGGACAGTTCTCATGGTGAAGAAGGGATTGCCAAAACCCAAGCTGATGAATGATTACTATGGCGTCCCGGCACTGAGATTTCCTCACGTGTGCAGTTTGTGTAACGTAGAATGTAGACAAATGAGGGTGAGTGTCGTTACATAGTTCGCCTTTTCTTATAATTTGCTTCCTAACAGGCATAGTGTTTGTAGGCCTCAACCTTCTGTAGTATGCCTGTAAAGTTACGGTGGACTGGATAGCAGTTCGATGGTAGGTTATGTTGGTACTTGCTGCTTGGCTGGTATGCATTTGACTGAAGATCTCCGCTTTGTGGAGAAGAATTTAAAGCCATCCACTATCAAGAGTCTTACAATATTAATTAACCTGAATAAATACTTCAGTCTCCATCATTATTTGTAATTAAACCAACATAGATAGTTGAGGGAAATTGTCCAGTTAATCCTTGTGGTATCCTGTTAGATCTACCACCAGTTTGGTGTCTCATGGTTGTATGGAATTGTGCTGAGATGCATTATCCTTCATGCTGGACAATGGGGCAACAATCAAATACAGGACATGGCAGTGGGAGGCTGGGAGAAGTTGGTGAAGGGGGTGATCAGGCATAGGCAACCTAATTTTTATCACAGTTCTTCACAGTAGAGAGACTGCAAATAGATTGTGGAAATGTATGGAAGGCCTATAAACTATAAGGTTATATGCTTAGTATAGATATATATTGTGTCCATGCAGTTTCTCTCTAGGTTTAGTTAATAATCTCCCAAAAACAGAGTTATAACTTTAACCAGGCAAACTTTCTTCATTCAAGAACAAACGCATACAAGCATCAGTGCAAACTACTGAATTGTATTAGATTATGTTGGATTCCTGTCCATAAGGTTGCAATGAATGGGCAGACAAAATTTACAACTATCTCACTGCATGTGTTCATAGACTCAGTTGTGATTTTATCTATATATACAAGTAAGGCCTGTTAGGCTGCAACAGAATTTCAGATTTGCACCGTTATTTTGATTGTTTTGAATTATTATGAATCACGTTTGCAATTAATTATGATCAATCCACTGTCATCTGATTATTAGGTAAGTGCATGGATTTGTGCGTTACACTGAACATTGAATCAATATACAGGGTCTTTCATAATGTTTGGGACAAAGAACTATCATTTATTTGCCTCTGCTCCACAATTTGAGATTTGCAATAGAAAAAAAATCCCATGTGGTTAAAGTGCACATTGTCAGATTTTATTAAAGGCCATTTTTATACATTTTGGTCTCGCCATGTAGAAATTACAGCTGTGTTTATACATAGTCCCACCCATTTCTGGGCACCATAATGTTTGGGACACATGGCTTCACAGGTCTCAGCACCTAGTCTTTCCTACAGTCTTTCCATCAACTTTGGAAATGTGTACTCATGCCCCAGCTGAGCACTACGCACCCGTATGGAGTAGAAGCAGACATACTAGCCTGGTAGATATGAGCCTGAACAACACCTTGCGAACCATCACTGGGTGCCTTCAACCTACTCCAGTCGAGCAGCTCCCTATACTTGCAGGCATTCCGCCTGCAGGGATCCGAAGGCAAGCAGCGACTCCAGCACTATCTCGTCGTGCCATGGACCCAGATCACCTCCTCCATCAGGCTATCAGCAAAGAACAGAGGCCACCCCGACTGAAGTCCCGTCACCCCTTTGCTCCACATGGAAAACAACTCCTAGCATCCATCCAACCAAATGAGTCAAAAGCACACTGGATAGCCACCAAGTACTCACAGGAGTGGAAAGCAACCTCATCTCCATTACACAGCTACATCTGTTCACCAGATAAAAGCTGTCCAGGGTCTGACCTCCCCAGAGGAGCATGGGTGAAGCTCAACAAACTTCGTACTGGAGTTGGGCGTTTCAATGCCAGCATGTGGAGATGGGGATTCCGCCAGAGCCCAGCCTTTGAATGCGGAGCAGAACAACAGACAGCCAACCATGTCATCTCTGGGTGCCCGCTCTACCACCCACCAAATGGAACTCAAGGCCTGGCAGACATTGACGCAGAGATAACAACCTGGCTGCTCAACACCCAGCTTGAGATCTAACTATTCCTTTTGTTGATGTTTCATTCGCAAGAAGAAGAGAAGAAGAAGACCTTTGGAAACTTTTATTGCTGTTTATCAACATGAGGGCCAAAGTTGTGCCAATGAAAGTTAAAAAAGCCATTATGAGTCTGAGAAACAATATAACTGTTGGAGATATCAGTCAAACCTTAGGCTTATCAAAATCAACTCTTTGGAACAAAGGAAGAGAGCATTGGTGAGCTTACTAATCGCAAAGGGACTGGCAGGCCAAGGAAGACCTCCACAGCTGATGACAGAAGAATTCTGTTTGGGGATATTAAAGAAAAATCCCCAAACACATGTCCGACAGATCAGAAACACTCTTCAGGAGTCAGGTGTGGATTTGTCAATGACCATTGTCCGCAGAAGACTTCATGAACAGAAATACAGAGGCTACACTGCAAGATGTAAACCACTGGTTAGCCGCAAAAATAGGATGGCCAGGTTTGCCAAGTACTTAAAAGAGCAACCACAGCTCTGGAAAAATGTCTTGTGGACAGATGAGACGAAGATTAACATATCAGAGTGATGGCAAGAGCAAAGTATAGAGGAGAGAAGGAACTGCCCAAGATCCAAAGCATACTACCTCATCTGTGAAACACAGTGGTGGGGGTGTTATGGCCTGGGCATGTATTGCTGCTGAAGGCACTGGCTCACTTATCTTCATTGAAGATACAACTGCTGATGGTAGTAGCATAATGAATTCTGAAGTGTATATGCACACCCTATCTGCTCGTTCAAACAAATGCCTCAAAACTCATTAGCCGGCGGCTCATTCTACAGCAAGACAATGATGCCAAACATACTGCTGAAGCAACATAGGAGTTTTTCAAAACTAAAAAATGGTAAATTCTTGAGTGGCCAAGTCAATCACCCGAACTGAACCTAATTGAGCATGCCTTTTATATGCTGAAAAGAAAACTGAAGGGGACTAGCCCCCAAAACAAGCATAAGCTAAAGATGGCTGCAATACAGGCCTGGCAGAGCATCACCAGAGAAGACACCCAGAAACTGGTGATGTCCGTGAATCGCAGGCTACAAGCAGTCATTGCACGTAAAGGATATGCAACAAAATACAAAACATGACTACTTTCATTTACATGACATTGCTGTGCCCCAAACATTATGGTGCCCAGAAATGGGGAGACTATAAATACTGCTGTAATTTCTACATGGTAAAACCAAAATGTATAAAAATGGCCTTCAATAAAATCTGACTAAATCTCAAATTGTGGAGTACAAAGGCAAATAAATAAATGACATGTCTTTGTCCCAAACATTATGGAGAGCACTGTATAGATTCCCCAGCCCTATATCTGGTTGTTTATTATGCTTGCCTGCTTCTTGATTTGCTTATCTCAGTATTGTTTTCAAAATCCATAGCTCCCACAATATGTCGAATTATTGAATACAGTATCTCAATCCTGTTCTTCTCTAAGGATTTAGAGAATATCTTGCAATGACTTGACCACTTTGTACTTGCTACTTTTTGTTTTAAATTCACATGGTTAGGATGTGGTCAAATGTCATCAAAATATACAAATCATGGAGATAATATTGGAATCAGTAGTTATTTTACATCTCCAGCAACTTTGTTTCATAGGATTATGGTTGACATTATATGATGGTGAGTATAAAGAAATAATACAGGAATGTGGATAGATATGGTTAAATATTTTCAATAGCAGTCACATACTCACTGGAGGGCATATGAGGGTACAGGAGAGTCTTGTTATTATTGTAATCCTTATGTGGCACCTACTTCAACAATTTCAGTTCTTAAGTAGCAACAGCCAAAACCCGAATCCCTCCTGCTGACGAGGATCTGAAACTGCACCTGCCTTTGTTGGGCGAGATTGGTTGTGATGTACAATCAAGATTGGTTGTGATGAATTTCCTACTAGTTTAACCATTGAATCAGACTTTGAGGTCCATAGGTCTAGAATAGAATAGTGTTGAATCGGATAGCCATTTTGGACAATTGACCTCTTGAGAATCTTGAATCTTGACCTCAACTGCAATGCCTTGGTGTTAGGGAGGTATGAGTCTTTTATGTGACTTCTGAGACTTACCGGATCATTTAGCATGAAATCAGGTCCTTTGGTTCATGAGTCTGCGCTGATCAGCAAACATCCATTTTATTCTCCCCTTGTTCCCAACAGCTTTCTCGCCACTGATTCTCCCCCTCATTTGCACACTGGGGACAAATTACAGTGGCCAATTTGCTTTGCAATTTATACACCCATTGGGATGTGGCAGAAAACTAGGGGAAACACAGGCAGTGTGTTTCCATACGGAGCGGGTCGCAGGAGCTGTGAGACAACTGTTCTGCGACCTGTGCCAGACATTAATTTTTGTGGCTGAATCTTTTGGCTTGAGTTATCCAACTCGTCATCCCTTGAACTTTGGTTCTACTGCACAGAATGCCAATTCACCATTTCCATGTGCCATATACGTTTGCCTGTCTATGAAGCTTCACTTACAATCAGAACAAAAATGTGTCTTTGTTTAGATTTGATTGCAATATTTCAGTTACTGATCAGGTTCAGATTTATAGAATGCTGAAATTCTTCCTATTGTACAAGATCCAGCATTGAAGAATGGAATATTCAACTCCATCTCATACTCATTGCTAGTTTAGAAAGTGCACATACTACTAGTGGTTTTGGCCCGAAACGTTGCCTATTTCCTTCGTTCCATAGATGCTGCTGCACCCGCTGAGTTTCTCCAGCATTTTTGTGTACCTACTAAATGAACATGACTTGTTACAAATCCAGGAGAATAAATCGGTCTGCTTGCAGATTAAATTGGAACCAAAAAACTGAACTGGACTATATGTAAACGCTCTGACTACAGGAATAGGTCAGAGATTGCATGCCCCTGCAGCAAGTGGATCAAGTCGTGCCACCGAGAAGCTTTTCCACCACCCACAAGGCACTTGTCAGGAACACAATGGAATATTTTCTACTTTCCTTGATGAGCGTGGCTCCCATAACACTCAAGAAGCCATCCGCATTACAGCAGCTTGTTTAATTAGTTCTTCAACCCAAGCTTCATTCCCTTTGCAACTGATGCCTAGTGGCTGCAGTGTTCACCACCTACAAAAGGCACTGCAGAGGCTACTCTGGCAGCATCACCTCGACCACCAACAAGCTGAAAGGTTTTGTTGCATGGGATGATCACCAACATGATAAACCTTTTGTCAGGGAATTTGTGTTGTTACCTTTTTGGACTCATCTTTTATTAAATAGCCCTTTGGAGCCCTTCACCTATATTATGAATCTGTTAGTATTTTAATTCTTCGGATTCTGTTACAGTCATTGAGTCATGCAGCATTGAAATAGGCCTTTAGGTCCAAGTGGCCCCATGTGCCTGTGTTTAGCTCATATTGGTGAGACCACTCCTGGAGTATTGCGTACAATTTTGGTCTCCTAATCTGAGGAAAGACATTCTTGCCATAGAGGGAGTACAGAGAAGGTTCACCAGACTGATTCCTGGGATGTCAGGACTTTCATATGAAGAAAGAATGGATAGACTCGGTTTGTACTCGCTAGAATTTAGAAGATTGAGGGGGGATCTTATAGAAACTTACAACATTCTTAAGGGGTTGGATAGGCTAGATGCAGGAAGATTGTTCCCGATGTTGGGGAAGTCCAGAACAAGGGGTCACAGTTTAAGGATAAGGGGGAAATCTTTTAGGACCGAGATGAGGAAAAATTTTTTCACACAGAGAGTGGTGAATGTCTGGAATTCTCTGCCACAGAAGGTAGTTGAGGTCAGTTCATTGGCTATATTTAAGAGGGAGTTAGATGTGGCCCTAGTGGCTAAAGAGATCAGGGGGTATGGAGAGAAGGCAGGTACAGGATACTGAGTTGGATGATCAGCCATGATCATATTGAATAGCGGTGCAGGCTTGAAGGGCCGAATGGCCTACTCCTGCACCTATTTTCTATGTTTCTATATCCGTCCAAATCTTCCTTATTTAGAAACCTGTCCTACTAAACAAGGTTCTTTAGTAACTTGTCAGTTTCTTTGTTGAACTAAATTAAGGCGCATGTTGCAATCAAAAGCGCTTGAACAATTGGTTGGGAAGAAAGCCAAACTGTAAGAAAGACGACTGCACCTCCTTATCTCATTCTCCTTATCTGCATATCTCATTCCATATACGCTCTATGTGAAAAAGCTGCCCCTCCGAGTGGAAGTATCAAAGACTAGAGGACATAGCTTTATGGTGAAAGTGGCAAAGTTTAAGGGAGATATGATGGGAAACTTGCCCGGAACGTGCGGCCGAGGGTGGTATTGGAAGCTGATACGATAGTGGTGTTTCAGAGGCTTTTGGATGGGCACATGGATATGCAGGGAATGGAAGGATAAGGAGCATGTGCAGGAAGAAGGGATACATTTAATTTGGTGTCATATGTAGCCTAGTCATCGGGGGTGGAAGGGCTGACCCTGTGCTCCAGTGTTTTATGTCCTTTATTAACAGAATCTGGAGGAAGTTTAAAATGTTAATGATTCGTAATTGGTGGATGGTCCCAAAGGACTATTTCATAAAAGCTGCCTTCAAAGAAGCATCAACACAAGGTTTTGAAATTCGCTGACCGAGAGCATAGGTGATTGATGTAGAATACCACTGTTTTTTGCCCTGTCCTGGTGCTTATCTTGCCTGCCTTTGCTCGACTATTGTCTCATGTCCCTCTTTTGGCTATCTGATTTTGAATCTGCTGTCAGACATTTAGACCTTCCACCCAACATCATCATATCCTGCGTCGCAGGGAAGAAGAACCCACCCAAGATGTTCGCACACTGGTCTTCGGTTCAGAGGGAGTTCTCAACTTTTATTTTGGACTCCATGAAATCGCATAGAACACAGGAAAGCTGGCTGCCAGTCACCAGTTTTTCTCCGGGGATGGATAAATAGCCGAGGTGAAGCATTGCTTGGAGAAAAGCAGGGCATAGAGTGCACTCTGTGTCAGGGGCTCTGGTGTCTATCGCTGAGTACTATTGTTGCCAAATTGGATCTACAGCAGATGGTGACAGAATTAGCACAAGTGCAAAATGTGATTATGCGACATCTACCTTTTGCAGATACATCTGTCATTGCCAACATTGATAAAAATGACTTTTCTAAATCTTAGTATTAAGCTTAGAGCTTGCAGATTGAAAGCTCGGTACAAGTGACTGTAAACTAAACTGGAACTGGACCGCTGCTTGGCGCTTGATTCTTATAGGATGAGCGGAAAGCTGGCCAAGACACCTGTTTATTGCCCATCCCTAATGGCCCCATACTGAGTGAGCAGGACAATTAGGAGGGGGATAAAGAGTCAACTATCACACGGTCTGGGTTGAATTTAATCCAGAAGATTAAGAAAGCAAGTTTACTTTCCTAAAGATGTTAATAAACCAGTTTTACAATGGTCGTGTAGTTTCATACTAGTATTGAGTTTCTCAAGCTTAGGAGTCCAAGCCCCAGTTAGTAGTAGATGATGGAACTGCAGATGCCGGTTTACAAAAGAAGACGCAAAGTTCTGTAGTAATTTATCAGGACAGGCAACACGGAGGACATGAATAAGTGACATTTAAGGTTCTTCTGTCCGAGAAGGCTCCCGACCTGATCCATGTTCTTCAGAGATGCTGCCTGACCCGCTGAGTTCCTCCAGCACTTTGTGTCTACTGGTGCAGACCTTGCCTGAATGCATTCAAATTAAACCGCAGCCGTGTGCTTTATATGGAGAGCAACATTCTCACAGCATTCCCAAAAGCAAAACGCAAAGTGTTGGAGTAACTAACATGTCAGGCAACATCTCCGAAGAACATGGGTAGGTAACATTTTGGGTTGGGATCCTTCTTCGGACAAGCATTCACAAATCAAAGCTTTGCTTGATGCTTGACTATGAATGGTAATGCTCAATTAATTAGCTTGTGCGATGAGACTTTTCGAGCTGACCCATCCTCGGTGATGGCAGAGCCCAGCATGTGGGCAGAAGGCAAAGCTATAGCATTTGCAACCAGTAGATCCCATCTCAGAAGGCTTCAATACTTTTGATTCACTCCATCCGACATAAAGTAGGGTACTGCATACAATCTTGAATCCTAAAATTAAAAACAGGTTAGTCTGACTCCGGGAGGAGAAGCAAGGTTAACGTTTCAGGTTGAAGATTCTTTCACGCGAAGTTCTTGACTTTGAAAACCAGCTGAGCTGTTCCAGCTCATAGATAATGTGGAAAATTGCCAGGTATTCTCTGTCATCTGGCAATGATCATTGAAGTTGTTGTGCCAATAAGTTTCGGAGTAGATGGTATGGTAAAGAAGGCATGCTTGCCTTCATTGTTGCTAGCATTCTGCAGTGGGAGCCATTCGCAAGATACTCTCCAGCAAATCACACCTTTGGCAGCACCTCTCTAGCTTGCATTCCCAATGATCGGAGCAATTCTCTCTGGCGACCCACGGCAAGGATTCGCCCGCTCCGTGATGGAATGTCCACTCTGCTCCTGCTGTCGATGCTCCGGGCTCGACTCCAGTAAAGGCCGCTCCAATCCATGGTGTTAGGCCGCGAGGGAGGTGACATAGAAAAAGTCGCCTCTCCGTGGAGGAGGCGACCGAAAGCGGTTCCCCCCTTTCCCCTCCTCACCACCCCCCACACAAGACACACCCAAACTAACATTAGAGACACCCACACAAAAAAAAAGCCGAAATAACGAACACGCTGCTGGCAGGGCAGCCGACTCGCAGCGCCCCCACCGACTTACAGGGAGAATGTACAAACTGTCAAGCACCAGTTGTCAGGATTGAACCAGATTCTCTGGCCAATAAGGAAGCAACACTACTGCTACACCACTGTGCTGCCCTTTGCTCACCAATGTCGGTCTGGGTTTCGCCGGGACTTCTCGGCTTCAGACTTCTTCAGGGCCTCGTTCCAACCGTGGATCAGGAAGCTGAACTCCGGAGATTGAAGTGAGTGTGACGGCCCTTGGCATCAAGGTAGTATTGATCAAGTGGGACATCAAGGAACCCTGATAAACCAACATCAATAGGCATCAATGAGAAAAATCTCCAGTGGTTGGAGCTGCATCTCACGCAGGTTGTTGGAGGCCAATCAACCAATGGAACCCTGGGCTCAACCATTTTCAACTGTTCTGTCAGTCGCCTTCCTATAAGTTTGAAGAGGGTATGTTCACTTATGATTGCACTAATATCAATTACATATTCAGTACCAAAATAAGCATTCCCGTGCCTGCGCGGACCAAGATCTAGCCAATATTTGAACAAGTGACTGATAACGTTAACTACAGAAACTGCCTAACCATGAACATCTATCGACATGAAAATCTAAACTCCCTGCCTGAGACGGTGGATGAAGTT
This sequence comes from Amblyraja radiata, assembly GCF_010909765.2. Lineage (NCBI taxonomy): Eukaryota > Metazoa > Chordata > Chondrichthyes > Rajiformes > Rajidae > Amblyraja > Amblyraja radiata. The sequence goes on from NC_045956.1 coordinate 180,270,558, forward strand.
GGATCAGTGACAACATTAAGATGTGTTGACGTGAGCACTTGAATCACATAGGCATCAAAGGCTAAACAATGGGATTAATATGGAAAGGTCCACTGGATAGTGTGGGTGAATTGGACCGAATAGCCTGTTTCCAGACTGCAAGAAGGACTGCACCATATTGAAGGCAGCTACAGGATGGACAATAATCAATGTAGAATCATCATTTTTCTTGAGGCTCCCAAACAATAACTAAAAACTGCAATGTTAACATCTCGTGGATTTATGGGGAGAAGGCAGGAGAATGAGATTGAGAGGGTAAGATAGATCAGGCATGATTGAATGGCAGAATAGTCTTGATGGACCAAATGGTCTAATATTGCTCCTAGAACTTGTGAACTTGTGACTTTATGGTCTTTGTTGTGGGAATTGTGCATAGACACTTGGGGCTGGGAAACAGAAGGGTCAGGTTCTTAACACAAGTTTCTGGGCAAATCAAACTGTTCCAACACTATTTTATATCAAGAACTTTAAAACCCTCATGAGCAAGTGGTTTGTTTTCCATTCTTGTAAAATTTGCATATTTAACTTGCTGCTGTAGAATATTAATCTTATCAAATGAATGTTCATTTCACCCAATTCTTTAAAAAACAATGCCTTTTAGTTTTATCTCTCCCTTTCATAAAAAAAAAGCTATGACTTCTACATAACTACATTGGATAGTTATATGGATGGGAAAGGAATGGAGGGTTATGGTCTGAGCGCAGGTATATGGGACTAGGGGAGATTATGTGTTCGGCACGGACTAGAGGGGTCGAGATGGCCTGTTTCCGTGCTGTAATTGTTATATGGTTATATAATCCAATTACTAATGGCATTCATCTGGTTTTCCTTTGGGTTTATTGGCAGAGGATTATTGCTTAAAATCCAAGCAGCAGCAGAAATTGCTCCACTGAGGATACACACTGGTCAATCTAGCTGGTTGATGAGGAAATGCTGGCTTGCTTTGGAGGTCATGCTGCAGACAACAAGAAGACCATAGCTGGAATCTGGTTAGGTCTAGGGGATGGAGGATGTGCTTGGGTATTCTCTAGCAGCAGAATACTGGGTTCAGATTTACTTTCATTAACAATACCATTTGTCGAATACTGTGAAGAGCTCATTTTGTGGCAGTTTTGATGCAGTGGTTTGATGTAATAATAAACCCTGCTGGGTAAAGCATTCACTTGGTCTGGTTTGCCAGGCTGACAATAATTAAAATCTAATTTTGCTGGAATCAATAGTAAACTCTTTAAATAACTTATTTAGGCATCATGTACACACAAGTGCGAGGTTTCCTGTATTGGTAAGAAATATTCTGAGGCTCTGCAGCATTGAATAACTTACTGAAGAACTGCTCATTGTGTTATTGCTTCACAGATTGTCAATAAGCATTTGGCACCAGTGTTCTGCCGTGGGTTCTGTGCATTTGTCTATACCTGTACTTTATCTAGAGTTTGTCCCTCAAAGAAAATAACCGTAAACATGAGGGATGCCTTTTGAACTTGTGCGGAGTGTATAAACGGTCTGTACTTTCATTGGCACGTTTTGCTTTGTAGCATGGCTTATTTTTCTATTTTGTGCTAAAAAGTTTTTGTTTTCTTTGTTTTCTCAGGATTGGGGACGTCACAACAAAACATCTGTCCACAATGAAAGCTGCCGACTTTTGCTCAAAGAGTAAGGGTTTTTAATTGAGTTTGTGATCTTTCTTTTCAGGGGTTGCTTGTAAAAGATTTAATTTGTTAAACAGAGGTTGTGATGTGTATATATATTTTCTTTCTCCTTTCTCTTCTGTGATGTACAGCTCTATGGAGACGCCATCTTCTTTATAAGGTAGCTCTCCAACACCCTACCAAAGTACTCTGTCAGAAAGTTGCTTGTTATAGAATGCATCATGGCTGAGGCCCTTCTGTTCTTAAATTGTCGTTTTTTAAAAGTTTTATTGTCACATGTACTGAGGTACAGTGAAAAGGTTTGTTTTGTATGCTATCTAATCAGATTATATAATACTATGCATAAATGCAACCAGGCTAAACTCAAGTACAATAGGTGGAGCAAAGGGGAAGATACAGAGGGCAGAATATAGTAGCACATTCCAGAGACAAAGTCCAATGTCCACAATGGGGTAGGGGTGAATAACACAATGAGCAGTTCTTCAGTAAGTTATTCAATGCTGCAGAGCCTCAGAATATTTCTTACCAATACAGGAAACCTCGCACTTGTGTGTACAGTATCCTAGCTTATGGAAGAACCGTTCAGAAGCCTGGTAACAGAGGGGAAGAAGCTGTTCCTAAGTCTGGTGGTGTGTGTGCTTTCAACCTTTAGGAGCAAGGAGGTCCTACTGCAGTTGTACAGGGCCCTGGTGAGACAGCATCTGGAGTATTGTATGCAATTTTGGTCTCCTAATTTGTGGAAGAACATTATTGCTATTTAGGGAGTGCAGCATAGGTTCACCAGGTTAATTCCTAGGATGGCGGGTCTGACATATGAAAGAATGGGTCGACTGGGCTTGTATTCACTGGACTTTAGATAGATGAGACGGTATCTTATAGAAACATATAAAATTCCTCGAGGATTGGACAGGAAAAATGTTCCCAATATTGGGGGAGTCCAGAACCAGGGGTCACAGATTAAGAATAAGGGGTAGGCCATTTAGGACTGAGATGCGGAAAAACATCTTCACCCAGAGAGTTGTGAATCTGTGGAATTCTCTGCTACAGAAGGTAGTGGAGGCCAATATTCTGGATGTTTTCAAGAGAGTTAGAGTTAGCTCTTAGGGCTAAATGAATCAAGGGATATGGCGGAACAGGGTACTGATTTTAGATGATCAGCCTTGATCATATTTAATGGCGGTGCTTCGGGTGTTTTTTTTTTTAATTTCCCCCCTACCATTTCCATACTTTTTCGATAGCTGCCATGGCCCGTTTGATGTCACCCTTCACCCTGCTTCTGGTCTCGGCCCGCACTGATCTGCCGGACGTGCTGTGTGTGTTTGTGTTTGTTTGGCGGAGTCTGAGGGGAGAAGCGCCGGCACCAAGAGCGAGCGAACGCGTGGACAGACGGACGAAAGCAACGATCATAGAGCACCATAGGTGACATTTCGGGTCGAGACCCTTCTTCAGACTTGGGTCAGGGGAAAGAGGAACAAGAGATATAGACGGTACTAAGGATAAATTCATGGAAGATATGCCTATATCTCCCTTGACTGTCTGAAGAAGGGTCTCGATCCGAAATGTCACCTATGCCGCTCTAAAATCTTTGCTTTTGTCCGCCTGTCCGCGCATTCGCTCGCTCTTGGTGCCGGTGCTTCCCTCAGACTCCGCCAACACACACACACACACACCATGTCCGGCAGATCGGTGCGGGCCGAGACCAGGAGCAGGGCGAAGGATGGCAGCTATTGAAAAAGTCGACCCGAAATATCACCTATTCCTTCTCTCCAGAGATGCTGCCTGAGTTACTCCAGCCTTTTGTGTCTGTCTTCGGTTTAAACCAGCATCTGCAGTTCTTCCCTGTACAAGGTGTGTGCCGTTTTAACTGAACGCATAACTGAAGTCGGGTCGGGTCAAATATAGGGTCGGGTTTACTGAAATGGCAGAAGTTACGCTCCGTTGCGTACTACACATCAGTCCATTGGATTTTGCAAGATTGGACCATCTTGCTCCGCTCTTTAAATGTTGGCCCCCTTACCTTAAAGCTCTGCCCTCTAGTCTTTCACATTTCCACCCTGGGGGAAAAAGGTTCTGTCTACCCTATCTATGCCGTTCAAAATTGCATACACTTCTACGAGAAATATACCTTTACGAGAATGTTGCCAGGACTCGAGGGCCTGAGCTATGAAGAAAGGTTGAGCAGGCTAGGACTCTTCCTTGGTACGCAGGAGGTTGAGGGTGTGATCTTATTGAGAGGTATAAAATCATGCGAGGAATAGATCGGGTAGACACAGAGTCTTTTGCCCAGAGTAGGGGAATCGAGAACCAGAGGACATAGGTTTAAGGTGAAGGGGAAAGATTTAATAAGAATCTGAGGGGTAACATGTTCACAGAAAGGGTCACAGGTGTATGGAACGAGCTGCCAGAGGAGATAGTTGAGGCAGGTGCTATCGCAACTTTTAAGAAACATTTGGGCAGGTACATGGATAGGGCAGGTTTTCAGGGGTATGGGCCAAACGCAGGTAGGTGGGACTAGTGTAGATGGGAAATGTTGCCTGGTGTGGGCAAGTTGGGCCAAAGGACCTGTTTCCACTCTAAGACTCTTATCAAGTCTCCAAGGAACCTGTTAATCCCTACTCTGTTTCCTGTCTGGCAACCAATTTTCTATCCATTTCAGCACTCTATCCCCAATACCATGTGCTCTAAATTTGCCCACTAATCTCCTATGTGGGACCTTATCAAATGCTTTCAGAAAGTCCAGGTACACTACATCCACTGGCTCTCCCTTGTCCATTTTCCTAGTTACATCTTCAAAAAATTCCAGAAGATTAGTCAAGCATGATTTCCCCTTCGCAGATCCATGCAGACACGGACCGATCCTGTTACTGCTATCCAAATGTGCTGCTACTTCATCTTTTATCATTGACTCCAGCATCTTCCCCACCACCGATGTCAGGCTAACTGGTGTATAATTCACTGTTTTCTCTCTCCTTTTTTAAAAAGTGGGATGACATTAGCCACCCTCCAGTCCACAGGAACTGATCCTGAGTCTATAGATCATTGGAAAATGATCACCAATGCGTCCACGATTTCTAGAGCCAACTCCTTAAGTACCCTGGGATGCAGACCACCAGGCCCTGGGGATTTGTCAGCCTTCAGTCTACCCAACACCATTTCCTGCCTAATGTGAATCTCCTTCAGTTCCTACACTTCAATGCCAAAATGGGGCCGGGTGGGAGCTGAATAATAATAATTTGCACAAATAGTGTAGGATTGTCATTGTGATGCATGCAGTGGTTATGGTCACTCCTAACGTTCACATTGTTGTCTGTTGCAGATATCCAGACTGGAACCCGGATTCAATTCCTCAGATTAATAAGTATGTTGCATTTTATTAAATGTAATCCTTTTTTGTTTTTCTCGGGTGCTCGCATGGGGATGGGGCCATTTGAATCTTGAATTTTTATATTTTTAATAGCTTTTTGAGATGGAGTTGACTATTGTGCTGGTGAGGAGGTTTTTGTGTTGCAAGTGATGGGAAGTCTGCATTAGAACATAGAAAATACAGCACAAGAACAGGCCCTTCGGGCCACAATGGTAGTTACATAGATACATAGACAATAGGTGCAGGAATAGGCTAGTCGGCCCCTCGAGCCAACACCACCATTCAAAGTCATCATGGTTGATCATCTACAATCAGTACCCAGTTCCTGCCTTTTCCCCATACCTCTTGATTCCACTTGCCCTAAGAGCTCTATCTAACTTTCTTTTGAATGCATCCAGTGAATTGGCCTCCAATGCCTTTGGAGGCAGAGAATTCCACAGATTCACAACTCTCTGGGTGAAAAAGTGTTTCCTCGTCTTCGTTCTAAATGGCCTACCCCATATTCTTAAACTGTGGCCCCTGGTTCTGGACTCGCCCCAACATCGGAAACATGTTTCCTGCCTCAAGTGTGTCCAATCCCTTAATAATATATGTTTCTATAAGATTGCCTCTCATCCTTCTAAATTCCAGTGTATACAAGTCCTGTTGCTCCATTCTTTCAACATATGGCAGTCCCGCCATCCTGGGAAATAACCTCGTGAACCTACGCTGCACTCCCTCAATAGCAAGAATGTCCTTCCTGAAATTTGGAGATCAAAACTGCACATGCTACTCCAGGTGTGGTTTCACCAGGGCTCTGTACAAATGCAGAAGGAGCTCTTTGCTTCTATACTCAACTTTTGTTTTGAAGGCCAACCTTTCTTCACTGCCTTCTGTACCTGCATGCTTACTCTCAGTGACTGATGTACAAGGACACCCAGATCTCGTACTTCCCCATTTCCTAATTTGACATCATTCAGATAATAATCTGTCTTCCTGTTCTTGCCATCAAAGTGGATAACCTCACATTTATCTACATTAAACTGCATCTGCCCACTCGCCCAAACTGTCTCAAGTCACCCTGCATCCTCATAGCATCCTCCTCACCGTTCACACTGCCACCCAGCTTTGTGTCATCTGCAAATTTGCTAATGTTACTTTTAACCGCGTCATCTAAATCATTAATGTATTTTGTAAATAGCTGCAGTCCCAGTACCGAGCCTTGCGGTACCCCACTAGTCACTGCCTGTCATTCTGAAAGGGACCCGTTAATCCCTACTCTGTTTCCTATCTGCCAAACAATTTTCTGTCCATGTCAGTACTTACCCCCAATACCATGTGCCCTAATTTTGTCCATTAATCTCCTATGTAAGACCTTATCAAAGGTTTTCTGAAAGTCCAGATACACTACATCCACTGGCTCTCTTGTCCATTTTCCTAGTTACATCCTCCAAAAATTCCAGAAGATTAGTCAAGCATGATTTCCCCTTCGTAAATGCATGCTGACGCGAACCAATCCTGTTACTGCTATCCAAATGTGCCGCTATCTCATCTTTTATAAAAGTGGGATAACATTAGCAACCCTCCAGTCCACTTGAACTGGTCCCAAATCTATAGATCATTGGAAAATGATCACCAATGCGTCCACGATTTCTAGAGCCACCTTCTTAAGTACCCTGGGATGCAGACCACCAGGCCCTGGGGATTTGTCAGCCTTCAGTCTACCCAACACCATTTCCTGCCTAATGTGAATCTCCTTCAGTTCCTACACTTCAGTGCCAAAATGGGGCCGGGTGGGAGCTGAATAATAATAATTTGCACAAATAGTGTAGGATTGTCATTGTGATGCATGCGGTGGTTATGGTCACTCCTAACGTTCACATTGTTGTCTGTTGCAGATATCCAGACTGGAACCCGGATTCAATTCCTCCGATTAAGTATGTTGCATTTTATTAAATATAATCCTTTTTTGTTTTTCTCGGGTGCTCGCATGGGGATGGGGCCATTTGAATCTTGAATTTTTATATTTTTAATAGCTTTTTGAGATGGAGTTGACTATTGTGCTGGTGAGGTGGTTTTTGTGTTGCAAGTGATGGGAAGTCTGCATTAGAACATAGAACAGTACAGCACAAGAACAGGCCCTTCGGGCCACAATGGTAGAGTTACATAGACAATAGGTGCAGGAGTAGGCTAGTCGGCCCCTCGAGCCAACACCACCATTCAATGTCATCATGGTTGATCATCTACAATCAGTACCCAGTTCCTGCCTTTTCCCCATACCCCTTCATTCCACTGGCCCTAAGAGCTCTATCTAACTCCCTTTTGAATGCATCCAGTGAATCGGCTTCCACTGCCTTCTAAGGCAGAGATTTCCACAAATTCACACCCCTTTGGGTGAAAAGGTTTTTCCTCATCTCAGTTCTAAATAGCCTACCCCTTATTCTTAAACTGTGGCCCCTGGTTCTAGACTCCCCCAACATTGGGAACATGTTTCCTGCATCTAGTGTGTCTAATTTCCTTAATAATTTTATATTGTTTTATAAGATCTCATTCTTCTAAATTCCAGTGAATACAAGCTCAGTCGCTCCATTCTTTCATCATATGAGAGTCCCGCCATCCCGGGAATTAACCTAGTAAACGTATTCTGCACTGCCTCAATAGCAAGAATGTCCTTCCTCAAATTATGAGACCAAAACTGCACACACTACCCCAGGTGTGGTCTCGTGAGGGCCCTGTACAATTGCAGAACGATCTCTTTGCTCTTATACTCAACTCCGTTATGAAGGCCAACATGCCATTAGCTTCCTTTACTGCCTGCTGTACCTGCACGCTTACTTTCAGTGACTGATGTACATGGACACCCAGGTCTCGTGGTACTTCCCCTTTCCCTAACCTGACGCCATTCAGATAATAATTTGCCTTCCTGCCACCAAAGTGGATAACCTCACATTTATCCACATTATACAGCATCTGCACACTCGCACAACCTGTCCAAGTCTCTCTGCATCCTAATAGCATCCGCTTCACAGTTCACACTGCCACCCAGCTTTGTGGCAATTGCAAATTTGCTAATGCTACTTTTAATTCCTTCATCTAAATCATTAATGTATATTGTAAATAGCTGTTGTCCTAGACCTAGCGTCATCCAACTAGTCACTGCCTGCCATTCCGTTAATCCCTACTCTTTGTTTCCTGTCTGCCAACCAGTTCCCTATCCATGTCAGCACCCTACCCCCAATATCATATGCTCTAATTTTGCCCACGAATCTCCTATGTGGAACCTTATCAAAGTGGGATAGTATTAGCTACCCTCCAATCCACAGGAACTGATCCAGCTGCCCTAAAGCACCAGAAACCCGGGTTCAAACCTGACAGCGCAGTCTGTACATTTTCCGTGACCACGTGGGTTTCCTCTGGGTGCAGTTCCACATCCCAAAGACATGAACATTTGTAGGTTATCTGACTCGCTCATTCCCTCCAGCATTTTGTTTTTTTCCCTTACGTCTCCAGTATCTGGTGTCAAGAGCAATGTAACCCGATGGGTAGAGGTCCTGCCGCCCATCACCAGAGATCTAGGTTTGATCCTGCCCTCGGGTGCAGTCTGTGTGGAATTCGCACATACTCTCTGACTACAGGGGTTTCCTCCCACATCCCAAAGACGTGCGGATCATTAGATTAATTAGCCTCTGTATTTTTCTCCTAGTGTGTAGGGAATGGATGTGAAAGTGTGATAACGTAGGACTAGACATAGAAAATAGGTGCAGGAGTAGGCCATTCGGCCCTTCGAGCCTGCACCGCCATTCAATATGATCATGGCTGATCATTCAACTCAGTATCCTGTACCTGCCTTCTCTCCATACCCCCTGATCCCTTTAGCCACAAGGGCCACATCTAACTCCCTCTTAAATATACCCAATGAACTGGCCTCAACTACCTTCTGTGGCAGAGAATTCCAGAGATTCACCACTCTCTGTGTGAAAAATGTTTTCCTCATCTCGGTCCTAAAAGATTTCCCCCTTATCCTTAAACTGTGACCCCTTGTTCTGGACTTCCCCAACATCGGGAACAATCTTCCTGCATCTAGCCTGTCCAACCCCTTAAGAATTTTGGAAGTTTCTATAAGATCCCCCCTCAATTTTCTAAATTCTAGCGAGTACAAACCGAGTCTATCCATTCTTTCTTCATATGAAAGTCCTGACATCCCAGGAATCAGTCTGGTGAACCTTCTCTGTACTCCCTCTATGGCAAGAATGTCTTTCCTCAGATTAGGAGACCAAAACTGTACGCAATACTCCAGGTGTGGTCTCACCAAGACCCTGTACAACTGCAGTAGAACCTTCCTGCTCCTATACTCAAATCCTTTTGCTATGAATGCTAACATTCTTAGCAAGCGTGAACAGGTGATTAATGTTCGACATGGACTGGGTGGGCTGAAGGACCTGTATCCATTCGGTATCTTTCATTCAGACCTGTGTCTCCTATGCTTAGTTCCCTGACTGATGAATGGAAACGTGCCAAAAGCTGCCTTCAGCTCCCTGTCTATCTGGGATGCCACTTATTAGTGAGCTATGTACTTTTACCTGGCCCCTCAGTTATACAAAATTCTAAAGAGCCCTACAATTGACTGAAAGCACCGTCCTGGTTTGATGTTGACACTTTATAAATGTGCTGTTATGACATCTTGTGCTGTTAAATTTGTGAAAAATCAGATTTCATTAGAAGTTTCAATACATAATTCTTGTAAAGTCACTTTTTTTAATTCACCTACAGAGAGGACCTTGTCAAGAAAGAGAAAGAAACAGTGGCCGCAGACCAGGCTGCTGCTTCCTTCAGTTCAGCACGGATAAGCCCGATGCATTTGAGCCCACGTCGAATGAGCCCTCACAGAAGCAGCCCGAGACGCTCGAGCCCGAGACGAATGAGCCCCAGGCGCATCAGCCCATACCGATCCAGGTCCAGCCCCAGACGAACCAGCCCACACCGATCCAGGTCCAGTCCCAGAAGAACCAGCCCCCACAGGTCACGGTCAAGCCCAAGGCGGACCAGTCCCCACAGGCCCAGACCCAGGCGCCCGAGCCCACACAAGGCCCGGCTGAGCCCCAAGCATCCCAGCCCACAGCAACCCTTCCCACGCAAGGCCATCCCCAAACGGAAAATCCAGAAGATGCCGCCTGCTAAGAATTCTAACCAGAAGCCGCCAGCGAACCAGTCAACAAATCAAAAGCCTCCAAATCAGAAGACAATGAAGCGACCTGCTGCCACCGGCAAGCCCTTTGCTGGAGGCAAGGGCAGTGCAGGTATTGTAGCACCCTTCTCACGCAATTTGTTTGTCATTGCCAAGTCTGACTGGGTAGTCTGAGTTAAATATCCATGAGTACTGTCTTAGCAAGACAAGAAAACATTACATCAGATGAGCAAATGGGACGAGCTTAGATGGAATACTTTGGTCGGCATGGGCAAGTTGGGCCTGTATCCGTAATTTATTGTCAAAGTGTAACTAGGTGCAGTGACATTTCTTTCTTGCAATCAGTTCAATCAAACTGTTACTATGATCATACTCAAGTGCAAGAGTGTAGGGATAGTAGATTACACTAAGGCAGTACACAAGAATGGGCATGTTCTGGTGCCATTTGATTCACACCCAAAGTTGTTAATGTAGAATGTTAACTTGGCCCGTAAAAGTCTGGGTGTCCTGGTGGTGCCACTGGGTCAGAGTTGGACGGTCGGCCTGGCCAGGCAATGTTGTTGGTGTCCCCCACCAATATGTTGTACGATTCTATGCCTTTCCCACTATGAGCTTCAAAGCATTCAGCAGATGGTGGCAGGTTGTTTACACCTCATTTTTATGAGGAGAAAGATTGGAGTTGAGCTGTTCCTGAAATTCTTGTTGTAATTAATTTCATAAGGAAGTAAATAGATACAGAAATAGAACATAGAGCACCTGATGAGCAGGAGCAGGCCCTGAGCGCTCAATGTCCTTGCCCATTATGATGCCAAGTTCCTCTGACTGCACCTGATCCACCTATCTAGATTTTTAAGTTTCGTTTAGAGATACAGTATAGAAACATAGAAATTAGGTGCAGGAGTAGGCCATTCAGCCCTTCGAGCCTGCACCGCCATTCAATGTGATCATGGCTGATCATCCAACTCAGTATCCCGTACCTGCCTTCTCTCCATACCCTCTGATCCCCTTAGCCACAAGGGCCACATCTAACTCCCTCTTAAATATAGCCAATGAACTGGCCTCAACTACCCTCTGTGGCAGAGAGTTCCAGAGATTCACCACTCTCTGTGTGAAAAAAGTTTTTCTCATCTCGGTTTTAAAGGATTTCCCCCTTATCCTTAAGCTGTGACCCCTTGTCCTGGACTTCCCCAACATCGGGAACAATCTTCCTGCATCTATCCTGTCCAACCGCTTAAAAATTTTGTGCGTTTCTATAAGATCCCCTCTCAATCTCCTAAATTCTAGAGAGTATAAACCAAGTCTATCCAGTCTTTCTTCATAAGACAGTCCTGACATCCCAGGAATCAGTCTGGTGAACCTTCTCTGCACTCCCTCTTTAGCAATAATGTCCTTCCTCAGATTTGGAGACCAAAACTGTACGCAATACTCCAGGTGTGGTCTCACCATGACCCTGTACAACTGCAGTAGAACCTCCCTGCTCCTATACTCAAATCCTTTTGCTATGAAAGCTAACATACCATTCGCTTTCTTCACTGCCTGCTGCACCTGCATGCCTACTTTCAATGACTGGTGTACCATGACACCCAGGTCTCGCTGCATCTCCCCTTTTCCTAATCGGCCACCATTTAGATAATAGTGGGGGAAAGAGTATCCACGACACTCTACGTCCACACCGACCAACAATCACCTTTACACTAGTTCTATGTTATCCAAATTTCACACCCAACATACTAGGACCAATTTACAGAAGACCAATTAACCTACAAATTTGCATGTCTGGGATGTGGGAGGAAAGTAGAGCACCCAGAGGAAGTCCACATGGTCACGGAGAATGTACAGACTGTACAGTCAGGATCGAACCCGGGTTTCTGGCGCTCCAAGGCAGCAACTCTTCCACTGAGCTGCATATCCTTCCATTCCCTGCATATTCATGTTCCCATCTAAAAGCCTCTTGAATTATACTTTCATTTCTGCCTCCAACACGAAGCCTGGCAGCACATTCTTGGCATTCACCAAATGTGTAAAATAAAATCTTTGTCCCTCTCACCTTAAAGCTATGCCCTCTAGTATTTGACATTTCCTTCATTGAAAAAGGTTCTGACTGTCTACCCTGTCTATGCCTACATATAATTACATAGAATAACACAGTGTGGAAACAGGCCCTTCGGCCCAACTCGCCCACACCAGCCAACAATATCCCAGCTTCACTAGTCCCACTTGCCTGCGCTTGATCCATAACCCTCCAAACTTGTCCTATCCATGGTACACAAAAAAAAGCTGGAGAAACTCAGCGGGTGCAGCAGCATCTATGGAGCGAAGGAAATAGGCAACGTTTCGGGCCGAAACCCTTCTTCAGACAGTCCTATCCATGTACCTGTCCAACTGTTTCTTAAAAAATGGGATAGTCCCAGCCTCAACTACCTCCTCTGGCAGCTTGTTCCATACACCCACCACCATCTAAGTGGAAAAAGTTACCTCTCGGATTCCTATTATATCTTTTCCCCTTCACCTTGAACCTATGTCCTCTGGTCCTTGATTTCCCTACATTGGGTAAAAGACTCTGTGTATCTACCCGATCTATTCCTCTCATGATTTTGTATAGCTCTATAAGATCTCCCCACATCCTCCTACACTCCATGGAATAGAGGCCTAGCCTACTCAACCTCTCCCTATAGCTCACACCCTCTAGTCCTGGCAACATCCTCGTAAATCTTTTCTGAGCCCTTTCAAGCTTGACAATACCTTTCTATAACATGGTGCCCAGAACTGAACACAATACTCTAAATGCGGTCTCACCGAGTCTTATACAACTGCAACATGACCTCCCAACTTCTATACTCAATACTCTGACTTATGAAGGCCAAAGTGCCAATTGCCTTTTTTCACCACCTTATCTACCTGCGACTCGACCTTCATGGAACCATGCACCTGTATTCCTAAATCCCTCTGCTCTACAACACTACCCAGAGGCCTACCATTCACTGTGTAGCTCCTGCCCTTGTTCGGCGTCCCAAATGCAACACCTCACACTTCTCTGTATTAAATTCCATCAACCATTCCTCTGGCCACCTGGCCAATCGATCCAGATCCTGCTGCGATCGTTCACAACCATCTTCACTATCTGCAAAACCACTAACTTTTGTATCATCAGCAAACTTGCTAATCTTACCCTGTATGTTCTCATCCAAATCATTGATGTAGATGAGAAACAGTAATGGGCCCAGCACCGAACCCTGTGGCACACCACTAGTCACAGGCCTCCATTCTGAGAAGCAACCTTCCACCATCACCCTCTGCTTCCTTCCATGGACGAATTTGCTATCCATTCAGCTATCTCTCCTTGGATCCCATGAGATCTATCCCAGGGCTGCCAACATTGGGTGAGAGTTGGGAGTGAGAAATTGCGAGAGACCAAGCCAGAGGGAGTATAGCGACCATTGGTACGAAACATTTGCATTTTTCAGCTTGAAATTGTGCAATATGGTGCATACTGTAGTGAGTCTTTTAACTTACACTTGAATGCAATATATATGCTTTAAATTGGATTGGAGCGTTTTTGAAAGGGGGGAGGCTGTGCGATCACTGATCACTGGCCTTGGGGGTACCCGGTGAGGGAGTGTAGCAACTGAGTGGGGAGAGAGTGTGGAAGAAGGGTGTTCCCCCTCCCAGGGTAGGAACTTTTTGAAATTTGATGTATTAAAATCATGTTTTAGTGCACTGTAGAAGTATAATTTCAATGTTTTTTGTACGAAGTATTTTTAAGAGGTAACTTTTTAAAGGGGTAACTTTATCCACACAAAGGGTGATGGGTGTATGGAACAAGCTGCCAGAGGAGGTAGTTGAGGCAGGGACCATCCCAACATTTAAGAAAAAGTTAGACTGATACATGGATAGGACAGGTTTGGAGGTATGGACCAAAAGCAGGTGGTGTAGCTGGGACATGTTGGCGGGTGTGGCCAAGTTGCACCGAAGGGCCTGTTTTCACACTGTATCACTGACTACATTATACCTCCACCATGCATGAATGCTTCAAAATCAAGTGATCGAGTTTTATTGCCATATACTCATAGAGTAATGGCAATAATCTATCCCATAGAGTAAGCATAGAAACATAGAAAATAGGTGCAGGAATAGGCCATCTGCCCTTCGAGCCAGCACTGCCATTCAATATGATCATGGCTATTCATCTAAAATCAGTACCTCTTTCCTGTTTTTTCCCCATATCCCTTGATGTCGTTAGCCCCAAGAACTAAATGTAACTCTCTCTTGAAAACATCCAGTGAATTGGCCTGCACTGCCTTCTGTGGCAGAGAATTCCACAGATTCATAACTCTCTGCGTAAAGAAAGTTTGTACTCATCTCAGTCCTAACTGACCCCCCCTTTATTCTTAAACTGTGACCCATGGTTCTGAGCGCCCCCAACATCGGGAACATTTTTTCTGCAGTTACAGTAAGTGAAAATCTAGCAGGCAAGCAGGATGCTTTCACCAACCACCCCCATTTGAAGTCCACTATCTTCCACCGTATCTACCCAGTGCTTGGTACTTACTTCCAGCAGCCACTGGTTGTCCTCCAGGATGCACCGAACCGCAGCCTGATCCATGCCGATCACCTGGGTGAATTCGGCACAGAGACTCTCACGGCGGTGGCGCAACGCTTCGACGCCTCCGACGGCCCGGGACTATTGCACTGAGGCTGCTCCATGGCCGGAGCTGCAGTGAGCGATTCGCCAGCCCGGCAAACACTCGCCAGCCCCGCTCCCCGTCCGCATCTGTCCCCGCCGCTGCTTCCGCTTCCAACACCCGCGGCCCATGCAGTTGATATGAGTTTTGAAATTTTCGTTGATCACAGAATTTCTCGCAACAGAGCGAGAGAAATTTGTGATCAGCGTGAGAATTTGGTGAAATGCGTGATTCTCATGCTCAATGCATGGGAGTTGGCAGCCCTGCCTCTCTATCCCCCTCTACTGCCCCCCCCCTCTCTCTCTCCCCTCTCTCTCCATCTCTCTCTCTCCCACCTCACTCATCCCTCTCTCCCCCTCTTCCGCTCTCTCTCCTCTCAACCACCCTCTCTCTCTCCCCTCCCCCTCTCTCTCCTCCCCCTCTCTCTCTCCTCTCTCCCCTGTCTCACCCCTCTCACTTTCCCTCTCTCTCCTCTCTCCCTCTCTCTCTCTCCTCTCCTCCCCTCTCTCTCCCTCCCACCTCTCTCGTCCCCTCTCGTCCCCTCTCCCCTAACTCTCTCCCCCCCTCTTTCCTCTCTTCCCCTCTCTCTCTTCCCCCTCTCTCCCTCCCACCTCACTCTCCCCCTCTCTCGTCCCCTCTCCCCCCTCTCTCCCCTAACTCTTTCCCCCAACTCCCCACTCTCACTCTCTCTCTCCCCCTCTTTCTTCTCTCTCCCCCTCTTCCCCCTCTCCCCCCCTCTCTCTCTTTCTCCCTCTATCTCTCCCTCTCTACACACTCTCCTCTCTCGCTCTCCCTTCCCCCCTCTCCCATTTCTCCCTCCCATCTCACTCTCCCCCATCTCTCTCTCTTCCCCCTCTCTCCCTCTCTTTTACCACCCCTCTCTCTTCCCCCTCTCTCTCCCATTCTCTCCTACCCTCTCCACCCCCTCTTTCTTCCCTCACCCCTCTCTCTCTCTTCCCTCTCTCCCCCCCTCCCACCTCACTCTCCCCCTCTCTCTCCTACCTCTCCCTCTTCTCTCTCTCTCTCCATTCACGCCCCCTCTGTCTCTCTCCTCTCACCCCCCTCTCTCTCTCCCCCCACTGTCTCCCTGTCTCCTTCCCCTCTCTCTCCACCTCCCTTTGAGAGTCTCTCCCTTCGGCACAGAGACTCTCGCGGCAGCGGCACAACGCTTCCGACGGCTCCGCGGCCCGGGACTCTTGCACTGTCCGAGTGCTCCATGGCCGGAGCTGCAGCGTCAGCCCCGCAAACACTCAACAGCGCCGCAAATACTCGCAAGTCCTGGCACCCCGCATCTGTTCCCGCTGCTGGTTCTGCTCCCATCCCTCCCGCAGCCCCTGCTCCAACACCCGCGGACCATGCAGTTTATCCGAGTTTTTAAATTTTCGTTGATCACAAAATTGCTCACCACTGAGCGTGAGAAATTTCTGATCTGCGTGAGAGTTTGCTTGAGGGCGTGAGTCTCACGCTCAAAGCGTGAGAGTTGGCAGCCCTGTCTATCCTTCCAGAGCAGCCTACCATGCGGCACCTTGTCGAACGCCTTACTGAAGTCCATATACACAACATCTACAGCTCTGCCTTCATCAATCTTTTTGCTCGCGTCTTCAAAAAAATCAAATCAGATTTGTGAGACACGACCTCCCACATACAAAACCATGCTGACTGTCCCTAATCAGTCCTTGCCCATCCAAATGCCTGTATATCCTATCCCTCAGAATACTCTCCAGTAACTTACCAACTACAGATGTTAAGCTCACCGGCCTATAGTTCACAGCATTTTTCCTGCACCCCTTCTAGGAAAGAGGCACAACATTTGCCACCCTCCAATCCTCTGGCACCACTCCTGTATTTAAGGACAACTCATACATTTCAACCAGCCCCGCAATTTCCTCTCTAGTTTCCTGCAATGTCCTCAGATATATCTGCTCAGGCCCCGGAGATTTGTCTATCTTCAAACACGACAGTACCTTCAGTACTTCCTCGACGGTAACCCTGACTGCGCTCATGACACTTCCAGCGACTGCTCCAATTTCCTCCGTCCTACTGTTTTTCTCCTTAAAAAATACAGAGAAGATATACTCATTGAGGACCTTGCCCATCTCCTGTGGTTCCAAACAGAGGTGACCGCTTTTATTCCTGAGAGGTCCCACTCTCTCTCTCTCTCTCTCTCTCTCTCTCTCTCGCTCTCGCTTCCCTTTTCCCTCTAATGTATTTATAAAATCTTTTGGGATTGTCTTTTCGGCACAAATGACGTTGGGAAGAAGACCTTCTGCAGCGTGACTTCAGAGACTCAGTAGAAGGCTGTAAAGCAGGACCTTCAGGGTGGTTATTTCCAGTTTGCTTCCAGTTCCTCGTGCTGGTGAGGGCAGGAACAGGGCGATAGGGGATCTGAATGTGTGACTGAGGAGCTGGTGCGGGAAGCAGGGATTTAGATTCTTAGACTACTGTGATCTGTTATGGGGGAAGGGTGATTTATACAAAAAGGACGGGTTGGACCTTAACAGGAGGGGAACCTGCATTCTGGCAGGCAGGTTTGCCATTGTTACACGGGTGGGTTTAAACTAAATAGTGGGGGGGAAGGAGACAAATTGGAAATATAAGGATGGAGTTAAAGGTAAAGAGAGTATAAGAAAAGTTAAGAAAGACACCAGAATTAACGGAGCAGACAGCTCAGGAAGGGACAGGAGACTATGGCCAAGTGAAATAGGAATCGATGTGAAAGGTGAGGGGAGTAATGGATTACAAAGTATAAGAAATAAAGTGGATGAGCTTGAGGCTCAGTTAGAAATTGGCAAGTATGAAGTTGTAGGAATTACAGAGACATGGCTGCAAGAGGACCAGGGCTGGGAACTGAATATTCAAGGCTATACATCCTATCGAAAAGACAGACAGGTGGGCAGTGGGGGTGGGGTAGCTCTGTTGGTGAGGAATGAAATTCAGTCCCTTGCGAGGGGTGACATAGAATCAGGAGATGTAGTATGGATAGAACTGAGGAATTGTAAGGGTAAAAATACCCCAATGGGAGTTATCTACAGGTCCCCAAACAGGAGCCTGGATATTGGGTGCAAGTTGAATCAAGAGTTAAAATTGGCATGTTGCAAAGGTAATGCTACGGTTGTTATGGGAGATTTCAACATGCAGGTAGACTGGAAAAATCAGGTTGGTACTGAAACCCAAGAAAGGGAGTTTGTGGAGTGCCTCCGTGATGGATTCTGAGAGCAGCTTGTACTGGAGCCTACCAGGGAGAAGGCAATTCTGGATTTAGTGTTGTGTAATGAACTGGATTTGATAAGGGAACTCAAGGTAAAGGAGTCATTAGGAGGTAGTGACCATTGTTTTAATCTACAATTTGAGAGGGAGAAGGGAAAATCGAAATTGTCAGTATTGGGGACTATGGAGCCATGAGGTAGAAGCCGGCCAAAGTTGACTGGAAAGATACACTAGCAGGGGTGACAGTGAAACAACAATGGCAGGTATTTCTGGGAATAATACAGAAGGTGCAGGATCAGTTCATTCCAAAGAAGAAGAAAGATTCCAAGGGCAATAAGGGGCGACCGTGGCTGACAAGAGACGTCAAGGACGGTATTAAAATAAAAGAGATGTATAACATAGCAAAGATGAGCAGGAAGCCAGAGGATTGAGTAACTTTTAAAGATCAACATAAGATAACTAAAAAAGCAATACGGGGAGAAAAGATGAGGTACGAAGGTAAGTTATCCAAGAATATAAAGGAGGATAGTAAAGACCCTTGAAGACTGAAACAGGTGAATTTATTATGGGGAACAAGGAAATGGCAGATGTTGAACAGGTACTTTGGATCCATCTTCACTAAGGAAGATACAAACAATCTCCCTGATGTACATGCACTGATGTACTAGTGGCCAGAGGATCTAGGGTGATGGAGGAACTGAAGGAGATCCACATTAGGCAGGAAATGATGTTGGGTAGACTGATGGGACAGAAGGCTGATAAATCCCCAGGGCCTGATGGTCACATTGATGATCATTTTCCAATGTTGTATAGATTCAGGATCAGTTCCCATGGATTGGAGGGTAGCTAATGTTATCCCACTTTTTAAGAAAGGCGGGAGAGAGAAAACAGGGAATTAAAGACCAGTTAGCCTGACATCAGTAGTGGGGAAGATGCTGGAGTCAATTATAAAAGATGAAATAGCGGCACATTTGGATAGCAGTAACAGGATCGGTCCGAGTCTGCATGGATTTACGAAGGGGAAATCATGC
Organism: Amblyraja radiata; assembly: GCF_010909765.2. Classification (NCBI taxonomy): domain Eukaryota; kingdom Metazoa; phylum Chordata; class Chondrichthyes; order Rajiformes; family Rajidae; genus Amblyraja; species Amblyraja radiata. Next base: position 180,289,694 of record NC_045956.1, read on the forward strand.
TTGACTAATCTGGAATTTTTTGAGGATGTAACAATGAAAATGGACAAGGGAGAGCCCGTGGATGTAGTGCACTTGGACTTTCAGAAAGCCTTGGATAAGGTCCCACATAGGAGATTAGTGGGCAAAATTAGGGCACATGGTATTGGGGGTAGAGTGCTGACATGGATAGAAAATTGGTTGGCAGACAGAAAAACAGAGTAGGGATTAACGGGTCCCTTTCAGAATGGCAGACACTGACTAGTGGGGCACCACAAGGCTCAGTGCTGGGACCGCAGCTATTTACAATATACATTAATGATTTAGATGAAGGGATTAAAAGTAACATTAGCAAATTTACAGATGACACAGAGCTGGAGCTGGGTGGCAGTGTGAACTGTGAGGAGGATGCTTTGAGGATGCAGGGTGACTTGGACAGGTTGGGCGAATGGGCAGATGCATGGCAGATGCAGTTTAATGTAAATAAATGTGAGGTTAACCACTTTGGTTGCAAGAACAGGAAGGCAGATTATTACCTGAATGGTGTCAAGTTAGGAAAAGGGGAAGTACAATGAGATCTGGGTGTCCTTGTTTATCAGTCACTGAAAGTGCATGCATGCAGGTACAGCAGGCAGTGAAGAAGTGAATGGCATGTTGGCCTTCATAACAAGAGGAGTTGAATATTGGAGCAAAGAGGTCAGAGGTCCTTCTGCAGTTGTACAGGGCCCTGGTGAAACCGGTCTATACCTGTCCCATGCATCCTTCTTGTTTTTGACTAACGTCTCAATTTCCCTCGTCATCCAAGCTTCCTTACGTTTGCCTGCTTTGCCTTTCACTCGAACAGGGACGTACACATCCTGAGCTCTCTTCAGAACACTTTTAAAAACATCCCGCTTTTCCGATGGTCCTTACCCCTCAAATCAACTTGAGCAAGACCTTCTCTCATACCCTCAAAGTTGAGCATTTTAACACGTGGACCCTCTCCGTCCCGATCCATAACTATCTTAAACCTAATTGAACTGTGGTAACTTGTCCCAAAAGGCTCCTTACATATTAACTTGTCTTTCCCAATACTAGATCCAGCGTTGCCCTCTTACATGTGGGGGCTTCCACATACTGCTTAAGAAAACTCTTCTGAACACTTTTGAGGAATTGCACCCTGTCTAAACTCTTCACGCTATGATTTTCCCAGTCTAGATTCGGAAAGTTGAAATCCCCCACTACAACAACCTTATTTGACCTAGAGCTGTCTGCCAGCTCCTGGCACATTTGCTCTTCTAATTCCCGTTGACTTATTCGGGGGTCTGTAGTACACCCCCAACAAGGTGATCATCCCTTTGTTCCTCAGCTCCACCCATATAGCCTCACTAGACGAACCGTCCGTAATGTTACCTCTGTACACAGCCGTGACATCCTCCTTAACCAACAATGCAAATCCCCCTCCTTTTTTCCTCACCCCCGTCTCTCCTGAAGTACCCCGGAACATTGAGCCGCCAGTCCTGCCCCTCCCTTAACCAGGTTTCACACATGGCTACAATGTCCCAATCGCTCGTACCTATCCACACCCTAAGCTCATCTGCCTTACCTGTCAAGCCCCTTGCATTAAAATATGTGCAGTTTAAACCAACCCTCCTTCCTCACTATCCGGCTTTTTGCTTATCCTGTCCATTAACCTTTCCCACACCACGCTCCAAGCCATCTTCTAGCCTCTCCTGTGCCTCTGTCCTCCACTAGATCCCACCCCACTCCCAATCTAGTTTAAAATGTCCCGTGTAGCATTAGCAAACCTTCCCGCTAGGATGTTGGTCCCCCTCCAGTTTTGGTACAACCTGTCCCTTTTATACAGATCACCCTGTTAAAGTCCGATTCGTTTCAAACAGATAACAATACAAAAGTTAGTAAAAATGCAGTAGTCTTTATTTCACCAGGAGGGTGTGGGTGAACAGGTTCCGAGTATGACAATACAGACCACTAAGCTCCTGATGTTCCACACAAAGATGTAATGTTCAATCACATTACTTATATCCCAATAATCAGCAACTCAGCAATTCTTTATCTTACAGAGCATTGTACAGCCTCTTGGCTTGTCCATGTAGGGTAATATCAAATATTGGCAGGTTCTTCCGATAGAGGAAAGATTATAGACAATAGGTGCAGGAGTAAGCCCTTCGAGCCAGCACCGCCATTCAATGTGATCATGGCTGATCATCCACAATCAGTACCCCGTTCCTGCCTTCTCCGCATATCCCTTGACCCCGCTATCTTTAAGAGCTCTGTCTAGCTCCAGTGATCCGGCCTCCACGCCCTCTGAGGCAGAGAATTCCACAGACTCACAACTCTCTGTGTGAAAAAGTAATTCCTCATCTCCGTTCCAAATTGCTTACCCTTTATTCTTAAACTGTGGCCCCTGGTTCTGGACTCCCCCAACATCGGGAATATGTTTCTTGCCTTTGATGTGTCCGAACCCTTGATAATCTTCTATGTTTTCAATAAGATCCCTCTCGTCCTTCTAATTCCAGAGTATACAAGCCCAGGCGCTTCATTCTCTCAGCATATGACAGTCCCGCCATCCCAGAAATTAAACTGGTAAACCTATGCTGCATTCCCTCAATAGCAAGAATGTCCTTCCTCAAATTGGGAGACCAAAACTGCACACCATACGCCAGGTGTGGTCTCACTAGGGCCCTGTACGTCTTCAGAAGGACCTCTTTGCTCCTATACTCAACTCCTCTTGTTATTGAGGCCAACATGCCATTTGATTTCTTCACTCCCTGCTGTACCTGCATGCAGTGAAGAAATTTCATTGACTGATGAACAAGGACCCCCAGATCCCGTTGTACTTTCCCTTTTTCCATTGACTGCATTTAGATAATAATCTGCCTTCCTGTTTTTGCCACCAAAGTGGATAACTTCACACTTATCCAAATTAAACTGCATCTGCCCACTAACCCAACCTGTCCAAGTCACCCTGCATCCTCATAGCATCCTCTTCACACTGCCACCCATCTTTGTGTCATCTGCAAATTTGCTAATGTTACTTTTAATCCCTTAATCTAAATCATTAATCTATATTGTAAATAGCTGCGGTCCTAGCACTGAGGCCTCGTGATACCCCACTAGTCACTGCCTGCCATTCTGAAAAGGACCCGTTAATCCCGATTCCTTGTTTCCTGTCTGCCAACCAATTTTCTATCCATGTCAGCACCCTACCCGCAATAAATACCATGTGCTCTAATTTTGCCAACTAATCTCCTATGTGGGACCTTATCAAATGCTTTCTGAAAGTCCAGGTCCACTATATCTACTGACTCCCTTGTCCATTTTCCTAGTTACATCCTCAAAAAATTCCAAATTATTCAAGCATGATTTCCTCTTGGTAAATCCATGCTGACCCGACTGATCCTGCTACTGCTATCCAAATGTTTTATGATTGACTCCAGCATCTTCCCCACCACCGATGTCAGGCTAACTGGTCTATAATTCCCCGTTTTCCCTCTTAAAAAGTGGGATAACATTAGCTACCCTCCAATCTACAGGAACTGATCCTGAAGCTATAGAACATTGTAAAATGATCACCAATGCGTCTACAATTTCTAACTTCATTAAGTACTCAGGAATGCAGACCATCAGGTCCTCGGGATTTATCAGCCTTCAGCCCCATCAGTCTACCCAACACCATTTCCTGTCTAATGTGAATTTCCTTCAGTTCCCCATATATGGTTTTGCTCGGAAGCTATTTCTTATTTTTGCAGATTCAAATGGCCTTGTTTTTTGATCTTGTTGATTCAATGTCTGTACATCTTTCTGAATGTTTATATCAGAAGAGCAAAACATCTAGTGTTCTTGTGCTGAAATATCGCTAGTGTTTATTATTACAAAACAAGACACCTGGTGTTTTGTAATAGAAGGCAAAACATCTAGTGTTCTTGTGCTGATATCTCGCTAGTGTTTTTATTGAAAGACAAAACATCTGGTGTTCTTGTGCTAAAATCTTGCTAGTGTTTGGAGGAAAGGTTAAGCATCCATTTTGTGACTTCTAAATCTACAACAGACTCCATCTTGTAACTTACTACTTCATTTAACTCTTTCAACCTCCTGCCCCGGAAGAGATCCCAATGATCCAGAAATATGAATCCCTGCCCCGACTGCTCCCCCTCACTCTTGCGGATGCCATGCAGCCGCTCCGGGACGTCCTGGACCCTGGCGCCAGGGAGGCAACACACCATCCTGGAGTCTCACCTGTTGCCGCAGAATCTCCTGTCCACACCTCTGACGATGGAGTCTCACACCACTACGGCTCTGCCTGACGTCACTCTTCCCCGTTGAGCCAAAGCACTAGGGTTGGAATCACAGCCCTGGCGACCACTCAATCTTGTGTCGCCCACTTCCAAGAGGGTGTACCCGTTTTCATTTGGTACAGCCACTGGAGTCTCCTGCACTCTACGTTTACTCCTCTTTTTCACAGTCACCCACCTTCACTCTTCTTGTATTCCTGGTGTGACAACCTCACTGTAGGTTCTGTCCAGGAAATTCTCGTTTTCCCGGGTGGCCTTGAGGTCATCCAAATGCTGCTCCATTCCCCAACGCGTTCATTCAGGAGCTGCAGCTGGACACAATTTCCGCAGGTGTGGTTTCCAGCACTGTACCTGACTTCCCACATCCTGCAGGAAACACACTGCACCATCTTGTCTGCCATTTCTTCAGGGCAAAAGTCACAAATCACAAATTTCAATCAAGTGTAGCCTTCTTGAGCCAAAGACTCGCACGTTGTACTATTAACTGTACATGTGTGTATTGGTTGTCGTGTTGTATTTCTTTTAACGGAGGAGAAGCAAATGGAATTTCGTTGCTCAGTTTTGTGCAATGACAATAAACATATTCTATTCTTTACTCACCAAGGTCGCACTGCTACAGCTACACTTCTTTTTAATCTCTTACCTAATTATCTACTTTAGGGCTAATTAGTAAATTACCTGAACCTGAGTCTTGGAGCTCTTTTTAAACTGTCTTTCCCTGTCACTCACCTTCTTTCTCACAGACTTTGAAGCCAATAGTCTCTTCTCCTGCTTGCTACTTCTCCTGCTTGCTACTTCTCCAAGCTCCATGTAAGGACTGCGACTAGGACCAGGTCTTGGCGCTCTTCTTAAACTATCTTTCCCTGTCACTCACCTTCTTTCTCATGGACTTTATACTTTATACATATACTTCTCTCTGGTCTCACAGAACGTAGAACAGTACAGCACAAGAACAGACTTCAGCCAGCAATGTCTGCCGAACATGATGCCAAGATCAGCTCTTATCCACATGCACATAATCCATATCCCCCTCCATTCCTTGCATATCCATATGCCTATCCAAAAGCCTCTGAATTGCCAATATCGTATCTGCCCTAATCAGCACATTCCAGGCATTCACCACGCTATGTGTAAAAAAACTTGCCCTGCACATCTCCTTTAAACTTTGCCGCTCTCACCTTTAGTCAGAGGGTGGTGAATCTGTGGAATTAATTGCCACAGAAGGCTGTGGCGGTCGTTAATGGATATTTTTAAGGCAGAGATAGATAGATTCTTGATTAGTACGGGTGTCAGGTTATGAAGGGCCGAATGGCCTACTCCTGCACCTAATTTCTATGTTTCTATGGGGAGAAGGCAGGAGAATGGGGTTACGGAGGAGAGGTAAATCAGCCATGATTAAATGGTGGAGTAGACAATGGGCCGAATGGCCTAATTCTGCTCCTATCACTTATGAACTTAAGGCTATTGACATCTAGTATTGGATTTTTCCATTCTGTGAGAAAGGTTCTGTCTACCCTATCTATGCCGCTCATGATTTTATATACTTTCAGGTCTCCCGCAACCTCTAGCGTTCCAGAAAAATAATCCAAGCCTGTTTAACTGCTCCCTGTAGCTAATATCCCCTAAACCAGGTAACATTGTTTGGTTTCATTTATAATGGTCATGAGTGCATAGGTACCTTTTGGTAAGGCAACTCACCATCTGGGAATCGATCTTAATACCTCTGTGCTGCTGTCACAAGCAGCCCCGTAAGTTAGGTCAGATGTGTGGTTGTATTCTCGGCCCAGTTTCACCAATCCCCGCAAAATGTCAGTAATCCAACTTTACCTTTGCGTCTCTCCTGGTATGATAAAGACCAGTATACTTGTCACCTTTCTAATTATGTTAATTTTCAATGATCCCACAAGGAAATCCAGGTCCCTCTAAACGCCAACACCTTTTATTGTATCCTGAAAATCAAAAACAAAAGTCAGGAAATCTAGTTTAGATTATTGTCATGTGTACCGAGGTACAGTGAAAAACTTTTATTGTGTGCTATCCAGTCAGCAGAAATAATATACATGATTACTATCGAGCTATCCACAGTGTACAGATACATGATAAAGGGTTTAATGTTTTTTGCAACAAAAACGAAATCTGAATCAAAAATAAAAGGGAAATATTAGGTCGAGCAGCTTCTGGGGAAAGGGAAACAGAGCAAACTGTAGGGATGACATACTCTAGTTTGGCCATTTGCTGATGGTTATGAGCAGTTCATGTCGATACTCACTGTGTTATAGAAACATAGAAAATAGGTGCAGGAGGAGGCCATTTGGCCCTACGAGCCAGCACTGTCATTCATTGTGATCATGGCTGATCATCCACAATCAGGGCGGTCACGGTGGCGCAGCAGTAGAGTTGCTGCCTTACAGTGAATGCAGTGCCGGAGCTTGTCAAGTACTTTTAACTTGACAAGTACTTTTATTTTGCATTTAGCTTGTCAAGTACTTTTATAATTTTATACGTTTCAATAAGATCCCCTCTCATTCTTCTAAATTCGAGTGAATACAAGCCCAGTTTTTCCAATCTTTCCTCATATGAGTCCTGCCATCCCGGGGGTTAACTGGTAAACCTACGCTGCACTGCCTCAATAGCAAGGATGTCCTTCCTCAAATTAGGAGACCAAAACTGCACACACTACTCCAGATGTGGTCTCACCAGAGCCCTGTACAACTGCAGAAGGACCTCTTTACTCCTATACTCAAATCCTCGCGTTATGAAGGTCAACATGCCATTAGCTTTCTTCACTGCCTGCTGTACGTGCATGTTTACTTTCAGTAACTGGTGTACAAGGACACCCAGGTCTCGTTGCACTTCCCTTTTCCCTAATCTGACACCATTGAGTTAATAATCTGCTTCCTTGTTCTTGCCGCCAAAGTGGATAACCTCACATTTATAAACATTATACTGCATCTGCCCACTCACTCAACCTGTCCAAGTCACCCTGCAACCTCCTAGCATACTGTTCACAGTTCACACTGCCACCCAGCTTTTGTGTCCACTGCAACTTTGCTAGTGTTACTTTTAATCCCATCACCTAAATCATTAATATGTATTGTAAATAGTTGCGGTCCCAGCACCGAGCCTTGCGGCACTCCACTCGCCACTGCCTGCCATTCTGACAGGGACCCGTTTATTCCTACTCTTTGTTTCCTGTCTGCCAACCAATTCTCTATCCATGTTGTGTCTGCAGGTCCTGCTGCTGCGGCGGAGAAAGCTACTGCTCAACAGGAGGCTGATGCCCAGCAGGTGAGTGCAACTCTTTACTTACTGCAGAATTGTAGAGGCTAGCCCTTGGTAATTACTGTCTAGTGTTGCTTCTATATGGTCTCGACACATCCGTTATTCTGAATAAAAGGACATACCTTTGGAGAGGAGATGAGGAATTTCCTGGACAGAGGGTGATGAATCAATGGAATTCATTGCCACAGACGCATGTGGGGGCCAAGTCAATGGATATTTTTAAAATAGATATTCTTTATTAGTACGGGTCTCAGGAGTTGTGGGGGGAAGGCAGGAGAATGGGGTTATGAGGGAGAGATAGAACAGCCATGATTGAATGGCTTAGTAGGCTTGATGGACCGATTGGCCTAATTCTGCTCCTATGATTTATGAACTTATCTCTCTCTGTCCGGAAACTGATAACTGATCATGCTGGGGACTATGGGTTGGCAATGGAGGGCAGTGTTCCTGTTATTTCCGTTGGAGCTGACTGTTGTGTTGTTTTCCAAAGATGAATGAAATGAGGAAGAGTGGGCGTGTGGTTCACATCACTGACCTGCCACTTGATGGTTATACTGAAGAAGACATCTCAAAACTGACCCAGCCTTTCGGAAAACTCACTGGCATTAAGTTGGTGCGCTCCAAAAATGAGGTAAAGTTGCGTCGGAAATTGAGAAAAGAACGTTAAAGTCACATTGACGTTTCCATCGGGCAGAAAATACAGAAGTTTGAAAGTGCTTACCACCGGAGCATGGGTAGCAGGTTGGCTTAATGGCAGAAGACATAAAGCTTCGCAGTAAAGGGGGGTTTTTCTGCTTGGCTGCCAGTGACTAAAGGAGTTCCACAAGGGTTGGTACTGGTGCCACTACTCTTCACGTTGTATATTAACATAGAAAATAGTTGCAGGAGTAGGCCATTCGGCCCTTCGAGCCTGCACCGCCATTCAATATGATCATGGCTGATCATCCAACTCAGTATCCTGTACCTGCCTTCTCTCCATACCCCCTGATCCCTTTAGCCACAAGGGCCACATCTAACTCCCTCTTAAATATAGCCAATGAAGTGGACGAGGGTATTGAAGGCTTTGTGGCCAAGTTTGCGGATGATATCAAAATAGGTGGAGGGGCAGGTAGTGTAGAGAAAGCAGGGACTCTGCAGAAGGACTTGGACAAGTTGGGAGAGTGGGCAGAGAAGTGGCAGATGGAATATAGTGTAGCAAAGTGTGGAGTAATGCATTTTGGTAGTAGGAGTAAAGGCGTAGACTATTTTCTAAATGGGGAGAGAATCCAGAAATTGGAGGGGCAAAGGGACTTGGGAGTGTTGGTGTAGGATTCCCAAAACGTTAATCTGCAAGTTTAGTAAAGAAGGCAAACGTAATGCTAGCATTTATTTTGAGTGGGCTTATATACAAAAACAGGGATGCTGAGGCTCCATAAGGCGCTGGTCAGGCCGCATGTGGAATACTGTGAGCAATTTTGGACACTATATATGAGGAAGGATGTGCTGGCCCTGGAGAAGGTCCAGAGGAGGACTACAAGAATGATCCGAGGAATGAGTGGATTAACATATGATGAGCGTTTGTCGGCACTGGGCCTGTACTCGATGTAGTTCAGAGGAATGAGGGGGGACCTCATTGAAACGTACAAAATAATGAACGGCTTGGATAGAGTGACAATAGACAATAGGTGCAGGAGTAGACCATTCGGCCTTTCGAGCCAGCACCGCCATTCAATGTGATCATGGCTGATCTCTCCCAAACTTCTCCCCATATCCCTTGATTCTGCTAGCTCCTAGAGCTCTATCTAACTCTTTTAAATTCATCCAGTGAATTGGCCTCCACTGCCTTCTGTGGCAGAGAATTCCACAAATTCACAACTCTCTGTATGAAAAAGTGTTTCCTCATCTCCGTTCTAAATGCCTTACCCCTTATTCTTTAACTGTGGCCCCTGGTTCTGAACTCGTCCAACATCGGGAACATGTTTCCTGCCTCTAGCGTGTCCAAACCCATAATAATCTTATATGTTTCAATAGGTTTTCCTCTCATCCTTCTAAATTTCAGAGTATATTCAGAGTATATTAGCTCAGCCGCTCCATTCTCTCAGCATATGGCAGTCCTGACAAACGGGGAATTAACTTTGTGTAGAGAGGATGTTTCCACGGTGGGAGATTCTCGGACTAGAGGTCATAGCCTCAGAATTAAAAGACATTCCTTTTGGAAAGAGATGAGAAGGAATTTCTTTAGCCAGAGGGTGTTGAATCTGGAATTCATTGCCACAGATGGCCGTGGAGGCCAAGTCAATGGATATGTTTAAGGCAGAGATAGATAGATTCTTGATTAGTACGGGTGTCAGGGGTTATGGGGAGAAGGCAGGAGAATGGGGTTAGATCAGCCATGATTGAATGGCGGAGTAGGCTTGATGGGCCGAATGGCCTATTCGCACTCCTATCACTTGTGACCTTATGACTTGAGGACTGGTGTTATCAAATTTCTAAACTGTCCTTCCATGCACTGAGCACAGTCCTGATTTCCTCGCCTGCCTCATTGCAGAAATTGGAAATTGTCTCTGGAACTGTTATGCTACAATGCCGAGGAATGATATTCTGCACACTGCTAACTTTCTCTTTGTTCCACCTTTGGTACTTGAGCTTGGCTTGATTGTATTTATGTATAATATTATCTGATCTGTAGATATCACGCAAACAAAGCTTTTCACTGTACCTTGGTGCACGTGTCAATGCATTCTTCAGGTTCACAACTGATGTTCCAACGGTTGAAGAGATAGCAATGTAACTTCAGTGCTCACTGGCTCACATATTAAACTATATGCGAGTTGGTAAAATAAGTGACCATTGTAAATTGTCCTGAGTACATGGATGAGTGGTAGAAACTGGGAGGAGTTGAAGGGAATGGGGGAGAGTAAAATGGGATTAATGCTGAATTGGACAATAGACAATAGGTGCAGGAGTAGACCATTCGGCCCTTCGAGCCAGCACCGCCATTCAATGTGATCATGGCTGATCATCCCCAATCAGTACCCCATTCCTGCCTTCTCCCCATATCCCCTGACTCCGCTATCTACAAGAGCCCTATCTAGCTCTCTCTTGAAAGTTTCCAGAGAACCGGCCTCCACCGCTCTCTGAGGCAGAGAATTCCACATACTCACAGAACTCCATGCTTGTTTATTTTCTCATTTGCTCTGCTTGATGTACTCGTGTGGTATGATTATCCCAGATAGGATGCAAAAAGTATTTAATCTCTAGACACAAAATGCTGGAGTGACTCAGCGGGTCAGGCAGCATCTCTGGAGAGAAGGAATAGGTGACGTTTCGAGTCGAGACCCTTCTTCAGTCACACGTGACAATAATAAACCAAACCAATGCCATTTTCCTGCACAATCCCCTGTGATATCCTATTATTTATGGATCTCTGCTTTGAATGAATTTGTTGTCTGAGCTTCCACTGCTTTCTGGAAGAGAGAATTCCAAAGCTTAACCACCCTCTGAATGATGAGCTATTATGTTATTTCACTCTTAAATGTCTCCTCCTTATTCTGAGAGAGAGTATATTTGTTCCACACTACTCATTCTCTCTGTTCGTGCTAAATATATCATGTTAAGTTGTGAAAAGGCCATTACAACGTGGGAAAGCCTCATTCTTCTAAACAATAAAGTGCTCAGGTTTTGGTTTATTGTTGTCACCGTGGGATACAGTAACAAGCTTTTGTTTGAGTACTATCCAATCAAATCAGATACCACTCTGCATGAATACAATCAAGCCAGATTCCAGTACAAAAGAGAACAATACCTAAGGGCAGAATACAGTTCTCAGCATTGTAGCATAACACTTCAGATGAAAAGTCCCCAATAATGTAGGTGGGAGAATGAATTATAGCCTAGCTTATGGAAGGACCATTCAAAAGCCTGGTAACAGAGAAGAATCTGCACCTGGGTGGTGGAGTGCACTTTCTACCTTCTGTATCTTCTGCCCGACTGGAGTGGGAAGAAGGAGGAATTACTTTGATGGGAAAGGGGCTTGATGATGTTGGTTTGTTGTCACATGTACCTAGATACAGTGAAATTCATTTTGCATACTATACGTTAAAGATCTTATTATACATAATCACAATCAAACTGAAGTACGAGCATGTAAGAATAGTAGATTACACCGGGGCAGTAGACAGGTGTTGCCTCGTCTCAGGCACCTACTTCCAACCTTCAAGTTCAAAGTTGTTAATTGTACATCTTAACTTGGTCTTATGGTCTTACCTTAAACATTGTCCTTTCCTAAGGCAGTGTGAAATGTAGAGATAGTCCACGATGGAAAGTCTGTCTGTGTAATGGCCTGGGTGGAGGTTGGTTGAAGCTTGGATTTGGTGGATTTAAAGATTGTGAAGAGGAATATAGAAGATGAGTATAACAACATTTAAAAGGCATTTGGACAGGTACATGGATAGGAAAGGTTTTGAGAGAGATGGGATAAACGTGAGCAAATGGGACTGGCTTAGATGGGACATCATGCTTGTCATGGATAAGTTGGACCAAAGGGCCTGTTTCCATACTGTATGATTTAAGAAGAAAGGACTAGTGGGAGTTGAGTGCTTCCAAGTACTAAGACCTGTGCTATGTTGTTGATGGCTCGAAGGGACGAATGGCCTACTCCTGCACCTATTGTCCATTGTCTATTGAATGTCCTTTTTTTGGTCAAAAATAGGCTTTCCTGGAGATGGTGTATAAAGAGGCTGCAGTGGCAGTGGTGGAGTTCTACAGCATCACACCAGCGGAGATCAATCGCCGGCAGGTGACCATGGTGTTACTGGGACAGAAGAAGGAAATTCCTAAACTGGTAGGTGGTGAGCTGGTTGCTTTTCTCTAGGAGGGAGTGAGAGCAGGCCTTGTGTTGGTATCCATAGAGCCTGTGTGAAAGTTGAGGCAAGTCCTGAGTTAGATGGCCACTTGCATCTTCAGAACTCTGCTCAAATAGGGCAGCTGAGACATCTTTGGAACGTGGAGGAAAACATGTGTTTCTATGGCAGTTGTGAAGAAAACAAACGAAATGCTAGCATTAATTTCAAGAGAGCTAGAATACAAAAACAGTTGGACTGTAAGGCGCTGGTCAGGCTACATTTGGAATATTGTGAGCAATTTTGGGCACCATATTTGAGGAAGGGTGTACTGGCCCTGGAGAGGGTCCTGAGGAGGTTTACAAGAATGATCCCAGGATTGGGTGGGTTAACTTATTTATGATGATCGTTTGACGGCACTGCAGTTTAGAATGATGAGGGGAGGGGCCTCATTGAAACGTACAGAATAGTGAAAGGCTTGGATGGAGTGGATGTAGAGGGGATGTTTCCACTGGTGGGGGAGTCTAGGACTCAGAAGCTTTTTGCTGTACCTAAACACATGACTGAACTGAACTGAAACTTTGAATCCTCTTGGAAATGGTGTTCATTGCACTGGGGAATAAACCTGAAAAAACAATCAATGGGGACTGAGAACAAAAAATAAAATGCTGGACAAACCGGACAGGTCAAGCAGAATCTGTTGACTTTTGCGTCCAGGTGCTGCTTGACCCACTAGGTCCCTCCAGCAGTTTATTTTACTCCAGATTCAACAAATTCTCCTGGGTCTCCAGTGGGGGCTGAGAATTTGATTGCTATTTACCAAAAAGCAACCATTTTTGGCTGAGATAATTTATCTTTGATGTGCTCTCCCTGTTAGTCTTTTAGTAGGGAACTATTTGCTGATTCAGTCTTTAGCATGGCAGGATGACAAAATGAAACTGAAAAATACTAAAAGTTGTTTATTTTTTGTTTAAATAGGATCAGAAAGAACAGTTACCGAGCCAAGCTGCTACTGCGGTACAGTAAGTATCTGACGCGCTATATTTAAGAGGGAGATAGATGTGGCCCTTGTGGCTAAAGGGATCAGGGGGTATGGAGAGAAGGCAGATACAGGATACTGAGTTGGATGATCAGCCATGATCATATTGAATGGCGGTGCAGGCTCGAAGGGCCGAATGGCCTACTCCTGCAGCTATTTTCTATGTTTCTAAGAGCAGATCTTGAACAATTTAGCCTGACAGGTATAGATTGTGAAGATAGACACAAAATGCTGGAGTAACTCAGTGGGACAGGCAGCATTTCTGGAGAGAAGGAATGGGTGACGTTTCGGGTCGAGACCCTTCTGACTGGTATAGATTGTGCATCAATCCCAGATTTGTCGGTGGATATCGGCATTACCCTTCCGGAAAACAAACACCAGGCAGAATTAATATTCAATGTGTCTGAGTAATGGATACTCTATAGATACTCTAGTAGATTGTGTTTTGATGCATAAAGCAGAGTAAGCTTTTGTAGTGAGGTGATAACAAGAATCCTATGGTTTTGCACCATATTATGGAGCAGTGATGATAATTATTACCTGCCGTTTTTAATATTCAAAGTCACAATAGAGATTGCTATGTAACCTCCATTCAACGAGAACCCAGTGTAACGTGAGGGAGGAAAGGTTTAATAAGATCTTGATGGGCATTTTTTTTAACAGAGGATGGTGTGTATTTGGAACGAGCAACATGTGGAAGTAGTTGAGGCAGGTCTAATAACAACATTTAACTGACATTTGGCAGGTATGTGGTTTAGAGGGATGTGAACCAAATGTGGGCAATTAGGACTGGCTTGGTTAATCAACTTGGACGGCACAGACAGGTTAAAGGGCCTGTTTTCATGTTGTATGATTCTGGCTGCCGACCAATGACACTCATGTCCATTGTGGTCAAGTCAAGTCAAGAGAGTTTATTGTCATGTGTCCCAGATAAGACAATGAAATTCTTGCTTGCTGCAGCACAACAGAGTATTGTAAACAAAAATACAGAACAGTTCAGTTCAATATATACATAAATAAGCAGATAAAGTGCAATAAGCTGTTACAGTTCAGAGTCTGTTTGTTGGCGAGTTTAATAGCCTGATGGCTGTGGGGAAGTAGCTGTTCCTGAACCGGGATGTAACAGATTTCAGGCTCCTGTATCTCCTGTATCATCCGATGGTAGTGGAGAGATGAGTGCGTGGCCAGGATGGTGTGGGTCCTTGATGATGTTGGCTGCCTTTTTAACGTCAGTACCTCCACCAATGTAAAGCACCTTGGCCAACGAGAGTTGTTTTTTAAATGTGCCATAGAAATAAAGTGACTTGACTTGACTAGATCTCTTCGGTGGTGGGGAAGTCAGAGCTGATGATGGACTGGGCAGTGGTTACAACTTTCTGCATCCTTTTCCGCTCCTGGACCCTCAGATTGCTGAGCCAAGCCACGATGCAACCAGTCAGCATGCTCTCTACTGTGCACCTGTAGAAGTTCGAGAGTCCTCTTTGACATGCCGACTCTCCGTAGTCTTCTCAGGAAGTAGAGGCGCTGATGTGCTTTCTTTATGATTGCTTCAGGAGGTTGGTGATGACACAAATTAATTCCTGCCTCAGTAATGATGTGGACCCACTCCAATTTACCTACCCCCACAAGAGGATGGGCCGCAGATGTGATTTTGCTTGCTCTCAGATCTGTGCTGGGCCATTTGAACAATAGGAACACATATGTCATGTTGTTGTTCATCGACTACAGCTCGGTTATGTTCAACAACATAATCAGTTTCAACTCAGGAAACTCGGTCTCTCCCATGTATGCTACAGGATTTTCAATTTTTCAACTGTGACCAGTAGGTTCATGATCAGCCTCTTCCCAGCAACCATCAGGTTGTTGAACTGCCTGCAAAACCTTAACCGCAACCCTGCTTCAGCACCAAAACTCTGCTGACTGCACTACCATGGTTGTTCTGGTCTTTGCACCATCATCTTCCAGCTTACTGAGAATAACTGATAATTTATTGTACGTTGTTGCATCTGATGTTCCTATAAAGCTGCAATAAGTAAGAATGTCATTGTTCTGGTTCAAACCAGTGCATATGACTCTTCTCGATGCTTGATGGTGACACTGGTGCAAATGATGTAATTTGATCTGCTTTATATGCTTGTTGTCTTCCAATATGTTATTGCCTCACATTATCTTTCTCCTTGGTCTGCCTAGGAAAGAGCAGAATGCTCCTGGCACCAGTGCTGACCCTCAGGCAGCCACAGAAGCCAACACCCCTCACCCTGATGAAAGTAAGTTCACGTTCTGAGAAAGATTCATAAAATATTTTAAGGTAGACACAAAATACTGGAATAACTCAGCGGGACAGGCAGCATCTCTGGAGAGAAAAAAAGGGTGACGTTTCGGGTCGAGACTCTGAAGGGTCTCAACCCAAAACGTTACCCATCACTTCTCTCCAGCATTTTGTGTCTACCATTGATTTATACCAGCATCTGCAGTTCTTTCCTATACAATTAAATATTTTACTTGCCCAAAGGTGAGTTTATTTGCAGCTCAGAGTTGGGATATGTGCTATCCATCATCCACTGCCAACTTACCCTACATTAAAAATGAAGGTCGAATGAGCAATAATATTTTCTGAGTTTAATGAGCATTAAGGAGGAAGGTGACTGAACTTTATTGCCTTTCATCACAATGAGGAATGTTGATTCCACTGTGGTGGATCATTATGTTAAATTTTATTTTATGTAGCTGTGTGTATTATTTTTCACTTAGCATGGCTGTAAACTCAAATTTCAATGTACCTCAATTGGTTAAGTGACAATAACCGCAAACTTGAACTTAATTGACTTAGGTTAGAACTGCATTGGAAATGATAGACGTTGATGCTGTTAAAAGTTAATCTTCTATCCTGTCTTTGCTTTTGTCATGACCTGCATTTGTTCATGATTTCTAAGTCAAAGTATGTCAAGGTATTTCACAGAATGGTATCAAAGCAAATAGCGAAAGCTGATATCAGGTCAGATGTTCGAAAGCTCGGTCAAAGAAGTGATTTGTAGGAAGTCTTGAAACCAGATGCTTAAATCTGGAGCAAAAAACAAACTGCTGGAGGAACAGTGGGGGCAGAGGGAGGGATGACATTTCCTGATTTTAGAGACTGCCTTAAAGGCAGAAAAATTAACAGCACAGCTCCCCAATTCACGATGGGAAGGTTAACAGAATGCACAAGCATGTTTTGGATTAAACCCAACCTCAGTACAGGTTCTGAACCTCAACATATATTCTTGTGCATGTTGAGAATTAATCTCTTCACCAGAAACAGAAACCTATGCTGATTATCCCAAGAGGGTTTGAGATAAACAACTATATAGTTTTAAATCAGGCTATCACTGTTGGATTGCAAACTTGTTGACAGTAACCATTGCATGTTTAGTTAACTGTAGCTGACTGACTGATCTATTGTTTCAGAGACGAGTGAGGATGAAAGTGTCACAGTACAGACTCGGTCAGAGGTGAGTTCCTCTTGAGTTCCTTGTTGAAGTTAATGCGTGGAACCTCGCTGTTTAATACAAGTGGGTTGTTCTTCAAGGGAATTGGCAGTTCTTTGTAACAATTTTAAATTTGGCTGACATTTTCACCGGAGCCCCAGGTGTATATATCATACAGCACGGAAACAGGCTCTTCAGCTCTACTCCTCCATGCCGTTCAAAATGTTGGCTCTAAGCTGGTCCTCTTTGCCTGCGTTTGTTCCATATCCCCTCTAAACCTTTCCTATTCATGTACCTGCCTCAACTACCTCCTATGGCAGCTTGTTCCATATGCCCACCACCCGCTACATGAACAAGTTGCTCCTGGGAATTCTAATAAAGCTTTCCCCTCGCACCTTAAACCTCAGTTTTGATTCCCCATTGTCAGCATCTTGGTCGGCATATGCAAGTTGGGCTGAAGGACCTTGTTCTGTGCTTTATGACTAAAATTCATCACCAAGATTAAACTGCATCTGCCATTGCCCAGCCCATCTTACCAGCTGATCTATAATTCTGGAGCCCAACACCACCATTCTTACTATTGAGAAACCAATTTTCGTGCCACCTGCAATCCCCTTTCTCTTAGCTTGTTTTGACATCTGAAAGAGCATGATCGCCATTATAATCCCATAGTCATGTAGCACAGATCCAGGCCCTTCAGCACAACTGGTCCATGCTGACCAAGATGCCTCATCTAGGCTAGTCTCATTCGAACCCATGCCTGACCCATATCCATGTACCTGTCAAAATGTCTTGGAAATGTAATAGTATCTGCCTCAACTGCTTCATTTGGCAGTTTGTTTCATATACCTACCACCCTCTGAATGGAAATAATTACCCCTCGGGATCCAGTGAGAGCAAGAGGAACCTGCTCTCCTATTCTGTGCCCCGGCTGATAAAGGCAAGCATGCCTTCTGCACTATGCTATCTCCCAGTGCTGCCACTTACAAGAATCTTTAGAATTTGTGCACCAAAATACTTTGTTCCTCAATATTTTGCGGTTTTTAACTATAACCTATTAATATTTTACCCGTATATTGCCTTAACTTATATATGATACCTCTGAAAGCTTGTGGTTTCAAAGGATTACTTTTGCTTTGCAGGTTGTTTCCCTCAATGACAAAGGTAGAGTTATTCGAATTAGCAATCTTCCAGCTAAAGGATACACAGAGGATGACCTGAAAAGGCTGGCAAAACCCTTTGGACCAGTGTTGAATGTAGTTATCACATTCTCCCGAAACCAGGTGAGTGTTGCCCTCGTGACCGGTTTAAATACATTGAACATAGAAATGAACATGTCAAAAGGAATAGGAGTAGAATTAGGCCATTCGGCCCATCAAGCCTACTCCCCCATTCAATCATGGCTGATCTATCTCTCCTTCCTAACCCCATTCTCTTGTCTCTCCCCATAACCTCTGACACCTGTACTAATCAAGAATCTATCTATCTCTGCCTTAAATATATCCACTGACATTGCCTCTACGGCCTTCTGTGGCAGAAGATAGACATAAATTGATATGGTGGGGATGGGGGTGGTGAGAATCTAGAAGCGAGAAGCAAAAACAGGACTAATTAGTGCTGGTAACAGATGACCTCGGGCAAGGAGGTTTCCTTGTTGGTTCACGGCAAGTGTGAGCCCAAAAGAGATACACAGTTGTGAATTGTGAAACTGGTTAATGGTCTTTTGGTGGAGCTGGGGGAGAGGGAGGTGTTTGTAGAAGTTGCCTAAAATTGGAGAATTCAACATTCATCCCGTTGGGTTGTAGGCTACCCAAGCGAACTATGGGGTGCTGTTCCTCCAATATGCGTGTAGCCTCACTCTGGCAATGGAGAGGCCCATAATAGAAAGTTCAGTATGGGAAAGGGAATAAGTAATGTTAAAGTGGTTAGCATCCAGGAGATCGAGTAGGCCTTGGCGGACTGAGCGTAAGTGTTCAGCAAAACAGTCACCAAATCTATGCTTTGTCTCGCTGATGTACAGGCTTTGATATGTCTTTGACGTTTCAGGTCGAGACCCTTCTTCGGATTAGAGTCTGAACAAGGGTCTCGACTCGTAACGTCACCCATTCCTTCTCTCCAGAGATGCTGCCTGTCCCGTGGAATTCTCCAGCCTTTTGTGTCTATCTGTTAATAAATAAGTGATGTGTTATTCTGTCTGGATTGTCAGAAAACACAACACTGGAGATATCAGCTGGTCAGGAAGCATCTGTGGAGGGGATAGACAGATGACGTTTTCGGTTCTGATCAGACTAAAGAAAGATCCTGACCGGAAATGTTATCTGTCCATTTCCCTCCACAGATGCTGACTGACCCGCAGTGTTCTTCCAGCACTTTGTTTATTGCTCAAGATTACAGCATCTGTAGTTCTTGGTTTTCTACATTGTCAGTTATGTAGGGGTTACTGTTTTGTGGCAGGGATTGTGTACATCAGGTTGATGTGTTGGAAGGAACTGCAGATGCTGGTTTACACCAAAGATAGACACAAAATGCTGGAGTATCCCAGCGGGACAGGCAGCTTCCCTGGAGAGAAGAAATGGATGAGGTTTTGGGTCTGAAGAAAGGTCTCGACCCAAAATGTCACCCGTTCCTTCGCTCAAGAGATGCTTGCTCTCTTGCTCCGTTATTACAGCATTTTGTGTTGATCTTAAAGAAGATAAGTATTGTCCACAAAATAATTGTTTTAGTATGTCAATGCTCCAGCTTTGCCATGTACAGTAACAATTTAAGAATGTCCAAATCTTACTACTAAGCTGGGTACATGGGCACTGAAGATCCAAATTTAAACAGGCCAACATGCACAATGCAGAAAAAGATATTTAAATTTTGGATGGATTAGAGTCTCATTTTCCAGAATGCTTTTGTAGTTACAGAAACCTTGAATTCCAGGAGTTTGGAAGGCTGAGGGATGAACTAATCGTAGTGTTTAAAATGATAAAGGGGTTCATAAGCAAAACACGGTGCTGGTGGGGCTCAGCGGGTCAGGCAGGAATTGGACAAATGGTGTTTTGGATTGGCGCTCTTCTTCAGACTAAATGGATAGGTGACAGACTGAAGCAGGGTCCCGACCCACAATCTGGTCTGTTCATTTTGTTCCACAGAGGAAATTTGCCTGACCCGATGAATTCCTCCAGCACTTTGATATTTGCCCAAGATTCCAACATTTGTAGTTCCTTGTGTCTCCAAAGAGGAGTCGTGAAGATGGATTGTGAAATTAATTGCAGAAATATGGGGACAATTTGCAGAAATTGAGTTTCCTGTTACTTTTTCTGTTATGTTACATTTCCCCTCACTAAAACACTTTGTTTCTATCCTAAGGCATATCTGGAAATGACTTGCATGAAAGCAGCGGCCAAAATGGTGGAGTTTTACAGCCTTTCTACAATCAAGCTGAAAGGAAATACTATCAGTATGGAAGTACTACATCAGTATATGGATCTAAGCGACATGGTAAGGGACCAAACAACTGTCGGTCAGTTGTTCACAGCAGGCTGATAGTCAGTTAAAAAACATTTAGACAAGTACATGGATAGGACAGGTTTAGAGGGATTTGAGCCAACGCGGGCAGGTGGGACATGTCGGCCGAACGATCTGTTTTCATGTTGTCTGACTGAGTTGGCAGCTCATAACTTTGCAACTGGACCAGGTGTAAAATAAAGGACAAATACAATTTGTGCTGCTCTCTCCAGTTTGATCCACTTTCAGGGGGGGATATAAAAGGAAAAGAATCAAGTATTTGCATCACCTAAGTAATTCTCATGCAAGCTACTTTAGGACATAGAACAGTACAGTGTGTAAGAAAGAATTGCAGATGCTGGTTTAAATCGCAGATAGACACAAAATACTGGAGTAACTCAGCGGGACAGGCAGCATCTCTGGAGACAAGGAATGGGTGGCGTTTCAGATCGAGACCCTTCTTCAGACTGATGTCAGGGGAGGGAGCGGGACAAAGATGGATTGCAGGCGGAGTCAGTAAGACTAGTGGGAGAACTGGGAAGGGGAGGGGAGGGGATGGAGAGAGAGAGGGATAGCAAGGGCTATCTGAAGTTGGAGAAGTCAATGTTCAATATAGAACAATACAGCACAGGAACAGGCCCTTCAGCCCACAATGTCCATACTGAACATGATGCCAAGTTAAACTAATCTCATCTGCCAACACATGATCCATATCCCTACATATCTATATGATAGACTTTGTTAAGCTTGGGGCTGCGTCTGTGCAATTTGATCAGCCTCTAATAACAGTTATATATAGTCTACTAACGGACAGTTATCTCTTCTGTTTCTAGGAGGTTATATTCAAGGATATGATTGAAGATTCGGGGTTTAAAGCAGATGTAAGTGTTGTGCTTTCAATGTTATCAATGGGAAGGGACTGGCTGTTCAGATGTGTGTTCCATTACTTTGTCAGTGTAAAAGATTTATAAATGGATTTCCTGTGTTGTGTGAGTGAGAAAGTACACAACAATTGGGACTGAAGGTGAGCAGGGAAGTAAATTGTGCAAGTTATGCACCCGATTATGATTCGGTGCTCCTGGTGAATAGTGATGCTGGGATGGGGATTGGCTGTGATATCCTCTGCAAACCAAGTCTTCCACTGGTGACCGTTTGAATCTACCTGAAGCATTGCCGGAAAGCTGCTCGAGGCTTTGGAACTGCGTTGTGATGCTAGTCGGAGGCAAACATGCCTCAATAGGCAGGCACCAAATGCTCACAGCCCCAACTGCTCCTGGCGCCAGCTGTATTGTGACTGCACAGTGTTACTCATCTTTTGATTGTTATCTTGTTTTATTTCCTTGGTCTCCTCGTTCTCTTCACATAGGACGGGTGCACCATATATGACCATTTAGTTCACATAAGCAATCTACCTGAGGATGGCTATACAGAAGTTGACATCCTTTGTGTTGCTTTTCGATTTGGAAGAGTGAAGGATTCAATGTTCTTGAAACCACACAACAAGGTAAATATCTGGTGTTAAAATTGGTTTATTATTGTCATGTGTACTGGGATACAGTGAAAGACTTTGTTTTGTGTGCTATCCAAGCAAATCAAACCATGCATATTACACCATGAGCAGTGCAAAAGAGGAAATGGAGTGCAGAGTGTTGCAACTACAGTGCATGGGGCTTAAAATAGATTGGTAGGTAGGGAATTCATCAGCATTTGAAGGAAGGAGACTGTTCCTGAATCTGGTGGTACAAGCTTCTGTATCTTCTACCAGAGGGGCGAGGGTAGAAGAGAGAATGACCACTGATAATGGCTGATGGAGTCAATGGGAGATGGCTGTACTGTGTGATGGACTGGACTGTGTTCACAACTCTGCTATTTCTTGTTGTGTTAGGCAGAGTGTTGCCAAAACAAGCTGTGGTCCATCTGGATGTTCCTATGGTGCATGGCTGGTTAGAGTTGTTGGAGACATGTCAAAGCTCCTCAACGTTCTGCGAAAATAGAGGCATTGGTGTGCTTTCTTGGCTGTGGCATCTGTAATTGGACCAGAACAAATTGTTGGTGATGTTTACACCGAAGCACTTGAAACTCTCGACCATCTGCACTTCAGACCCATTGGTACAGACCTGCACTCCAGGCCGCTTCATTTCACTGATCGGTTCTCTTGATCTGCTGAACTTGAGGGAGAGGTTGTTGTCTTTGCACAATGCTGCCGAGCACTCTATCTCCTTCCTGTACTCTGTCTCATCATCATTTGAGATTTGGCCTAATACAATGTGATCATCTGCAAACTTGGAGAGAGAGTTGGAGCAGAATTTAGCTGTACAGGCATGAGTGTATAGTAAACGGCTGAGAATACGGCCTTGTGTGCACTGGTGCTGAGAGTTAACTTGGAGGAGGGTTGGTCGCCTGTCCCTACATATTCAAGTCGTCGTGCTAGTCTGAGGAAAAGATGAAGTTGCTTTGAGTTGGTCAACTGTTCCATATTCAAGGACTCAGTGGGCAGCCTAAATTGTGTTCATCACTGCTGTGACAAACTTCATCAGTAAGTGCATAGAGGACTGCACATCAAAGAAGTCAATTGGGGTGTTCCTCAATTGGAAAGCATGAATGAACAATGGGATCCACTCCTGAGTGAAGACCAAGTCTGAGATAGTCAAGTCGAGCGATCGCGACCTGTACAAGACATCTAGGGACAACCTTCACAAAGCCATCAGAGATGCCAAGTGATAGTTCTAGACCAAGACAGTGGCGGCGCTGTGAAACGGTTGCGGCTCGCCTGCAGTCTGTCTGTTTTTACTTTTTTGTGTTGTTTTTTTTGTCTAGTTCAGTTAAATGTTTGGTTATTAGGTGGTGTTATGTGTGTGGGGGGTGAAACACGGCTTTCTGTCTTTCCCTTCGGGGGAATGCGACTTTTTTGTCGTATCCCCCTTCTCTTCCCCCGCCTGAGCTGAGGCCTAATGGCGGAGCTGGCGGCCTCTAACCTGCGACCAACCTCGAGGATCCGGAGGTAGAGCCAGCGAGGCTCGCCGTCTTCGAGCTGCGGCGACGTTCGGGCAGCGGCACGACTTGGCGCTCCGATGAGGGCGGACAGCGCGGGGCTGAGACACTCCCGTGCGGGCGGCACGGCTACCGGCTGGAAGGCGCTCCCGTAAGGGCGGCCTGGGTCCCGGCTGGAAGGTGCTCCGGTGTGGGCGGACCGGCTCCCGGCTGGAAGGTGCTCCCGTGTGGGCGGACCGGCTCCTGGCTGGAAGGTGCTCCCGTGGGGGCAGCCCGGTGCGGGGCTGAGACGCTGCCGTGTGGGCGGCCCGGTGCGGGGCGGAGACGGTGCTCCGGTGGCTGAGGCGGCGTTCTGGCGGCGGCGACCTGAATCCGGGGCTCGGCCGCGGGCCAGTGGACGACATCGTCGGGAGCTCGCGGGTCACAGGCTGGTGCCTGTTTTCCGGAGCTCCCCTGGCAACAGCTGCGTCCGCTGGACTGGAGGGCCGCAGCTTCGACCACCCCCGGGTCGCGGAGCTTGAACCGCGGGACTGACTTACCATCGCCCGGTGGGGTATCGCCTCAGCGCAGAGGGCGAAGAGGAGGGAAGAGACAGTAACTCTAAGACTTTTGCCTCCATCACAGTGAGGAGGTGCTTGGTGAACTCACTGTGGTGGATGTTAATTTGTGTTTATTGTGTGTTGTTATTATTACATGTATGGCTGCAGGCAACAACATTTCGTTCAGACCGAAAGGTCTGAATGACAAATAAAGGATTCAATTCAATTCAATAGTTCTAGACCAAGACAGAGGCCTAGGCTAACCACAAACACCCATCGACTGTGGCGAGGCTTACACACTATAATGGGCTGTAAAGTGAAGTTGGGCCGAATCGCCAGCAATAGCCTGTCTCTCCCCGATGAACTCAATGCGTTCGACAGTCGATTGGAGCAGAATGTCAGTGGAATGACATCACCAGACTCTGAAGTCTCGGTGCAACTGTACCCGCACTCAACATCACAGACATCAAATTCACCCTCCTAAGAGCGGACCCGTGCAAAGCAACAGGCCCGATAGAATCCCTGGCTGTGTCCTTTGGACCTTTTTAGTTTAGAGATACAGAGCGGAAACAGGCCCTTCGGCCCACGGGATCTGCAACGACCAGCAATCCCTGCACATTAGCACTATCCTACACCCACTAGGGACAATTTTTACATTTACCAAGCCAATTAACCTACAAACCTGTATGTCTTTGGAGTGTGAGGAAACCGAAGATCTCGGAGAAAACCCATGTGGATCACGGGGAGAACATACAAACACCGTGCAGACAGCATCCGTAGTCAGAATCGAACCTGGGTCTCCAGTGATGCATTCGCTGTAAGGCAGCAACTCTACCGTTGCGCCACTGTGACCTGCTCACATCATCTGCAACAGGCTGATTCGTCCAACTCTGAAGATAGACACAAAACGCTGGAGTAATGATCAGTGGGTCAGAAAACATCTCTGAAGAAAATAAATAGCGATGTTTCGGGTCGAGACCCTTCTTCAGACTGAGAATCAGGAGAAAGGGAAACGAGATATAGACAATGATATAGAGAGATATAGAACAAATGAATGAAAAATATGTGAAAAACGTAACAATGATAAAGGAAACAAGAGGTGAAAACGAGTACAGACAATGAAACTCACCAGGACGACATTGAAACTAGTACAATGATCAGGGTGGGGGAGTCCTGGTGTTGTCATTGGAAAAGGTGTTGTCATGTTTGCCTCTGCTGATTGAAAGATACAGCATGAAAACAGGCTCCTCTGTCCACCGAGTTCACGCTGACCATCTATCACGTTCGCAGTACCCTTGCATACCATGGACAGTAGTGTTAGAGTTGTGTCTATCGTTCACCTGTAAACGTTCAAGAGAGTATTCGTCGGCATTACGAATGCGGGTCTCTGGCGCAGTGAGAGAGCAGCACTACAAGCTGTCGCTATTTCTTGGTGTATAGTCAGCCCTCACTTATTTCAGCTGAAATTGCAGCCAACAGTAGGGTTGCTTGGTGTAGTTTTAAGAATGTGCTGAGCACTGCAGTTTTGAGTACCACATAACAAAGGTTCCTGTATATATGTTACATATCTTATATACCCTAATGTCTTGTATGTAGCCATGTTAATGATGGACATTGCCAGAAGTGTTGTCCTGCCTGTCTCTACTGATCTCAGATGTGGGGAAACGTGGAAGCCTCTTTACCTTTTAAGAAATTCCACCCAGTTTTGCTCCTGCAAGCAAACTTGCGAGAGCTGTCTTGCTGACCCTTGGGGATGAATCAAAGGCCAGGTTTAAATGCTCAGTTCAGGCTTGGTGCCGATCACAGCCAGTTAGACGCATTGCCAAGACTAGTCTGTATGTCTGATCTGACGGGGGGGAAAGCAAGCTATGGTTCCTTCTTGAGATGCTTATCCAATGACTAATGCCGAAAAATGTTGTTTGCAACCACTGTCCTGTCCTTGGTTCAAGGTGGCTCACTGAGACAGAGGGGACCGTGGTGTTGTACAGGGGAACAGAATTGATACTTGGGGCTTGGAAGATATATTGGATTGAGAATTATTTATGGCCGAGTTTGTTTCTGGTCAACACAGTTTAACCTTGCTTTGTGTTGTGATTGCTGCAGGTTCTTATACAATTGGAGAGTGGGGATGCTGCCACATCCATGTGCAGCTTTTTCAGCGAAATTCCTCATGACTTCCATGGAAAAACTCTGGAATTTTCTTTGTCCCCTCATGCAGGAATTCAGCCCGAGGTATGTGGTCGAGATGTTTATCATATGTGGCTGACAATAAAAGGTTTATTAAAAAGGTTTCGTTTTTGAGGTGTGTGAAGAACGTTGTTGAACTCGGTGGGATTTGAATGGGATAATTGCATCTGTGCTCCGAATGGAGTGTGTTGGAGTCCCTTTATCACTCCAGACTTGTAATACAGGAGAGCGTGTATTAGGTGTGTGTGCAGATGCTCTATAGGTAGATTTGATAGTGGCTAGCCATTTTGAATTGCCATGCCATTCTAGGTGTGCTTATGTGCAGTGTACACACTATCCCATTACCAAAGAAAGCTGCAGCCACGTTAGAGGCTTCTTGCTGCTCTTCCTGATGTAATGATTTTTTGTGCCGTCTCTCCAATTTGTCGAAGGTTGCATTAAAAAAAATTACTGTGCCAATTACCGAGCAAGCTTCTGACGATGTTGCCCTTTTATTTTACAAGGTCAAAGTGGATGTAATGCTGATCTGAGGCATCTGTTGGGTAGTCCACTTGGGTTGATAGTTTTTGGGGATGAATGAGTCTCTGAAAGTGATTCTTGAGGTAATATCAAGTTCTTAAGAGTCGAGAGATTATTCCTCTTCCTCCACAGAAAGTGGGATTAGTCAGGTTGTAAACTAGACACTTTCCTTATTAGCCTCTGAAGGCTTACATTCTTGATCATTCTGTAAGTATCATTTTCCATTTCTATACCATTTTGGTCACAGCCTTTAAGACTCTGACATGTTTAATTTATTATCTTCATTGCAGCTTGACCTCACCAGCGACAGTCCAACTGGTTTTCGCTTTGATTCTCGTCCAGTTCCGCAGCTCCGATTGGACAACCCTCAAAGAAAAGCCCCTCAGGGTCCTCAGAGTGTAGAACCCGGCTCAGGGGGTGGCGAACAGTCAACCAGTAAGGAGCCAAATCCTTGGTGGGGGCGCCCCAGAAACTCAATACAGTTCATGCCACTTCCCCATGCCAAGCCAGCACCTCAGGCTGCATCAGCCGCTTCTGAGAAGTCCACCTTTGAGTCCATTCTGTCTGGCACAAGGGCAAAATGGTCGTCTGAGCTCCTTCATTGGGCTGGTGGGCCCCTGAAGGGTTCTCTCGACGACCGGAGCTGCTGCAAACCCATGATCCATGGAGAGAAGCCACTGGAATGCCATGTTCACTTACCCTTGGCGTTTCGTCTTCCACTGAGTGTGGAGCACCAGTCCCGGCTCCGGTTCCACGTTGGCGTTCCGGATGTGCCCGCTGTCGCTGCTCCTGAGGTCGACCAATCAATATTGGACCTCCTCGTCTCGAAGGGGGTGGTCTCCTCCAGACAGGAGCTGGACAAATTGCTGGGGCCGGTAGAGGAAACCCGATCTATACAGTGTAGGGTGAGCGAAAGTGTCAGTCCTCTCATCTTAGCTGCCCAGAACTTTGAGCTGGACAAATTGAAGGGCGTCCTTGATTCCCTCTCTCCCAGCCAGCTGAAGGAGAAGCTGGCATCTGTGATCGCTGCCAGTCATTTAGCGGTGGTTTTAGCCGGGCAGACCCACACTTTCCTTTCGAAGTTGAGATCCAATGGGCTGTTGCGGGCAACTGGACTGAAAAAAATCACTCCCAGCCCATTGGATTTCCCAAACCTGTCCACCGCAGAGTTGTTAGGGCCACATTTTATGGACGATCTGGCGTGTCGCATACAGGCAGCAAAGCCAAAGCAGCACAAGCCGGCGGCTGCAAAGAATATGTGCTTGTTCATGCCGATGTCACAGAAAAGGAATCCTCAGCCCACAGACATGTGGCCCCAATTTGGTAAGGCCTCTTCTGTCTCTGCTTCAAGCTAAAGGTAGTAGAGATTTAGCTAGCAAGGGCCCCCACTTAGGCACTCAACTGTTGCTTCCTACCCTATTGCAAAAGAAACTCCTCCAGACAAATGTCTCTCAGTTTGCACAGGAGGAGATCTGTAAATTATTGGAGCAGGTGGCACTCTGTGGGAAGCACAGCCTCTGGCAGGTATTTGTTCGAGAATTCTTGGCTTCATGCTTTCAAATTCATATCTCGAGAAGGACATTTTTTTTCAGATGCCAAACCTGTTCAGTGTTGAGTCTTTAGAAGTAAAAAAATAGTATTTGGCCATTGAAGGGTAATATTAGTCCTAAGTAGTTGTCAACGATTGTGCTTTGTAAAGGTTATGCTCTAGTCTGAGCTGAGTTTCAACCAAAGTGCTTGTAGTTACAGTAATGTTTAAATTCTAATTTTGGAGATGTTTATGTTTTGTTTGATTTGAGGAATTGGGAGATAGTGAGGTTGTAAACATTTGGGCATTAGTTCTTTATGAGAGCACCAAAAAAACATCTGAATTATATTGGGGGTACACAAAAAAGCTGGAGAAACTCTGCAGCAGCATCTATGGAGCGAAGGAAAAAGGCAAGGTTTCGGGCCGAAAC
Source organism: Amblyraja radiata (assembly GCF_010909765.2). Taxonomy (NCBI): domain Eukaryota; kingdom Metazoa; phylum Chordata; class Chondrichthyes; order Rajiformes; family Rajidae; genus Amblyraja; species Amblyraja radiata. The sequence goes on from NC_045956.1 coordinate 180,318,256, forward strand.
CCTTCTTCAGACTTATATTGTTATATCTGAATTATATTGTTGGGTTCTATTCCCAAAGGACTGCTGGTATTCATTTCACATAGATTGGACAAGCGTTTAAAGATCTAAGCCCATGACTCATTAGTTGATTAATTTTTGTCCACAAAATGACACACCGTCCTGGAGTAATTCAGCGGGACAGGCAGCATGGAAAGGGAACATTTCGGTCAAGACACTTCTTCACATACAATTAGCTCCAGAAGTTTTTGCATGAGAAACTCTTTTGCAAGAGAATAGTGGTATTGCAACGCACAGGGGCAATTAAATCCAGCATCCTCCCTATCCCGATAAATATGTCCTTTTCACGTTTTCACTCCCTTTTCTTCCACAGAGCACAAAAATGGTCCCTCTTACCCAACTTGTTGCCTACCTGAGTGGAACAATTTGCCTGCATTATGAACCTTTACTATCCATTAATCTGTCCAAATGATTTTGAAACATTGCAATTGTACCGACCTCTGCCTCTTCCTCTGGCAGCTCATTCTATATATGTAGTGCTCTCTGTGTGGAAAATGTTGCCACTCTCACCTCAGGGTTGATTCTTCAACCCTGTGAAAAAGAATGTGCATCCATCCTCAGTATTCTAGGTATGGCCAGCGTGTCATTTCTCTTCTAGTATATCATAATCTAATCATAATCATACCAATATGTCTAAAAAAGTTAGGTCTATAGTTAAGGCTAACTTGCCTGAAAATCATTGATGATCAAAGAAAGCTAGTATATGGTTATGCCTTAAGAATCTCATTGAATATTTTGAAGATGATAGTACACTAAGCATTTTGGAAAGGAAAAATTTGCTTGGCAGGAATCCGTGTAAGTCTACCACAATGTTGTCTGGATTCCAAGGGTGAACTTGGAAATGAGATAGCCTTTGCTTCAACCATTCTGTGGAAAAGTGTTCCATTCTACAGCTTTAAATGTCTCCAAAGATCTTTCCTCATTATGTGATGATTGTAAGTTAATGGTTTCTTGTTACCAATTCCCCACTCGTAGTGAGTGCCTTTTCATAATCACTGTATGAAAACCCTTATAATCAAAAAAATTGATTATTATTAAAATTTACTCCTAGCCTTCCCAGTTACATTGCAAATAGTTCCAGCACCTCCCATCTTGTAACTATAAATAGTGACATAGAAAGGGTAGTCAGCCAGAGTCTTTTTTCCAGAGTGGAAATATCAGGCTAGAGGGCTTTAAGGTGAGAGGAGCTAAGTTTAGAGGATGTGTGCTGAGTAAGTTGTTTTTTAAGAGTGTGGGCCTGGAACGTGCTGCCGGTGGTGGAGACAGATTAAGAACTTTTTTGATAGGCACATGGAACAGTGTTCTGTATATTAGCATTTGCCTGAACTGTAAAGTATTAATTCAATCTTTATTAGACTGGCAAATGTTGGACCCAGTATCTACTAACATTTTGGCAGAGATCTATCCCTATCTCCATACCTTTTTGGCTGGAAGAGTTTCAACACAACTGGGTATGACTAGAAATGGTGCGATTGTTCCCGGTCAGTGGCCCATGTGCAGGTTCCAGGGGAGAGTAACGGTCCATTGTGTTGTGTCTAGCTCACATCATCACACTGTAGCCTTGTTTCACTGGGTCATGCTGTTGGAAGGAATGAGTGGGAAAAGCCCACTTGGCATTAGCTGACATGAAAACCTATTCATGTGCCATGTTTGCATTTTCGCTACTTCCATTGAAGCCCGCACTTATCTCGCTGGAGAATTCAAGGGTCCTTCCCAATGACTGACTGGCCACTGACCTCTCAAGGCCTCTGCCTCTTTGAGCCAGCAGTTCTGAGGACCAGATGGCTTGTTGTATTGAACCTGCTGCCATCTTTGGGACCTGTGCCTCTCTGCAACCCTGACTGAGTTGATGAAAGTCTTCTCTCTCTGCTGGTTGGAATGGTCCCAAACGAAAGGAATGCCTCATGCTCACTCCAGGTTCCAATGTGTCCATGGACTGCCATATTCCAGAATGGGTCAGAGGTGCCTCTGAAGCAGCTGGAGAGCGCTGGACATGTCATACGGCACTGAATGCTGATTTGAGTTGGGTCAGAGTGAAGGGAGCTGTGCTCTGTGCCTAACCAACTGATGACTGGCCTGGAAGTACTTGATGCAGATGAGAACGGACTGATGCCTTTGCAGTGTGACCAGCACAGGCATAGCTGCGGCTGCCAAAGTGTAAACGTCCTGCAACATTGTACTCGGGAACATGGGGTGATCACGCATATCTCACTATGGTAAAACTCTTCTCCTGGAATGCAGTGTTGAGCAAAGTGCCTTCCCCCAGTCATCTGTCTGTGTTTTCCTCTCCTCAGGGAAAAAGACTCGTAGATGAGACTCTTTCAGCAGTGAAGATGGGAACTCGCATAACCCATATACGTTCTGTGACGAATCAGAACTCTGCAAAAGAACACTCTGCTCCAGTCTTTGCAATCTGACCTTTATCCTGTCTAATGAACAGGGCTCTCAGTAGTTAGTGCAGGCCAAACGACAGTAATATGAATTGTGAGCTACAATCCTTTAGAATTGATAGGCTGACTGTCCGTTTTAATTGCAGCAGTAATTGTTTCTTGATGTTTAACTGCGTTATAGGATATGCTGCTTATTTTCAGATTCTGCATTAATGTGTTTTTTAGTTCAAAATGGTTTAAAATAATAAACAACCACCTTAGACAATGGTTGCTCGATCTCGTCTTGCTTTCACTGCTATTTAGTGGCACTTCCTGGAATTTTTTAAGATGGTCTTACTAAGCACACATGTGATGAAGATCAGTCTAATTTTATTTTCTGTTGTTTTGTGGGAGAGGAATGCAGTGTGAAAGGAATTGTTTTAGTTTGTGCTTGGTGTCGCTGGCAAGACCACACTTATTGCCAATGTCTGTGACATGGTAAAAAAATGGTGCTGGGCAAATGTCTTACAGTTGAGTTGCAGTACTGCCCTTCACCTGGGTAATGCGAGTCCAGTATAAATGTTGGGTAATATTAATACAGATGCAATTACAGATGCTGGTTTACAAAAAACAAGTGCTGGAGTAACTCAGCAGATCAGGCAGCATCTTTGGAGGGCATGCATTGGTGATGTTTTGGGTTGGGACTCTTCTAGACTGATTGTAGTGTGGGGGAGAAAACGTGAAGAGAGCTGGGAGCAGGATAAAACCTGGCAAGTGATAGGTAGATACAGGTGGGGAGGATTTATTGGCAGATGGGTGGACAAAGGCTAGAGATAAAATGGGTGTGATGTAATGAGAAGAGAGAAATGTGAAGAGAAGGGATTTAGGTGGAAGGGGATGGAGCCAGGGGAAAGTGGGGTCGGTTAGTAGGAAAAATGAGCATGCATCTGGGCGGGACACAGAAGAAAGTGGCAATAAAAGAGGATGGATGACCTAAAATTAGAGATGTCATTGTTCATACTGTGGGCTGTAAACTATCCAGCGGAATATGAGGTGCTGTTCCTCCAGTTTGCGTGTGGCCTTACTCTGCCAATGGAGGCAGTCCGGGACAGAAAGGTCAGTGTGGGAATGGGAAGGGTAATTAAAATGGTTAGCAGCCCGGAGATCCAACAGGCCTTGGCGGACCAAGCCTATATGTTCGGCAAAACAGTCGCCTAGACTGTGCCTGTCATGCCAATGTTAATATTAATAAGTTCCTGTTTGCAATGGCCATTGACTTTGGGACACGATTGCAGGCAGGCGGCTTTAGGAACCCCCCCCCCCCCCCCCCCCAGAATAGAGGAATATAAAACTGGAGGACAGAGGTTTATGGTGAAAGCGGAAATCTTTTTTCACCCAGGGGGATGAGCTTGCACAGAAAATGTGGGTACAATTACAATGTTTTTAAGACATTTAGACAAGTACACGATATGGGCCAGAAGAGGCAAATTGGATTAGTTGGAGGAGACCATTTGGTTAGCATGGACGAGTTGGGCCCAGGGGCCTGTTTCGGTGCTGTATGACTCCAACATATCAATATGTCCACTTTTTGTATTGATTTAGTGTTAATGCCAAATATATACCGGGTACCTTAAAAGCTATAAAATTATCTTATAGCTCTGCTCTGACAAAATCTTTGCAATATAGTCTATCCTTTGTAAGTGATGTTAAACTGTTACTCCCTGTTTTCCTCTGGGTTGTGGACATCAGCAATGTTAAAGTTCTGTTGGTATTGTTTTTCATGGATCTTACAATTCAGCATGGTCTTTCTGTGACTAATTGTCTGCTGTGCAGTCACAGTGTCCACACATTGCTGGCTAAAGTACTTTGGGAACTCTTGAGGTTGTGGTCAGCACCTCAACTCCTATGTCACAGCGCCACGACTCCGATCTGAAATGACTTGGTAAGACGACAAAATAGGACAGAGTTTTACTGATTCTCCAAGCGCATGCAATAAAGTCATGATATGAGCAGCGATCCTATATTCCATTCGAGGAATGATGACGTGGTGTAAATACGTTCTAGAGGTGGTTAGTTTAATGGATTTGTTCTAGAGAGCAGGACACAGCAGTGCTTCCGGTAATGGGTGATGCTACCACAGTAAATAAATTAATTTTTCTGAGCTACAAAGTGTATGGATGATAGAATTGTGGTTGGTGTAGTCTAGGTCTTGCACAAGCCCCACGAAAGAGACTCGTTCAAAGGGTTAATGCCTCTGGGATCCTAGGCAAGTTGGCAAATTGGATCCAAAATCAGCAGCAGAAGCCAGAGAGCGATAGTGGAGGGTTGCTTTGTGATTGGAAGCTTGTGACTGGTGGTCCTTCGTCTTCTGAGGAAATAGAGGCTTTGGCATGTTTTTTTGGCCATAGCTTCAATGTGATTATAATACAAATATTATAATGTATACAGTATAAGGTAAGAACAGGGAAGCTATGGTACAATATATTCAAGTGTTGGTAAGACCCGGGATGGTTATTGAGTACAGTTCTGGTTGTGTTACAATGTAGGAAGGTTGTGATTACACCAGAGCAGGAGATTCAGCAGGATATTGCCTGAGGTGGGACGGTTCAGGAATGGGGTTGGGGTCTGGAGAGCCAGGGCTTATTTTTCTTGGAACAGAGGAAGCTGATGGTGAGAGGGAGGGCACGCCTGGTGAGTTATTTCAAATAGAAACTATCTCCCATTGCAGAGGTGCCTTAAACCAAGGGGGCAGAGGTTTAAAGGAAGGGCTAGGATGTTTCAGATAAAGGACTTTCTTCACTTTGAGGTGATTAGAGTCTGGAACATAATGGTGGGTGATGGAGGTGGATACTCTCACAGTATGTCATAAGGAATAGGAGTAGAATTAGGTCTTTTGGCCCATCAAGTCCACTGCCATTCAATCATGGCAGATCTATCTCTTCAACATTTGAATTGCCAAGGCACAGTAGGTTATGGGGTGAGTGGTGGAGAAAGGAATGAGTATAGGTTGGCACTGGAAGGGCCGAGGGGCCTGTTTCTGTGCTGTGACTCTGAGATGCAACATGAAACGGAATGATATTTAATGGAGCGGTGGAATAATAAGACTAGATTCTGGTATAAGTGAGGCAAGAAACTGCATATGGGAGAGTCTAGGATCAGAGCGCACAACCTCAGAGTAAAAGGACGTGGAATTTTAGAATAGAGATGAGGAGAAATTTCATTAGCCAGAGGGTGATGAATCTGTGGAATTCATTGCCATAAATGGCTGTGGAGGCTGTCCTGGGATATTTTTAAAGTGGAGATTGATGGGTTTGTGATTAGTAAGTTTGTCAAAGTTTGAAGTCATGGGGAGAAGGTAAGAGAATGTGGTTGAGAGGGGAAAATAGATCAAATCGGTAGTAAAGAAAGCCAAACTCAATGCCAGCATTTATTTCAAGAGTAAAAAAACAGGGATGTGATGCTGAGGCTCTATAAGGTACTGGTAAGGCTGCATTTGGAATATTGTGAGCAATTTCGGGCACCATATCTGAGGAAGGATTGCTGGCTCTTAAGAGCGTCCAGAGGTTTATATTGAATGATCCCAGGAATGAGGGGGTTGTGGCGGTCCCTGGTGGTTAGCCACGCATGGTGCGAATCCTCGGCTCTAGGGGTTGGGTCACATGACTTGGTTTGGCGGGAGGAGGGGGCACGAGGCTCCCCTGGGGTATATATAGAGTTGGGAACGCCCGTGCCCCACCGTTGTGGTTTTGGAAGCTGTACTGTATTACTAGTAAATAATTATTTGCTTGACAACTTGTGTCCCGCTTCATTGGTGACCCGACGGTCCAAAATAGGCATTTTGGATCGCAGTAATGTACACCACCAACGCTCAACCCGCCGTTGCCACTCACCAGGACCAACAAAAGGCGGTTGCACTTAAGCTGCCGGTCTTCTGGAACCTCGCAGCCCCAGGTGTGGGGCTCAATTCCACATCCGCAGGATCACAGCCAACGACGCCCGCTACTTCTATGTGCTCGACCAGGTGACGGCCGGTCGCATGGTGCCTAAAGGGCCTGTCCCACTGTACGAGGTAATTCAAGAGCTTTCCCGAGTTTAAAAAAAAATCAGACTCATGGTAAGCACGTAGAATGTACGTAGCAGGGACGTCGGAGCTCGGGGCGTCTCTTAGCGGCTCGTGACGCTAACGGCAGGTACTCTGGAAACGCGGTAAGCTCGTGAAGATTTTTCAACATGTTGAAAAATGTCCACGAGAGCCCCGAGTACCTACGAGAGGCTATTACCGTAATTCTCCGAGTTCGAATCGGGAAACTCGGGGGAACTCTTGAATTAGCTCGTACAGTGGGACAGGCCCTTTACCTGCGCGGGCCGCCAGCGGCCGATAAATACGAAGGCATCAAGGCGCTGCTTCTCCGCACCTTCGAGCTCAGCCGTCTGTCCTCATGAGCGAAATGCTCACGCTCATGGACGGCCACCAGCCCTGCTTGCTTCATCAGTGGACAATACGCCCAAATATTGGCGGACTTTCCTGAAATTTTGACTCCGCAATTCCACTAAGCCAGCCTGAAACATGGTGTGGTGCACCACCTACTTACTTCGGGACCACCGCTCCGTGTCCGCTGGCTGCCTCCCGACATACACCAGATCGCCAAAGCGGAGTTTCGCAACATGGCGGCTATGGGAATTTCCGGCGCTCTGATAGCCCATGGGCTTCCTCGCTGCACATGGTACCGAAGGTCTCCGGGGGCTGGACGCATTGTGGAGACTAACGACGCCGCCATTGCGGATCACTACCCCATTCCCCACGGCCAAGTATTTTTCGAAAATCGAGTTAGTCTGGGGCTACCACCAGATCCCCGTGCGACTGGAGGATGTGCCAAAAATGGCTATTATCACCCCCCCTTCAGTTTGTTGAGTTCCTGCGTATGCCCTTCGGCCTTAAGAACGACGCGCAGGCCTTCCAACGCCTGATGGACACCGTGGGTCGGTTACTCAATTTCCTTTTCATTTACATGGACGATATCCTCGTGGCTAGTAGCTCTTGGCAAGAACATTGCGCCCCCCTCCGTTTGCTGTGCCAGCTCCTCAGCGAGCATGATATCGTCATCAACCCAGATAAATACCAGTTTGGCCCCGTTTTATCGTTTTATCACCGATTTGTGCTGGCGGCGGCAAGGATAATGCGGCCGCTCTTTTTGTTGCTAACTAGTAAGCGGTGGGACGTGCTGGAGAAAGACGACGCCATGGCAGCTTTCGACGGGGCGAAGGAGGTTTTGGCTTTGGTGACGATGCTAGTTCATCCGCCACCCCACAGCCCTAACGGTGGATGCCTCTGACTCCGCGGTCGGCGGCGTGCTGGAGCAGTTGGTCGACGGGCACTGGCGGCCTCTCGCCTTTTTCAGTCGCCAGCTTAACCCGGCGGATCGGAAGTACAGCGTGGTCGACTGGGAGCTCCTCACCTTATACTTGGCAGTACGACACTTCCGCTATTTCCTGGATTGCTAGGACTTTACTGCCTTCACTGACCACAAGCCCCTCATATCCCTGGTCCGCTCGGCAGCAGCGCCAGCTCACGTCGATCTTCGAATTCCCGACCGGCATCCGCCACATTGCAGGCAAATGTAACCTGTTTGCTGTTCCCTGCCCCTCCCAGCTATTGAGGCCATCCTCAACGTGGCCCCGGGCATAGACTATTCCGCCTTTGCTGTGGCGCAGCTGGCGGACGAGGAGATGCCAGCCTACCAAACTGCGATTTTTGGTTTGGTGCAGTTGGGTCCCTTTGGTGCAGTTGGGTCCTGTGTGATGTTTCCACGGGGCAGCCGCGGCCCATTGTCCCGGCTGCCTGGCGCTGCCGGATTTTTGATGTCATTCATAGGTTGGCCCACATATCTATCCGTACGAAGGTTGAGATGGTGGCTGCTTGTTTCATGTGGCATGGCTTGCGGAAGCAAGCTGGTCGTTGGGCCTGGGCGTGTGTGGGCGCCAGTGCAGGAGTTCGCAGTGCCTCGCCGGCGCTTTGACCGCGTTCATGTGGACCACTGCCTCCATCCCAGGGTGTCTCGCATCTTCTGACAGCGGTGGCCTGAGGCCATTCTGCTCATGGACACTTCTGCCGTGCTCGGGCCCTCGTGGCCCACTGGATTGCCAGTTTCAGTGTCCCGCTGGACATTTCCTCGGATCGGCGTGCTCAGTTCATGTCTGAGCTGTGGTCCGCGATGGCTCGTCTGTTGGGGACATAGCTTCACCATACGATGGCGTATCATCCCCAGTCCAATGGGTTGATGGAGCCGTTCCATCGCCATCTCAAGGCCGCTTTGAAGGCACGCCTCACAGGCCTCGAATGGATGGATGAATTGCTGTGGGTCTTGATGGGTATTCGGACCGCTCTGAAGGAGGCTTCGTCCTCCGCCGAATTGGTCTATGGCGTCCCGCTTTTCCCAGGGAATTCTGTCCGCTGGTGAGTCCCGGGAGCCACCCTCGTCTGTGTTGGTCCGTTTGCGGGAGAGGGTCGGAACCCTGTCTCCTGTCCCGATGTCTCGCCATGGCGTGGCTCCATCCCATGTGCTGCCGGCTCTCGACTGTATGCTTTTCTGCACCACGACGCCCACCTTTGCAGCGCCCATATGAGGGTCCATTTCGGGTTCTGGAGCATTGGCCTAATACTTTAGTTCTATACATGGGTGGTAGGCGGGAGACTGTGTGGCTCGTTTGAAGCCGGCCCATTTGGACCGTAGCAAGCTAGCGCAGGTGGCCCAACCTCGTCGTCGGGGGCGTCCGCCGTTCCGGGTGCTCCCGAGTTTGTCCGTACCAGGCGTGCTCCCTGTGGTGGGGCGTATGCACGAGGTCCGGCCGTCTCGTTCGATTCCGTACCTCTGGCTCTGGGGGGGGTGGGGGGTTCTGTGGTAGCCCCTGGTGGTTAGCCACGCGTGGTGTGAACCCTCGGCTTTAGGGGTTGGGTCACGTGACTTTGTTTGGCGGGAGGAGTGGGTCACGGGGCTCCCCAGGGGTATATGTAGGGCTGGGAACGCCCGTGCCCCTCGTTGTGCTTTGGGAGCTGTACTGTGCATTACTAATAAAGTATTATTTGCTTGACAACTCGTGTCCCGCGTGTAACCTATGATGAGTGTTTGTCGGCACTGGCCGTGTACTCGCTGGAGTTTAGAAGAATGAGGGTGGATTTCATTGAAACATACAGAATAGTGAAAGGCCTGGATAGTGCGGATGTGGAGAGGATGTTTCCACAAGTGGGAGAGTCTAGGACTAGAGGTCATAACCTCAGAATTGAAGGATGTTATTTTAGGAAGGAGATGAGGAGAAATGTCTTTAGTCAGAGGGTGGTGAATCTGTGGAATTCTTTGCCACAGAAGACTAGAGACCAAGTTAGTTGCTATTTTTAAGACAGAGATAGATAGATTTTTTATTAGTACAGATGTCAGAAGTTATGGGGAGGAGGCAGGAGAATGGGGTTAGGAGGGAGAGATAGATCAGCCATGGTTGAATGGTGGAGTAGACTTGATGGGCTGAATGGCCTAATTCTACTTCAATCACTTATGATCGGCCATGATGGAATAGCAGACCAGACTGGGCTGAATGATTTAATTCTGCTCCTCTGTCTTATGATCTTATGCTGCTGAAATCTTGAGCAAACATAAAGTGCTGGAGGAATAGTTTAAATGGCAGCTTTGGTTCGGGACCCTTCTCATGAGGTTTTGTTTTCCTGTGAGTGCCGAATTGTTAGCAGATGTCGATCACGAGAAGTAGTCAAGGTGCTGTGCTGTCATGTCCTGCTTGCTCGTGATTACTGCTTGTCTCATTTCCTTGAAAACAATTACTCATTCAGTTGACATGTGGATGCTTAGGTGTTCAGTGACACAAATGGCATGTCTGTAACCAGTTTGCCTGGGTTAGTGGAGAATCAGGACAGTGGTTGTGTGAATTACTAAGCAATGTACCTGTGCAGTTGAGTTTACGTACTCTCGGCTATGTCAGACTTTCTGCTCTCTTTCATTGCTTTCCTGGTGTGGGCAAGTTGAGTCAAAGGGCCTGTTTCCACGCTGCAAGACTCTATGACGGTTGAGTACCTTTGGCTGATCTTCTTCTTATCGAGTCCACACACAAGATTAGAAGTTGTTCAGCCAGAGCTGAACACACTTCTTGGCATCTGCACAATGGTGTCTGTTTTGCACTTCTTGTGCGTCTTGTGCGTGGTGGTGGAAAGATTGGTTGAAACAGGGCCGCGACGTGAACGCTCTTTCCTTGGCTGGTTGGTGTGATTTATCCAAGTGGCTGTTTTTTAAGATACACTTTGGTGGCTGGGCAGCATGGGCCACATAGCATCTATCCACTCACCTGTCACTGAGGCCATACATACCGCACAGTCCACATCCCCTTGTGTTACAGCCAGTCTTGATATCCTCACCATTACATTTGTTGAGATCAGTTTGTTGTTTGTGTTTAAATTGTAACAGTGTTCTTATTGTAAGTTGACTAAAGAATCTTCTTCCCCCGCTGAGTTTCCCCAGCAATTTTGTGTACCTTTAAAGAATCTTCTTACCTGGTTCAATTATATTTTTTTTATCAGAACATCTTTAGCTGTTGGTGTTGGTTTATCATTCTCACGTTTACCTAGATATAGTGAAAAACGTTGTTTGCGTGCTATCCAGTTAAATCATACTATTCATGAGTACAATTGAGCCATGCATTTGGAAAGAATTAGACTTGTCTTAATGGACAAACAAGAACTTTTTGTCAGAATATGCTCTCCATTCATTGACTATTTGAAGGGGTAGATTGGTCCAGCACGGGAACCTAACTGAAGCTTGAACTCAGGATTGGATGAAAAGTTATACTTTATAATTTACGAACCTATCTCCAATGATGTATTATTAGTAAATTATTCCATTCTTCTTTATCATGCCTTTTGTTTTTTTTCTTTCTCTCTTACTCTCTATTAAAAAAAACTAGCAGAATCAATACACAACTGATAATATTATTAATGTACGGCTGATATACATGAAATGTTTTTATTATGAAATGTGCTTGCTTCTAATAAAAATATATATTTTTTAAAAAGCCATGCACAAGTACAACGAGAAACATTCCAGAGTGCAGAATGTAGTGTTGCATGATAGCGTTGTCGTTACAGAGAGTCCAATGTTTTTATTTAAAATGCAAGGACCTTAATGAGGTAGCTTGGAGGATTGGGACTACACCCGAACATTTGGTAGCCTGATAGTGGGGATGAAGCTTTTCCTGAATCTGGTGGTGCTTGCTTTCCAGGTTGTATATTTTTGCCCAAGGGGAGTGGGGGGAAGGAATGACTAGGATGTGAATGGTCTTGATGGCTGCTTTCCTGCGACTGTGTTTAGTTTTATTTATTGTCACTACACCAAGGTACAGTGAAAAGCTTTTGTTGCATGCTAGTCAGTCAGAGGAAAGCCTACACATTATTACATTGGGGCCATCCTTAGTGCACAGATACATGATAAAGGCAATAACATTTAGTTCAAGGTAAATTCCGATTAAAGATAGACCAAAGGTCTCCAATGAGGTAGATAGCTGAGGACCGTTCTTAGTTGAAGTGTACAGTGTGAAGTGTAGATGGAGTCGATGGGGTGGGAGGGGGTGCTGGTTTGTGAGATGGACTTCACTTCTTGAGGTGTGGTACAATCTCGCCACGTTTTTATTGTTGGGAAGGTGACATACTCGCTTTTATTCAGACTGGTGTGCAGCACCGTCTTATGATTCAAAATTAACAGCAAGCTGCTGCATGTTGCCTTTTTGTCTTCCCACTGTCCCCATTGCATTATAATTTAAATGGTGTGAAAGTGTGTGTGTTTTCTGAAGCAAGTGATCATGTTAAACCCAGAGCTGTATTGTATTTCATTCTGAAGCAGTGGTTTCATCTTCCATGTATGGTTCCTGAGGCAGCATTAATAGTTTGTTTTTAATCAGTGTCTGATCTAGTATGCAGTATGCTAGAGTCAGTTATTAAAGATGGGATAGCAGCACATTTGGAAAGTGGCGAAATCATTGGACAAAGTCAGCATGGATTTACAAAAGGTAAATCATGTCTGACGAATCTTATAGAATTTTTCGAGGATGTAACTAGTAGCGTGGATAGGGGAGAACCAGTGGATGTGGTGTATCTGGACTTCCAGAAGGCTTTCGACAAGGTCCCACATAAGAGATTAGTATACAAACTTAAAGCACACGGCATTGGGGATTCAGTATTGATGTGGATAGAGAACTGGCTGGCAAACAGGAAGCAAAGAGTAGGAGTAAACGGGTCCTTTTCACAATGGCAGGCAGTGACTAGTGGGGTACCGCAAGGCTCAGTGCTGGGACCCCAGCTATTTACAATATATATTAATGATCTGGATGAGGGAATTGAAGGCAATATCTCCAAGTTTGTGGATGACACTAAGCTGGGGGGCAGTGTTAGCTGTGAGGAGGATGCTAGGAGACTGCAAGGTGACTTGGATAGGCTGGGTGAGTGGGCAAATGTTTGGCAGATGCAGTATAATGTGGATAAATGTGAGGTTATCCATTTTGGTGGCAAAAACAGGAAAGCAGACTATTATCTAAATGGTGGCCGACTAGGAAAAGGGGAGATGCAGCGAGACCTGGGTGTCATGGTACACCAGTCATTGAAAGTGGGCATGCAGGTGCAGCAGGCAGTGAAGAAAGCGAATGGTATGTTAGCTTTCATAGCAAAAGGATTTGAGTATAGGAGCAGGGAGGTTCTACTGCAGCTGTACAGGGTCTTGGTGAGACCACACCTGGAGTATTGCATACAGTTTTGGTCTCCAAATCTGAGGAAGGACATTATTGCCATAGAGGGAGTGCAGAGAAGGTTCACCAGACTGATTCCTGGGATGTCAGGACTGTCTTATGAAGAAAGACTGGATAGACTTGGTTTATACTCTCTAGAATTTAGGAGATTGAGAGGGGATCTTATAGAAACTTACAAAATTCTTAAGGGGTTGGACAGGCTAGATGCAGGAAGATTGCTCCCGATGTTGGGGAAGCCAGGACAAGGGGTCACAGCTTAAGGATAAGGGGGAAATCCTTTAAAACCGAGATGAGAAGAACTTCTTTCACACAGAGAGTGGTGAATCTCTGGAACTCTCTGCCACAGAGGGTAGTCGAGGCCAGTTCATTGGCTATATTTAAGAGGGAGTTAGATGTGGCCCTTGTGGCTAAGGGGATAAGAGGGTATGGAGAGAAGGCAGGTACAGGATACTGAGTTGGATGATCAGCCATGATCATATTGAATGGCGGTGCAGGCTCGAAGGGCCGAATGGCCTACTCCTGCACCTAATTTCTATGTTTCTATGTTTCTATTATCCTCCACACAAAGGCACTGCCTTATTGATGATGCTTACCTGACCTGTTGTTAGCCTGTGTGACTTGCTTGCAGTTTTGCCACACGGGTTCACGTGCTTGCTTAAGGCAACAATGCGATAGTAGGGTAGGCAATGTCACACAAGAAGTCACCTCAATCTAGCTCTGACTCATCGTGTCCCACCTTCGGCCGCTGAGTAATGTGCAGATTTCCACTGATCTCAGATGTTCTTGGTCACACGTGGACAAGTTTCCAATCTGTGCAGTACAGTGGACTGATGTGTGCCTCTTTCATTCTGTCTCGCGTCGTTGCATCTCAAGGATTGGTGATGGGTGAAAAACCAAGCTTAACTATAGTGGCCATGCTGAATTCCATGCTCCTGTGGCCGCAGTCAATGCAGACATCTTGCATTGAGCAGCATGAACGCGTTAATGATACTGCTTGGATTTGTGCCCCTTGCTTGGAGCAGAGAACATCCAACACAGACTTGTGCTTCGGGTATCTGACGTTCAGTGTTCTTTGCTGTGCTGGAAGGCTGAGACAACCTTGTGATGGAGGTCATGGGTTGTTGGAGACCTTCCGTCCATAAATATGTGGGCTGCTCTTTTGCTGATGTCGTTGAGAACAAACCAGTTTCAGGGGGAATAAAGTGAATAAATAGATGCACAACGACTATATCCCCAAATATGTACTCATTGTGGAATGCCACACACTCAATTTACAGCGTCAGAATCACTCAGATTGAATTCGGTTCAGAAAGAGATACTTGATCCATCAAAAACACTGGTGTGATTTTGCTTTTCCATGTGTCTGGTGAATGTTTCCCATCTATGGGTAGTTGATAAACTTTGGACTGTGCAAAGACACAAGTGGACAGGTAAGTTTGGGTCAACTTGCTGAAGAGCGGAGTCACGCCCACAGCAGGTCTGGTGTCCAGTGACGGCAGAAGCTGCCACATGGAAAACCCAACAACTACCTCTCCTCACTGGACAGGAGTGTCACTAGCCAGCTGTTCCAACTGGCCTTTACAGATGTGGTAGCAAACAGATGTACTGTATCACAACCTACAGCTCAACTGCCAACGGCTCATTTGCCCATCTCATGCCAGCTATCTTTCCCTTCAGCGATGCCCGGGTGAATTGAAAGTTAATGGACTGTATGACTTTGTATTATGTTTTTGAATGGCTGGGAATTATACTAAATTTACTGCTTGTGAGTGGAACTAATGAGTACATTGTGCAGTCTCAATCAGCAACTCTGGGATGAAAGTCAAAGGAACAGTTTGTTACCAAGGAGCACTACCAAACAAACAACACGATTGGGCTCAAACCATAATTGGGTGCCTTTTTAAAGCAGCTCGATGGGATTGTTGTGTGTGACAATAAATACTTTTTTGCTGTGCTAACCACTGCTAATATTATTTCTCAGTACGTTGGGAATTGACAATTTCATAGCACAGCTGAAATGTTTGACACTTTCCAGTTCAGTGGTGCAGCTGGTAGAGCTGCTGCCTCACAGCACCCAAGACCTGGGTTCAATTCTGTCTGTGTGGAGTTTGCACGTGGATTTACACCAGGTGCTCCAGTTTCCTCCCAACATTCTTAAGTCGTGACGGTCAATTGGCCCTCTGTAAATTGTTGCCAGTGAAATGGATGCGAAAATGGAGTAACGTAGAATTAGTGGGAGCAGGTGATTGATGGTCGGCATGGACTTGGTGGGATGAAGGACCTATTGCCATGTTGTTTCTCTTAAAAAAACTAAAACTTTGGTTTCTAAAGGTTTGCTATTCATGCAGGAAATTTACTTTTAAAATCCTACATTTGATCGTATTTGGGATTTGGAACATTAAAATAAATCATTCGTTGCCTGCCTGATGAGGCTGAGTATTTGTGGTTGTAGAACTGCTGGCAGGCAAACTTCAAGAACATTTGTAGCCTGGAATACAATGTTATGCAAATTACCTGGAATGTGGGTTTTAGGTTGATTACACTATTGTTGCTTGTACAGAGGTGCAGTGAAAAGCTTTAGGATGTAATACTGTACATTAATACAACAAGTACTACAGGTAGAACAAGAGAAAAATACCAGAGTGCAGAATATAGTTCTACAACATCATCGTAGAATAACAGTTCCATAGACCGATGTTACAAAGTCCAATGTCCACAATGAGGTAAGTTGGAAAATTAGGACAGTACCCTAGCTTATGGAAGGACCATTCAGTAGTCCAATAACAAAGGGGGAGAAGCTGTTTCAGAATCTAGTGGTGTACGCTTGTAGGCTTTTGTATCTTCTGTCAGATGGGAGCAGGGAGAAGAGGGAATGACTGGGGTGGGAAAAGTCTTTGATTATGTTGACTGCTTTCCCGAAGCAACGTGAAGTGTAGATGAAGTCGATGATGGGGAGTATGGTCAGTATGCTGCACTGGGCTACATCCACAACTCTGCAATTTCTTCTTGTCTTGTGCAGAGCTGTCCCCAAACCAAGATGTGATGCAGCCCAACTATTGTTTTCACACAGTCTCGATCTCGCAATGTCCATCACAGGAAATAGACTATTGACTGACGGCTATTACAAGACCACTATCTTGATTACACTTCTTCCCACCCTGCTTCCTGCAAAGACTCTATCCCCTACTCCCAATTCCTCCGTCTACGCCGCATCAGTGCCCAAGATGAGATGTTCCATATTAGGACATCCGAGGTGTCCCCATTCTTTAGGGAACGGGGATTCCCCTCTCCCATCATAGATGAGGCCCTCACTCGTGCCTCCTTGGTACTCCGCAGCTCTGCCATTGCAACCTCTTTACCTAGTCGCAACAGAGACAGATGGTCCCTAGTCCTTACCTTCCACCCCATCAGCCGTCGCATATAACATATAATCCTCCAAAATTTCAGCCACCTCCAACGGGATCCCACCACTAGCCACATTTTCCTATCTTCACCCCTTTCTGCCTTCGGCACAGACAGTTCCCTCCGAAACTTCCTGGTTAACTCATCCCTTCCCACCCAAACCACCCCCTCCCTAGGTCCCTTCCCCTGCAACCGTAGAAGACGCAACACCTGTCGCTATACCTCCTCCCGAAGTGCCTGTTTCCATGCTGCATCTCTAAACTAAACTACCCAGGATATGTTTGCCTTGAGCTGCCATGCCATCACTCAATGTGTAGAACATAACACAGTGAAGACTGTGTCCCAGGGGTCCAGTGAAGGTGAAATGTTAAAACACTGGGCCAGCCAGCACCCGTGCTTCAAGCATGTAGAATCTGCAGCATCACGGTTATTTGGCATATCAGGCTAGTGCTGACCATCAACACTGAGTGATCGGCACCACATGGTGGCATGTAATCACCTCAAGAGTCATATCAGCTGCCAATGTAAATCATAAATGCTCACAATAAATGTAGGGCCCAGTGCAGAAAAGGGAGTGAGTCATTGTCAGGATAAAGGAATGCCAGAGACATTGAACAAAATAGACCAATGGAGCAAAGTAAATCAGAGAGCATGTTTCCATGCTGTACACCTCCATGATTATTCTTGATTAGTAGGGGTGCCATGGTTTATGGGGAGAAGGCAGGAGAATGGCGTTGAGAGGGAGAGATAGATCAGCCATGATTGAATGGTGGAGTAGACTTGATGGGTCGAATGTCCTAATCTTGCTCCTATTATGACCTTATGACTCTAGATGTTGGGAATTTTTACAGCCAGGAACTTTAAAGTAATAACGCTGAAAAGGATTTAAAAGGAATAAAATCTGACAAATCTGCTTGCTGCATTCTGAAAGAGTTCCCCAAATGCCCTAGATCCTTGGGTAGTCCAAGCTGGAAGGAAAGTACAAATACAACTATTTTTCAAATGTGGGGAAGAAACAATGGTGATCGATAGACCAGTTAGCCTGACACACGATGAGGTAGAATCAACACGCAAAATCATCTTTGGCAAACTAATTGGGGTTTTTTTTGTGTTGATGAAACTTGCAGGAAGTTCATAAGTCATGGGAGCGGAATTGGGCCATTTGGCCCATTGTGTTAACTCCGCCAATCAAACATGGCCACTCTATCTTTCCCTCTCAACCCCATTCACTTGCCTTCTCCCTGTAACCTTTGACAGCCTTTCTAATCAATAACCTGTCAATCTCAGCTTTAAAAATACCCAATGACTTGGCCAAGCCATCGGTGACGATGAATTCCACGCTCCGGCTAAAGAAATTCCTCTAAAGGTAGGCCCTTTTATTCTGAGCCTGTGCACTCTGGGTCTAGACTCTGCCACTAGTGGAAATATCCTCTCCACATCCACTCTATCCAGCCCTTTCATTATTCGATACGTTTCAATGAGGTCCCCCCTCATTCTTCTAAAGTCCAGCGAGTACAGGCCCAGTGCTGACAAATGAACATCATATCTACTCATTCCTGGGATCATTCTTATAAACCTCTAGACCCTCTCCAACACCAGCCCATCCCTCCTCAGATATGGGGCACTAAACTGCTCACAATTCTCCAATTACGGTCTGACCACCGCCCGATTAAGCTTCAGCGTTACATCCCTACTTTTATATTCTAGTCCTCGAAATGAATTCTAACATTACATTTGCCTTCTGTACGTCAGTGGCAGGGAAGCTATTGGAGAGGATTCTTTGGGATGGATTACTTCCATTGCGAAGGGAATTGGTTAATGGGGAGAGTAGTTGTGTCTTTGTACCGCCCATTCCTTCTCTCCAGAGATGCTGCCTGTCCCGCTGAGTTACTCCAGCATTTTGTGTCTACCTTCAATTTAAACCAGCATCTGCAGTTCCTTCCTACACATGTCTTTGTACGTGGCAGAACATCTTACAAGCTTGATCTTGTTTTTGAGAAGATGATCGATGAGAGTAGGGCAGTGGATCTTGTCTAGATTTTAGCAAGGCATCTGATAGAAATCACCCATAAGTAGGCTGATATAAAACTAATAAAATGCACAAGATCTACAATCATTTAGTCGTATGATATCTTCCCTACGCCGACCAAGATGCCTCATCCACACTAGTACCATTTGCCCATATCCCTCGAAACCATTCCTATCCATGCACCTGACCTAGAGTCTTTTAAATGCTTAAGTCTTATTTCGGCATCAGTTTACTGCACTATCCCCAAATCCCTTAATGACCTTAACATTCTGAAACCTATCAATTTTGGTCTTAATGAACAGGACCTGCACATCTAATGTTCTGTGGGGTAGAATATTTGAGAGATTCACCACCCTGAATGGAGAGATGTCCCATACCTGCGTTTGAAGCTGCCTACCCTTGTTCTGCGATAGAGTCATGCTATTATTCTTATTCCAAGTGTGACTCCAAAGTTCATAAGTTGTACGAGCAGAATTAGGACAGAATCTTTATCTCTCAACCCCATTCCCCTGTCCTCTCTCCATAATCTGTGATACTAATTCATCTCCACCATACAAATATCCATTCACTTGGCCTCCGCAGCCTTCTGTGGCAATGTATTCCACAGATTCACCACCCTCTGACTAAAGAAATTCCTCCTCATTTTTCTAAAGGTATGTCCTTTTATTGTGAGGCTAAGGTCTTAAGACTATCCTACTAGTGGAAGCAACTTCTCTACATCCACTCTATCCAGGCCTTTCACTATTTGGTTAGTTTTAATGAAGTCCTCCTTCATCCTTTTAAACTCTAGCGAGTTCAGGCCCATTGCCGTCAAACACTCATCATACATTAACAGACTCATTCCTGGGATTATTCTCGTAAACCTCTAGACCCTCTCCAGCACCAGCACCTCCTCAGATATCTAGCCCAAAAGTGCTCACAGTTCATGACTAAGAGTTCATGAGTGAATAGTTCCCAAAATTCAGAATGCATCCAGACCACTGAGGAAATGACCAGTAGCTGTACAATCTGGCTGATGCCCATGTGCTGAGCTCAGGATTCCTGTGAATCTAGGCATCCATACCTCTGTCTGTTCTGGGTGGCGATCGAATAGTTTTGGACAGTAAAGGAGGTTGAGCAGGAAGATGAGCAAGGCTTTGGATCGGTTCTGATCCCAGTAACAGAGTGGTTTCAGAACTCCAAACCTCTGTATCATTAATTCCATCTACACCTCACGCTGCCTTGGCAGTGCCAGCAGCATAATCAGGACGAGTTGTACCCTCTTCTCTCCTCTCCCATTCAGACAAACGGTACAGAAGTGTGAAAACGCACACCTCCAGAGTCAGGGTCAGTTTCTTCCCAGCTGTTATCAGGCAACTGAACCATCCAACCACAACCAGAGAGCAGTCCTGAGCTACTATCTACCTCATTAGTGACTCTCGGACTTTGCTGGCTTTACCTTGCACTAAACGTCATTCCTTTATCATGTATCTATACACTGTACATGGCTCGATTGTAATCATGTATTGTCTTTCCACTAACTTTGTTGGCACACAACAAAAGCTTTTTACTGTACCTCGGTACAAGTGACAAACTAAACTAGAGTTGGCTGCTTGGCTCCTGCTCCTGTTATATATATGGCTTTATGTTCTCCGATTGCTATTATTGGCAGAGTTCCAAACACACAAATATCTTCATCTCTCATTTTTTAAATGCTGTCCACTGATACGGAAGTTCACTCCACCTGGTCCCTGCCAGCACTCAAGAGATGAACATAGTCTCAATCCACCCTCATTGCAGCTTATTCTCTCATGCCTATCAACTCCCCTGAGCAGGCCCTTCGGCCTATCATTGACTATACAATCCTATTCATTTACAAGTAATTAGTCCACCGCCTTGTGTGACTTGTTGATTGAAGTGCTGGTCTAGATACTAAAATTCCACCAGCCACCCAGACAGGGTTTCAGATTCCAACCACTCTCGAAACAAACAAAAAACAGTGCTGGAGTAACTCAGCCGTTCAGGCAGCATCTGTGGAGAACATGGGATAGGTGATGTTTCACAGAGTGCAGGAGTAACTCGGTGGGTCAGGCAGCATCTCTGAAGAACATGGATAGGTGATGTTTCACAGAGTGCTGGAGTAACTCAGTAATCCCTGGAGAACATGGATAGGTGACATTTAGTCGGGACTTCATACCTGAAACATCACCTGTCCATATTCTCCAGAGATGCCGCCTGGCCCGCTGACTTACTTTGTCTTTTTTTGTAAACCAGTATCTGCAGTTCCTTGTTTCATCCTCAGAACAAACTGCTTTGGGCCCCCCTCTAAACCCTCATGCTTTGCAAACTCCTCCACTGCAAGATAAACAAACTCAGCCTATTCAGACCCTCCTCATACCATCCCAGGTAACATCCTAGTGAATCTCCTGAAACTGAACAAAACGATACTGCTAAAAATGCAGCCTCACCATCGTCTTGTACAAGTGCAACATGACCTCCCAACTTCTAAGCTCACTGCTTTGACTGATGAAGTCCAATGTGCCAAAAGCCTTTTTGACCACCCTATCTACCCTTTGATGCCACTTTTGAGGAACTATTTACCTGTACTTCTAGATCCCTCTGCTCTACAACACTCCCCAGAGCTCGACCATTCACTGTGTAGGTCCTGCACATGTTAGACCTCCCAAATGCAACACCTCACATTCCTCTGTATTAAATTCCATCAACCATTCCTCACCCCACCTGGCCAACTGATCAAGATCCTGCTGCAATTTTTGACAACCATCTTCACTATTACAATACAACCCACTTTAGTGTCATCTGCAAACTAGCCAACCATGCCATGTATGTTCTCATCCAAATAATTGATGTAGATGACAAACAGTAACGGGGCCAGCACCGAACCCTGAGGCACACCACTAGTCACAGGCCTCCAATCTGAGAAGCAACCTTCCACCATCACCGTCATCAACATTTTAAAAGGACGCAACAATATTGACCACTATGCATTTTTACTATGCATCGCTGGTTCCCAAAGTTTACCATGAAGTGTTTCCTTGCCTAGTGTCTGGGTATTAATGGTGGCATACTCCACAGCCACAATGTGTTGGTGACTGAGGGAGGAATATTAAGGGTGCTTAATGGGGCGGCTGCAGACCGCTTTGTCTTGGATGGTGTTGATCATCTTGAGTGATGCTGAGGCCGCACTCGTCCGGGTACTGGGGAGTGTTGCGTCACACATCCGCACACCTCCAGATTCAGAGACAGTTTCTTCCCAGCTTCCCAGCAGGTTGGGAGAGAAGTGGAAGATGGAATATAGTGTAGCAAAGTGTGGAGTGTATCTGTACACTGTAAATGGCTCGATTATAATCATGTATAGTCTTTCCGCTGACTGGTTAGCACACAACAAAAAGCTTTTCACTGTACCTTGGTGCATATGAGGAAAAACTGAAACTGAAACTAAACATTCCTGACATTGACAGGCTTCAGGCGGTCCTGATGCGAGTCCCTCACTGCAGGATTCCCAGCTGCCTGCATCTTTGTGGTCACTATCTTACAGCTGGTCTGGTATGGTACCTGATCAGTGGTGGCCTCCCCATCTCACTGTGTGGAAAGAGATTGGGCAACCTAATGCAGAGCGGAGGTTATGAGACTCTTGTGCTTGAGTTATCATTGCCCACCGAAGCTGGGCTTGTCTCATTTCCTGCGCTGCTTGCTATCTGTCCTCTTCAATTCAACTCCCCTCCCAGGGGAGTGTGCTACAAGCAGCGACTTTTGAACCATCTTCCATGGACCTTTCCTCAAGTTTGTGTTTCCAGCTTGAATTGATGAACAATAATACAATATTTGTTTTTCTGTTGCAGAATGAAGGAAAGAAAGAACAACTGACGGAGGAGAGGTAGGCACATTTTCAGAATTATTAGACTGATGCCGTTAATAGATTTAGGACTTTTAAAAGTCATTTGGACAGGAATATGGATAAGAAGGGTTTAGAGGGATATGGTCAAATGGGACTGGCCTAGAATGCCAACTTGGTCAGCACGGACAAGATGGGGCCCAAGATCCTGTTTCCGTGCTGCACAGCTCCATGATTTTATGATACGAGTGAAGGTTTGCACAACTGCCATTGGCATGCTGTGGGTTATATCAGGTGCTCCCTGGCACAGTGCCCAAGTCTGGTTAGCGTGCTGGCATTCTGCTCCCGCACAACATCCAGGCAACAGCATTCCAAAGTGAAAACAACCCAGCATGAAGCCTTGGTTGTCTCACAAGTGAGAGGTTGGGTGGGCTAGGGCATTGGAGTGCAGGAGGCTGAGTGGTGATCTTATAGAGGTGTATAAGCTCCTGAGGAGACTATCAATGATTTGGATGATAACGTACAAGGCATGATTAGTAAGTTTGCAGATGACACTAAAGTGGGTGGTATTGTAGATAGCGAAGATGGTTGTTAGAAATTGTTGCAGGATCTTGATCGTGTGGGCTGAGGAATGGTTAATGTAATTTAATAGAGATAGCTGAGGTGTTGCATTTTTGGAAGTCGCACCAGGGCAGGACCTACACAGTAAATGGTAGGGCTCTGGGTAGTGTTGTAGAGCAGAGGGATCTAGGAGTGCAGGTGCATGGTTCCTTGAAAGTAGTATCACAGTTAGATACGGTGGTCAAGAAGTCCTTAGGCACCTTAGCCTTCTTCAGTCAGTATTGAGTATAGAAGTGGGAAGGTCATGATACAATTGTACAAGACATTGGTCAGGCCACACGTAAGAGTATTGTGTCACCCTGTTATAGGAAAGATGTTAAGCTGGAAAGGGTGCAGAAAAGATTTACGAGGATGTTGCCAGGACTGGAGGGGCTGAGCTATAGGGAGTGGTTGAGCAGGCTGGGACTATTCCTTTGAGAGCAGGAGGAAGAGGGGTGATCTTATAGAGGTGCATGAGGGGAATAGATTGGGTAGACGCACAGAGGCTTTTACCCAGAGTAGAGGTATCGAGAGCCACAGGACATAGGTTTAAGCTGAAATATTTAATAGGAACCTAAGGGGCAACTGATTTACAGAAAAGGTGATGGGTGTATGGAACAAGCTGCCAGAGGAGGTAGTTGAGGCAGGTATTATTACATTTAAGAAACATTTGAACAGGCACATGGATAGGATAGGTTTAGAGGGTTATTCACTTTATAGGAGTAGAATTAAACCATTCAGCCCATCAAGCCTACTCCGCCATTCAATCGCAGCTGGTCTCTGCCTCCTGATCCCATTTTCCTGCTTTCCCCCCATAACCCTTGACACCCGGTATAATTGGCCAAATGTAGGCAGGTGAGAGTAGTACAGATGGGAAATGTTGGTCAGTGTGGGCAAGTTGGGCCAAAGTGGCAGTTTTCACGCTGTATCAGTCTGAGTCGAATAGATTGGGTGAATGCACAGTCTTTTAACCAAAGATGGGCAATCAAGAACCAGACAGCATTAGGTGTAAGGCGAAAGAGGAAAGATCTAATAGGAACCTGTGGGGCAACATTTTCACACTGAAGGTGGCGGATATATGGACGAGCTGCTAGAGAAGGTAGCTGAGGCTGGGACTATCACAACATTTTAAAGACATGGATAGGAAAGGTTCAGAGGGATATGGGCTAAATGTCAGCAAATGGCCATCATGGGTGAGTTGGGCCATAGACAGACCCAGGAACTGCCTGATGAAAGGACATCAGTAAAAGAAAGCAAAGTTAAATTGTACTGCCCCAGGTGCTGTATTGTCAGAGTCCATTTCAGCAGCACTGGGATAATGTTTTAAATGTGGAGAGGATGTTTCCACTGGTGGGAGAGTCGATGACCAGAGGCCTCAGCCTCAAGATGAAAGGACGTACCTTTAGGAAAGAAATGAAGAGGAATTTCTATAGTCAGAGGGTGATGAATCTGGATTGCCACAGAAGGCTGTGAAGGCCAATACAATGGAAAAAGGCGGAGATTGACAGATTCTCAATTAGTACGGGTGTCAGGGGTTATGGGGAGAAGGCAGGAGATTGGGGTTAGGAGGGAGAGATGGATCAGCCATGATTGAATGGCAGAGTCGACTCGATGGGCCGAATGGACTAATACCGCTCCTTAAACATGATGAACATGATAATGTAAATAATGAAGCATGATATTACAGCTACGTCCCACACCGGTCATTCCTCCTTCTCCCCACTCCTGCTGGCGTTAGCACGTGACACCAGACACAGGAACAGCTTCTTCCCCTCTCTTCATAAGGTCATCAGTGATAGGAGCAGAATTAGGCCATTCGGTCCATCAAGTCAACTCTGCCATTCAATCATGGCTGATCTATCTCTCCCTCCGAACCCCATTCTCCTGTCTTCTCCCCAGAACCTCTCACACCTGTACTACTCAAGAAAGGTTATCAGGCTTCTGAACGGTCCTTCCATAAGCTAGGGTACTCTCCGATTCACCTCTTTCACATTTTGTCTGTGGAATTCTCTGCCTCAGATGGCGGTGGAGGCCGGTTCACTGGATACTTTCAAGAGAGAGCTAGATAGGGCTCTTGAAGATAGCGGAGTCAGGGGATATGGGGAGAAGGCAGGAATGGGGTACTGATTGGGGATGATCAGCCATTGAATGGCGGTGCTGGCTCAAAGGGCTGAATGGCCTACTCCTGCACATATTGTCTTTTGTAGACATTGGACTTTGTCTGTGGAAGTGATGCGCTACAATGCTGAGAACTATATTCTGCACTCTGTATCTTCCCCTTTTCCTCCGCCTATTGTACTTGAGTTTGACTTGATTGTATTTATGTCGAGTATTATCTGATCTGTTTGGATTGCATGCAAAACAAAGCTGCTCACTGTACCTCGGGACATGTGACGATAATAGACCAAAACCAAAAGAACTCGGAAGAGTGCGGCACAGGACCAGGCCCTTCGGCCCACCCTGTCTGTACTGAAGATGATGCCAAGTTAAACAACTGCAGAGCCCTGAGCTGTGTTATTTTTGTTCTGATTTCTGTGTGTGTGTGTGTGACTGGGCCGGGGGTGTTGCAGTAAGGGGTGAGTGTGTGGTTACTTTTCTCCTCCACAGTCTGAGCCCGTGCTCACCATCACCTTTATTTCTCAGTGGTGACGCCAGCACGGAGCCGGAGTCGAAGGAGCCTGCGCCGGTGGCGAAAGCGGAGTCTGCCGATGTGGAGATGACCGCCGTGACCAATGAGAAAGCCCCAGAGCTGCCGAGTGACCAAACTAAAGCAGAGGCCGCCAGCCCGGCCACAGCGCAGACGGCTGGTCCTGAGGCCAAGCCGCAGACAGGGGGCACAGCACCACAGAACCAGTCGCCCACTGCTGTCAGCAATCCCCATGCACCTGTCAAAGCCCCAGGCACAGCCAGCAAGCTGCCCGTCACCAAATCCCCAGCACCCCTTGTTGCTGTGACACCGGCAGACCTGCCCGTGACTGGCACCGGCTCCGGCGATTCCTCCCCGACCACCGGCAAACCCACCACGGCGAGCGGAAACGCACCGTCCAAAGCCGCCGCTGTGGCGACCAACGTGGCTACACCTTCAGCCGTGCCTACAAGAGCTGCCGGTAACAGCGTCACCGTGCCCACCAAACCCATCGCAGCCTCCCCGAGCGTGCAGGTCAAAGTCACCGCTGACGATGCAGTGGTCAAACTCGGCGACGCCACAGCCAAGCCCACCGCAGACGGTGATGATGCAGCCGGCAAACCCACAGCTACAGCTGAGACCGGTGGGGCACTCAAACCCGTGGCCACTCCTGTGCCGGGCTCCGCCAAACCTGGCCCAGTGCCAGCTCCGGCAGTGGGCAACACCAACCCGGCTCCTGATAACGCTGCTCCCAATCCCACCGACCCGGCATCGGCGGACGGCAATGGTGCCGTGTCCAAGCCGGAGCCGGCCAGCGACACTTCGTCTACTGCCCCGGCTATGGAGAAGGACACCCCCGAACCGAGTGTGTCTCCCCAGATCACGGACGGGGCGACTGCCCCCTCTCCCACCCAGACCTCCTCGGCACCGCAGAAAACCACAAACCCCACCTCCAGCACCAGGCCTCCCAGGTCCATGGTGGTGAAGCCCACGGGCAAAGAGAGCGGCGCGGCCAAGACCAGCGGGGCCAAGAGGAGCGTTGGCCCCAGGAAGGAGCACGCACAGCGGGGTACGGGCAAAGGTGGCATGGCGGCACGAGGACGCAGCACATCCCGGGAGAGTTCGAGCCGGGAGGGCAGTGGCCGTGGTGCCACCGCATACCAGAAGGAGTCCCGCGGCGAACGGCGACCTCACCCGCGGGACAGAGAACACCAGAGATACTCCAGGATCAAGGTCAGCCTGGCCCCAACCGCGGCGGCTCACTACCACACCCTCACCAACACACACGGTTCAGTAATGTATGCCCACAGCCCCTCATTAATACAAAGTGCATAGAAATACTCAAGGGGCTGTCCCACTTGGGCGACCTAATCTGCGAGTTTAGAAGAGTGTCTTCAACCTTCAAACTCACAGCATGGTCGACACATGGTCATAGGAGATCCTCTGAGGTCGCTGGAACTCTCCTTCATGACCGAGGGAAGTTCCCGAATACTCGTGGCCTCAGCTAGGTCGCGGAAAATTTTCAGCATGTTGAAATGTTTTCCGCGAGTAAAATTTGGTCGGCATGGGTCTTTTTAACTCGTAGTGCAGTGGAGTGGGGTCGCTACTTACTTGCAGGCAGTCGAGGGCAGCCGTAGGCAATCTCCTTTGCTGACCGGGCCTTTTGATTGGCTCATTGGAGTTTCAGGACCAAGGAAGACCTACCGGTAGGTAAAATGCCCACTAAACTCTATTAAACTTCTTAAAAGTGTCTCCACTCCTTCTCCCCCTTCTTCCCCCCCCTCCCCCCCTTCTCTCCCCCTCTCCTCCCCCCTTCTCTCCCCCCCCCCCCCCCCCCCCCCCCCCCCGCGCTTTCTAAAGGACTTACCGTATACTGTGGCAGCCGTTTACCTTCCACTTCATCGCGCAGACAGCGCTCCTCCACTTTCCCTGGCCCCTGCCTTCGCGATGTGTTTGTGTGCGTGTGTGTGCGGTCGGTCGATGCAGCTCGCGGTTCGGTCGATCCAGCTCGCGGTCTCAACGCGGACAGTCGATCCAGCTCGAGGCTTTCCAGGCGAGTGCCCTCGAGCTTGAAGGTCGAGAACACTCTTCTGGACTCGCGGATTAGGTCGCCCAAGTGGGACAGCCCCTTCACTGAGACCGCATGCAAGTTCAGTCCAGGCCCCGTGCTTGATCTCCTGGAGCGGAGCCCAAATTGAGCAAGCTCACCACTTACTCCACTCACCACCACCACCCTCTGGGTACAATTACTCCCCCGTACATTACCTTTAATGTTGCCCCTCTCACCGTAATGCAATGCCCTCCAGTATTTGCTATTTCCACCCTGGGTAAAAGGGTCTGTGTCTATGCCTCTCATTATTTTATGCACTTCTATTAGTTCTCCCCTCAACCTCCAATGTTGCAGAGATAACAATCCAAGTCTGTCCAACCTCTCCCTGCAGCTAATACCTCCTAATACTTTCCATTTGGAATATTTTTGGAGGACCAGGAAACCAAGAACCAAGAACCCAGGCGTCATTCTGGCATTCGGGTCTGAAGAAGGGTCTCGACCCATTCCTTCTCTCCAGAGATGCTGCCTGTTTCGCTGAGCAACTCCAGCTTTTTGTGCCTTTCATTCTGGTAAACCTCCTCTGCACTCTCCCCAAAGCCTCCTTCCTCATCATTCCTGTAATGAAGCAGACAGAACTGCACGCAATACTCCAAATGTGGTCTGACCAAAGTCCCATAAAGCTGCATCTTGATTTCTTGACTCTTATACTCAATGCCCTGACCTATAAAAGCAAGCATGCCATAAGCCTTCTCTACCACTCTCTCTACTTGTGTTGCCACTTTCAGGCAGATATGCAATTGGACCCCGCGATCCCTCTGCAAGTTACTGCTGTGATCGTGCCATTAACTGTGTATTGTCCCCTTACATTGAACCTCCCAAAGTGCACCACCTTTTTAAAAAAAAAAAGTGCACCACCTTACACTTGCTTGGATTAAACTCCATCTGCCATTAGTGCAGCCGTTTCTGTAGCTGATCTATATCCCGCTGTGTACACATGACAACGGCATATTACCTGAGAGGTGTGTGTGCGGCCACCTGTGTGTGGGCCTCTGCCTCTGCCTCTTGCTCAAAGCTCAACTGGCTCACACTGAGCCTCAGAGTGTAGTCGGGAAAGCTCCAGGGCATCAAGCACACTGCCTACAGAGCAGCTGCTGAACAATGATACAACTTCTGTCTTCCAGACCTTTCATGACCGCAACAGCCGGGATCGGAAGCCCAGCGTCCGGAGTCCAAAGAGAGAAATGGTGACTTTCCTTTCTTATCCTCTCTCTCCCCCCCCCACACCTACTGTTAGTCCCCTGCCCCCTCTCTCCCAGAGTCCCTGCCCCCTCTCTCCCAGAGTCCCTGCCCCCTCTCTCCCAGAGTCCCTGCCCCCTCTCTCCCAGAGTCCCTGCCCCCTCTCTCCCAGAGTCCCTGCCCCCTCTCCCCAGAGTCCCTGCCCCCTCTCCCCAGAGTCCCTGCCCCCTCTCTCCCAGAGTCCCTGCCCCCTCTCTCCCAGAGTCCCTGCCCCCTCTCTCCCAGAGTCCCTGCCCCCTCTCCCCAGAGTCCCTGCCCCCTCTCCCAGAGTCCCTGCCCCCTCTCTCCCAGTCCCTGCCCCCTCTCCCCAGAGTCCCTGCCCCCTCTCTCCAGTCCCTGCCCCCTCTCTCCCAGAGTCCCTGCCCCCTCTCCCAGAGTCCCTGCCCCCTCTCCCCAGAGTCCCTGCCCCCTCTCCCCAGAGTCCCTGCCCCCTCTCTCCCAGAGTCCCTGCCCCCTCGCCCCACAATCCCTGCCCCCTCTCCCAGAGTCCCTGCCCCCTCTCCCCAGAGTCCCTGCCCCCTCTCCCCAGTCCCTGCCCCCTCTCCCCAGAGTCCCTGCCCCCTCGCCCCAGAGTCCCTGCCCCCTCTCCCCAGAGTCCCTGCCCCCTCGCCCCAGAGTCCCTGCCCCCTCGCCCCAGAGTCCCTGCCCCCTCTCCCCAGAGTCCCTGCCCCCTCTCCCCAGAGTCCCTGCCCCCTCGCCCAGAGTCCCTGCCCCCTCTCCCCAGAGTCCCTGCCCCCTCTCCCCAGTCCCTGCCCCCTCTCCCCAGTCCCTGCCCCCTCTCTCCCAGAGTCCCTGCCCTCTCTCCCCAGAGTCCCTGCCCCCTCTCCCCAGAGTCCCTGCCCCCTCTCCCCAGAGTCCCTGCCCCCTCTCCCCAGAGTCCCTGCCCCCTCTCCCCAGAGTCCCTGCCCCCTCTCCCCAGAGTCCCTGCCCCCTCTCCCCAGAGTCCCTGCCCCCTCTCCCCAGAGTCCCTGCCCCCTCTCCCCAGAGTCCCTGCCCCCTCTCCCCAGAGTCCCTGCCCCCTCTCCCCAGAGTCCCTGCCCCTCTCTCCCAGAGTCCCTGCCCCCTCTCCCCAGAGTCCCTGCCCCCTCTCCCCAGAGTCCCTGCCCTCTCCCCAGAGTCCCTGCCCCCTCTCTCCCAGAGTCCCTGCCCCCTCTCCCTCCCACAATCCCTGCCCCCTCTCTCCCAGAGTCCCTGCCCCCTCTCCCCCAGAGTCCCTGCCCCCTCTCCCCCCCAACTCATCCACACTGACCAGAATGCCCCGTCTTAGCCAGCCCCATTTGCCCGTGCGGGTCAGGCAGCATCTGCGGAGGGAATGTACGGACAAAGTGAAGATCAAGACCATTCTTCATACCCCGACTCAAGATGCCGTCTGTCCATCCCCTCCACAGTTGCTGCCTGACCCTCTGAGTCTTTTACAGTTCCTTGTGCACTTTTCTGATGCCCGTCAGCTCCAGTAGTGGACAGATACTTATTTTAAGACTCATAGAGTCATATAAAGGAAACAGGCTCTTGCCCCAACACGCCCGTGCCAATCATGCTACCACTTGCCCACGTTTGGCCCTTGTCCTTCTAAACCTCTCCTATCCACGTACCTGTCTACGTGTCTTTATCATGTATTTGTACACTGTGGACGGTTCAATTGTAATCATGTATTGTCTCTCTGCTGACTGGATACCGTACAACAAAAGCTTTTTAATGTTCATGTTATGATGGTTGATATCGATGGTTGTTCTAGTTTAGATGGTTACAATTGAAGTGTTGTATCACTCTCTGCCCTTTTTTTAAATGACATGAAAAAGACATTTGGACAGCTACATGAATAGGAAATTGGAGGGATATGGGCCAAACTTGGGCAGACGGGACTAGTGTAGATGGGGCAAGTTGGGCCGAAGGGCCTGTTTATGTGCGCTGTGTCTCTCTGACTCTGCCCCTGGTTCCAAATCAACCAACCAGTGTTTTGTTTTCATTTGTGCAGGTAAAGGACATCTTCCCCTTTAACCTGGACGAGTTTGTCACCGTGGATGAAGTGGGTGAAGAGGAAGATTCTGCAGAAGAGCAGATGCCGGGGGATGAGTCGCAACCCAACGCCCAAGCTGCCGAGAGCAAGGAGGGGGGAGCGGCAGAAGACAAAGAGGATGAGCAGGCCCCCACGACCGCTGCAGGTATACACCTTCTCCTCACCCCCTCCCCATCCCTCCCCCTACCTTCTCATGACCACTGCAGGTAAACCCCCTCCCCCATCCCCATCCCTCCCGGGACCACTGCAGGTATTCACCATAGAGATACATATGATACACCATATCATAGAGGGAGTACAGAGAAGGTTCACCAGACTGATTCCTGGGATGTCAGGACTTTCATATGAAGAAAGACTGGATAGACTCGGCTTGTACTCGCTAGAATTTAGAAGATTGAGGGGGGATCTTATAGAAACTTACAAAATTCTTAAGGGGTTGGACAGGCTAGATGCAGGAAGATTGTTCCCGATGTTGGGGAAGTCCAGAACAAGGGGTCACAGTTTAAGGATAAGGGGGAAATCTTTTAGGACCGAAATGAGAAAAACATTTTTCACACAGAGAGTGGTGAATCTCTGGAATTCTCTGCCGCAGAAGGTAGTTGAGGCCAGTTCATTGGCTATATTTAAGAGGGAGTTAGATGTGGCTAAAGGGATCAGGGGGTATGGAGAG
The DNA here is from genome assembly GCF_010909765.2 of Amblyraja radiata. Lineage (NCBI taxonomy): Eukaryota > Metazoa > Chordata > Chondrichthyes > Rajiformes > Rajidae > Amblyraja > Amblyraja radiata. The sequence goes on from NC_045956.1 coordinate 180,349,998, forward strand.
AAGGCAGGTACAGGATACTAAGTTGGATGATCAGCCATGATCATATTGAATGGTGGTGCAGGCTCGAAGGGCCGAATGGCCTACTCCTGCACCTATTTTCTATGTTTCTATCCCTCCCCCTACCCTCCCACGACCGCTGCAGGTATACACCTTCTCCTCACCCCCTCCCCTTCACCTCCCATAACCACTGCAGGTATATACCTTATTCCCCCCCCCCCCCCCCCCCTCCTCTGTGAGACAGCTGTAGGTACACTGTGGAAAGAGCTCAAGCATGTGATTTGAAGGGCCAAAAGGGGCCATAAAATGTCATTGCCGAGTCTGATTAAGAGTTTTTATATAGACGTTCAAAACAAGAGGGTGAGCAAGGAAGCAGGAAGCAGGAAGGAGCGTTCACGGGTAATGAGGGATTAAATACTTGCAATCAGAGGATGTAGGTGAGGTGCTAAACAAGTATTCACTGAGGAGAAAGACTTGCAGGACAGTGAGATCAGTGTGGAGAACACTAATATGCTCGGGCACTGAGATGGAGGTGATGCTGAGGCTGTTGCCGAGTGGACAAGTCCCCGGGACCTGATGGGATCTATCCCAGGTTATTGAGGGAGGCAAGAGAGGAGAGGGTGTTAGCTACATGGAGAGGTTGAACACAATTTGATTGTTTTCTCTGGAACGCTGGAGGTTGAAGGGAGAACTGATAGGTATAGGTATATAAAATAATAATAATAAATTTTATTTATGGGTGCCTTTCAAGAGTCTCAAGGACACCTTACAAAAATTGAGCATGTAGAGGAAAAACATGTAAGGGGAATGAAATAAATAGTAGAGACATGACTAGTACACAAAGTAAAGACAGAATTCAATACAAAACACAGTATGAGGCAATTAATGCACAGATGAAAAGGGACGGGGACGTGGGGCTAAGGATAGGCAGAGGTGAAGAGATGGGTCTTGAGGCGGGACTGGAAGATGGTGAGGGACACGGAATTGCGGATCAGTTGGGGGAGGGAGTTCCAGAGCCTGGGAGCTGCCCTGGAGAAGGCTCTGTCCCCAAAACTGCGGAGGTTGGACTTGTGGATGGAGAGGAGACTGGCTGATGTGGATCTGAGGGACCGTGAGGGTTGGTAGGGTGAGAGGAGGTCAGTGAGATATGGGGGGGGGGCAGATGGTGGAGGGCTTTGTAGGTGAGGACCAGGATTTTGTAGGTGATCCGGTGGGAGATGGGAAGCCAGTGAAGTTTTTTGAGGACTGGAGTGATGTGATGCCAGGATTTGGTGTGGGTGATGAGTCGGGCGGCTGCGTTCTGGACCAGTTGGAGTCGGTTGATGTAGGTGGAGCTGATGCCAAGGAGAAGTGAGTTGTAATAGTCCAGTCGGGAGGAGATGAAGGCATGGATGAGTCTTTCAGCAGCAGGCGGTGTGAGAGAGGGTCTGAGTTTGGCGATGTTGCGGAGATGAAAGAAGGAGGTTTTAATGACATGGCGGATGTGAGGCTCAAGGGAGAGGGTGGAATCAAAGATCACGCCACGGTTGCGGGCCTGGGGAGATGGGGAGACAGTGGTGCCGTCGATGGTGAGAGTGGGGTTATTGATTTTGCTGAGTGTGGCTTTGGAGCCTATGAGGAGGAATTCTGTCTTATCGCTGTTGAGTTTGAGGAAATTATGTTGCATCCAGGTTTTTATAGCTGACAAACAGGAGTTGATATGGGAGAGGGGGGGGTTGTGGGGGGATTTGGTGCCAAGGTAAATCTGGGTGTCATCAGCGTAACAGTGGAAGTCCAGATTGAAGTGGCGGAGTATCTGACCAAGGGGGAGGATGTAGATGATGAAGAGGAGGGGGCCGAGTACGGAGCCTTGGGGAACGCCTTGAGTGACTGCGGCTGTAGCAGAGGTGTGGTTGTGGAGAGAGATGAAGTGGGATCTGTTGGAAAGGTAGGAAAGGAGCCAGCTGAGTGCAGAGCCTTCAATGCCGAGGTCTTTGAGTCTGGTGAGCAGGATGTTATGGTTCACTGTATCGAAGGCTGCGCTCAGGTCGAGGAGGATGAGGATGTTGAGGGAACCAGTGTCAGCAGAGGTGAGGAGGTCGTTGAGGACTTTCTGTGCTATGGAGGGGGCGAAAGTTTCTGTGCTATGGAGGGGGCGAAAGCCAGATTGGAGGGGTTCAAGTAGGTTATACGCAAGGAGGTGGGAATGAAGATGCGACGCAACGATACGCTCCAGGGTTTTTGAAAGAAAGGGGAGGTTTGAGATTGGGCGGTAGTTAATGAGAGAGGAGGGATCAAGACCAGGTTTCTTTAAGATTGGTGTAACGGCAGTAGTTTTGAAAGCGGAGGGGACAATTCCTTGGGACAATGAGGAGTTGAAGAGATTAGTAAGGTAGGGGCAGAGAACGGGGAGGCAGGACTTCAACAGGGGAGTGGGGAGAGGGTCGAGGGAGCAGGTAGTGGGTTTGGAAGAGCTGATGAGTTTGGAGATTTCAATAGGGGTGACCAGGTCAAACTGGGAGAGGAAGCAGCGTGGAGGAGGGGTAAGGAGGTCAGTGGAGATGTTGAAAGGAGGGGCCTTGGTAGGTGGTGGAGTAGATGCTGGGGAGTCGGGTACAGGGGATAAAGATTGATAGATGGTGCTGATTTTATCAGCGAAAAAGTGGAGGAATGAATTGCAGAGATCCGGAGTAGAGGTAGGGAGAGTGTTTGCTCGAGGCTTGAGGAGGTTGCCCACTGTGGAGAAGAGGGTTCTGTGGTTTAGGCAGGGATCGGTGAATATGGAGGAGAGGTAGGCAGATTTTGCAGCAATGAGGGCATCTTTGTAGTCAGTGAGGTGGAGTTTGTAAGCTTCAAGGTGGACTGTGAGAGATGATTTCTTTATAAGTCGTTCGAGTTGGCGACCAGTCTGTTTCAGTTTACGAAGTGCAGGTGTGTACCAGGGTGAGGATGTGTTGAAAGTTACGGTTCTTGTTTTGAGGGGGGCCAGAGTGTTGAGGGAGGTAGACAAGGTGGAGTTGAGATGGTTTGTGAGATCATCAGGTGAGATGGGGGTTGAGTCCAGGGGGAGAGTGGTGGAGAGCAGGTCAGAGAGATGGTGGGAATCAATGGATTTTAGATTACGGAAGGTGATTTCTCGGAGGAAGCCGGGGCGAGGTGTCGGAGAAGGGATGGTGAACCGTATAAGCTTATGATCAGAGAGGGGGGAGAGGCAAGGATGGAGGTCGAGTACCGGTTGATTTGTGGAGCAGACCAGGTCAAGGATGTGACCTTTGTCATGGGTGGGAAAGGTGACGTGCTGAGTGAGAGAGAAGTTGTCCAGTAAAAAGGCGAATTCAGATGCAAGCTTGCAGGTGGGGGAGTCCATGTGAATATTTAAGTCACCAAGTAGCAGCAGACGTGAGGAGAGGGATGAGGCAAGTGTGAGGAGTTCAGTGAAGTCAGATAGGAAGGAGGGGTTTGGTTTAGGTGGCCGGTAAATGAGGATGACTGTCATGGAGAAAAGGGCTTTGAAGGCGAGGAATTCAAATGATGCTACTGGGGGGAAGGTGAGTTCAGTGATACGAATATTCTGGTTAAAAATAACAGCGAGGCCACCTCCATGGCGGATGGGGCGGGGGTTGGAAATGTAATTAAATCCAGGTGGGGATGTTTGATTGAGGGAGAAGAAGACATTGGGTTGTTGCCAGGTCTCAGTGAGCAGAAGGAAGTCCAGAGTGTTGTCAAGGATTATGGAGGAATAGATAGGATAGACAGCCAGAACCTTTTGGTAGACACAAAATGCTGGAGTAACTCAGCGGGTGAGGCAGTATCTTTGGAGAGAAGGAATAAGCGACGTTTCGGGTCGAGACCCTTCTTCAGACTAAGTCAGAACCTTTTCCCAGTCAAACACTGGAGGGCATAGCTTTAATGTGAGAGGGTCAAAGTTTAAAGGAGGTGTACGGGATGTATTTTACACAGCGGGTGGTGGGTGTCTGCAATGTGCTGGGTAGTGGTGGAGGCAGATACGATAGTCTTAGCTCCTGAACCTTTCTGTGCCACACAGAGCCTGGCGTGCCGTCTACGGCAGAGGAGACGATGGAGGAGCCAGCTGGAGCCGAGCCAGAGCCCACAGCAGCGGGGGAGGAGGTGGAGCCCATGGAGACGGAGACGGAGACAGAGCTGGGCACAACTTCCGCTTCAGCAGAGCCGGACAAAGGTTCCAGCACAGAGCCGGGCAAACCTGACGATACAGAGCCTGGCAAAGCCACAACTACAGAGCCGGGCAAACCTGCCGGCACGGAGCCTGGCAAAGCTACAGAGCCGGGCAAACCTGACGATACAGAGCCTGGCAAAGCCACAACTACTGAGCCGGGCAAACCTGCCGGCACAGAGCCTGGCGCAACCACAAAGCTGGGCAAACCTGCTGACACAGAGGCTGGCAAAGCTACAGAGCCGGGCAAACCTGCTGGCACAGAGCCTGGCACAACCACAAAGCTGGGCAAACCTGCTGGCACAGAGCCTGGCACAACCACAAAGCTGGGCAAACCTGCTGGCACAGAGGCTGGCAAAGCTACAGGGCCGGGAAAATCTGCCGATACAGAGCCTGGCAAAGCCACAACTACAGTGCCGGGCAAACCTGCCGGCACAGAGCCTGGCGCAACCACAAAGCTGGGCAAACCTGCTGGCACAGAGCCTGGCAAAGCTGCAGGGCCGGGCAAAGCTACAGGGCCGGGCAAAGCTGCCACCATCGCAGAGCCTGGCAAAGCTACAGGGCCTGGCAAAGCCACTGCTACAGAACCGGGCAAAGCTGCCTCCACAAAGTTGGACAAAGCGGCTGCCACAGAGCTGGACAAAGCTCCCTCTGCTACGGATTCGGGCAAATCTTCCACCGCCACAGTGCTGGGCAAGCCTGCCCTCACAAAGTCGGACAAAGCACTCGCTACCAAGCCAGGCAAAGGTCCATCCACACAGCCGGGGAAAGCCACCGTCACACAGCCGGGGACAGAGGCGTGCAAAGCTGCCGTGACAAAGTCAGACAAAGCTGCTGCCGTCACCGCGCCGGTCAAGGCCACCAGTGCAGTCACCAGGCCACAAGCTGCCGCCTCAGCCGCAGGAAGCGCGGCGGTGAAGAGCCAGGCGGTGAAGAGCCAAGTGGTGCCATCGACAGGCGGAGGAGGGGAGCCCGCCCACGGCACAGCTGGACCCCCGCCCGCCAGCTCGGTCACCGTCCCCGCGGCCTGTGCTGGGGACGCCACGAGGAGTGGTGGCACGGAGCAGCGAGCCGGTGAGTGCCGGGAGAGGGTGCTAATTTAACCAGCGCTCCCACCTCCCCAACCTGAGCCCTTTACAAGCTAGAGATGCAGTGCAGCTCACCGAATCGGCACCGACCAGCGATCACCCCGTACACTGACACTGTCCTACACACTAGGGACAATTTTATTCTTACCAAAGCCAATTAACTGTTAAACCTAAACATACAAACTTCATACAGACGTGGTCATGATCAAGCCCAGATCTCTGGTGCTATGAGGCAGCAACTCTACCGCTGTGCCATCCTACCTCTGTCCTGGGGGGGGGGTCAGAACTTTTGATCGCTGAGTCTGAAGTGTCCCGTCCCGAAACGTAACCTGTCTATTCCCTCCACGGATCCTGCCTGGCCCACTGAGTTCCTACAACACTTGGTGTTTTGCTCAGGATTCCAGCGTCTCTGTTTTGGGGCTTGCCGATGCACCCACCAGGCAGTGAATAATGTGCCAGAATATATCCAACCACATTGTAAAGAGCAGCAGGAAGAGGCCGTTTCGGCCTCTAACACTGTTCTGGCACTTCATTCTCACTGGTCCTAGATACAATGACATTCTTTAGTAAAAATAAGGAACTGCAGATAGTTAATCAGTAACTCAGCGGGTCAGGCAGCATCTGTGGAGAACATGGATAGGTGACGTTTCACAGAGTGCTGGAGTAACTCAGCGGGTCAGGCAGCATCTGTGGAGAACATGGATAGGTGGCGTTTCAGAGTGCTGGAGTAACTCAGCGGGTCAGGCAGCATCTGTGGAGAACATGGATAGGTGGCGTTTCACAGAGTGCTGGAGTAACTCAGCGGGTCAGGCAGCATCTGTGGAGAACATGATGAGGTGACCCTTATTCACTTATTGTAGAGCGGGAGAATCTCCCCCCCCCCCCCCCCCCCCCCCCCCAAAAAAAAACACATCAGCGAGACCAAGCGTGGACTCGGCGACCGTTTCGCTGAACACTTATGATCGGTGCGCCAAGGCCGACTGGATCTCCTGGTCGCTAACCATTCCCAATCCCACACTGACCTTTTTGTGTTGGGCATCCTCCATTGCCAGAGTGCGGGCGGCCACACACAAATTGGAGGAACAGCACCTCATATTGCGCTTGGGTAGATTACAACCTGGTAACATCATTGTAAATCTCTGTCCCCTTGGCCTTGAAGGCCAGTTGTCATGTTGTGGTGCCGTCCCTCACATGCTTCATTTTCTCAGATGCCAAACTGAAGAGGGAGCCTCCGCCAGAGTTGGGACCGGCGGCAAAGAAGATGAAACTGGCCGGCACGCCGCTCACCCAGCTGAAGATGCCTCCATACAAGCTCAACTGTCCCATCGGTGAGTGCACAGAGGTCACGATACGGTCTGGCCTTGTACTGGCAGTGACTGCATCTGCCTCGTGTGAGGGTGAATTCCTCACCATTAAATACCATGCGATCTAACCTTCCAGACCAGCCGATCATGCAGAGCTTGTCGAATGCTGTGCTGAAATCTATATCCGTGCTAACTATCCCTAATTGGCCTGTCTGTCCAAATGCATGTATATCTTATCCCTCAGAACACTCTCCAGTAATTTGCCTACCACAGATATTAAGATCACTGTTCTAAAGTTCCTAGGCTTTTCCTTGTAATCCTTCTTAATTGAAGGAACACTATAAGCTAACCTCTGTTCTTCCAGCACCTCACTTGGTCATTCATGTATCTCAGCCATGACTCCTGCAATTTCCTCTCTAGCTTCCCAGTGTCCTCAGATATATCTGATTAGACCCGGGAGATATATCTATCTTCACATGACATAGAAACATAGAAAATAGGAGCAGAAGTAGGCCATTTGGCCCTTTGAGCCAGCACTACCATTCAATATGATCATGGCTGATCAGTACCCTGTTCCTGCTTTCTCCCCATATCCCTTGATTCTGCTAGCCCTAAGAGTTTTATCTAACTCTCTTGAAAACATCCAGTGAATTGGCCTCCACTGTCTTCTGTGGCAGAGAATTCCACATATTCACAACTCTGGGTGAAAAGGTTTTTCCTCATCTCAGTCCTAAATGGTCTACCCCTTATTCTTAAACTGTGACCCCTGGTTCTGGACTCCCCCAACATCGGGAACAACTTTTTTCTGCATCTAGCCTGTCCAATCATTTAAGAATTTTATGTTTCTAAAAGATATCCTCTCATCCTTCTAAATTCTAATGAATACAAGCCCAGTCGATCCATTCTTTCGTCATATGTCAGTCCCGCCATCCCGGGAATTAACCTGGTGAACCTACGCTGCACTCCCTCCATAGCAAGGATGTCCTTCCTCAAATTAGGAGACCAAAACTGCACACAATACTCCAGGTGCAGTTTCACCAGGGCCATGTCTAACTGCAGTAGGACCTCCTTGCTCCTATACTAAAATCCTCTTGCTATGAAGGCCAGTATGCCAGTAGCTTTCTTCACTGCCTGCTGGACCTGCATGCTTACTTTCAGTAACTAATGTATAAGCACACCCATGTCTCGTTGCACCTCCCCTTTTTCTCATCTGGCACAGTTAACACCCCAGCGGTATGAACATTGACTTCTCTAACTTCAGATAGCCCTTGCTTTCTCTCTCCATCACCTCCCCCTTCCCAGTTCTCCCACTAACTAGTCTTACTGTCTCCGACTACATTCTATCTTTGTCCCGCCCCCTCCCCTGACATCAGTCTGGAGAAGGGTCTCGACCCGAAACGTCACCCATTCCTTCTCACCATAGATGCTGCCTGTCCCGCTGACTTATTCCAGCATTTTTGTCTACCATTCAGATAATAATCTGCCTTCCTGTTGCCACCAAAGTGGATAACTTCACATGTATCCACATTGTACGCATCTGCTCCCTCACCCAACCTATCCCAGCATCTTCCTCACAGCTCGCACTGCCACCCAGCTTTGTGTCATCCATAAACTTGGAGATGTCACATTTAATTCCCTCGTCTAAATCGTTAATATCTATTGGAAATAACTGGGGTCCCAGCACCGAGCCTTGCGGTACCCCACTAGTCACTGCCTGCCATTCTGAAAAGGACCCGTTAATCCTTACTCTTTGCTTCCTGCCTGCCATCCAGTTCTCTATCTATATCAATACTCTACCCTTAATATAGTGTGCTCTAATTTTGCACACTAATCTCTTGTGTGGGATCTTGTCAAAGGCTTTTTAAAGGTCCAGATACTACGTCAGCACTTCCTCGACTGTAACACTGACTGTCTTCAAGACACTTCCATTCACTGTCCCAGGTTCCCTAGTCCTCATGTCTTTGTCCACAGTATAAACACAGGAGAAATACTCATTGAGGACCTTACCCATCTCCTGCGGCTCCACACACAGATGTCTGCTTTGGTTTTACAGGGGCCCCATACTCTTTCTAGTTGCCCTCTGTCCCTGAATGTCCTTAAAACCTGTCCAAATGTCTTTTAAAAGATGTAACTATATCCACTTCTATAGCTTCCTCTGGCAGCTCATCCCAGATCTGGACTATTCTCCGAGTGTGCTACGGAATAGTTGATGGATTTTAATGCAGACGTTCTACAAGACTAGTGTAGATGGAGCAGGTCGGTCGGTGGGTGTGGGCAGGTTGAGCCAAAGGGCCTGTTTCCACGTATGTAACTCTTGACTCTTAAGTTAGGACATTATGTTGCAGATGTTGGTGAGGCCATATTTGGAGTATTGTGTTCAGATTTGGTCACCCTATATTATAGGAAGGATGTTGCTAAGCTGGGAAGTTTGCAGAGAAGATTTACAAGGTGTTGCCAGGACTTGAGAGCTTGAGCCACAGGGAGAGTTGAGTAGGCTCGGACTTTATTCCTTGGAGCGCAGGAGGATGAGGAGTGATCTTATAGAGGTGTACAAAATCAGGAGAGGAATAGATCATCTAAAAACACCGAGTCTCTTGCCCAGAGTAGGGGAATGAAGAACTAGAGGACATATGTTTAGAGGGATATGGGCAAATGTGGCTAGCTTAGATGAGGCATCTTTGTGGCGTGGACAAGTTGGGCTAAAGAGCCCAGTTTCCGTAGAGAACAGCTCTATGACTCCCATAAACCCCCAACCACACACCCCCACCACTGCCATTCTCATGCTGACTCCCCCTCTGCCTGTTCAAGGTGGTCTCCAGGGTAGGTAGAGAGTGGGATGGGAAAGCAAGGGTGGAGGTGACTGGGCCAGGTTGGAGCTTGGGGTGAGTGTGCTGTCAGCCCCTGGGCAGGATTCATCTCATCCTCCTTGTCTGTCTGCAGGTGTGGAGTTCATTGTCCCCAAGACGGGCTACTTCTGCCAGATCTGTTCCCTGTTCTACACCAATGAAGACACGGCCAAGGTGACCCACTGTGGCACTGTGCTACACTATAAGAACATGGAGGTAAGTAAGGCTGCTCTTGCACTCTTCACCAATGCCTGTTGTGTTGGGAATGACTCTGGCATGGGGATGAGTGGGTGTCCTTTGCATTTACTACTTAGTTTAGTTTATTGTCAGGTGTACCAGGGTACAGTGAAAGGCTTTTGTTGCGTGCTAACCAATCAGCGGAAAGACCATACATGATTACAATCCAGCCGTCCACAGTGTATAGATAGATAATAAGAGAATAACATTTAGTGAAAGGTAAAGCCAGTAAAGTCCGCTCAAAGATAGTCCAAGGATCAGCAATGAGGTAGATAGTAGTTCAGGACTGCTCTCTAGTTGTGGTAGGATGAGTCAGTTGCCTGATAACAGCTGGGAAGAAACTGTCCTGAATCTGGAGGTGTGTGTGTTTTCACACTTCTATACCTGGAGTGGCGGGGGTGAGACTGGTCCTTGATGATGCTGCTGGCCTTACTGTGGCAGCGTGAGGTTAGATGGAGTCAAATGGAAGGGAGGTCGGTTTGTGCGACGGTCTGGGCTGCGTCCACAATTTGCTGCAATTTCTTACGGTCTTGGATGGAGCTGTTCCCAAACCGTGCTGTGATGCATCCCGATAAAATGCTTCCTGCGGCGCATCTGTAGAAGTTGGTGAGAGTTGTGGGGGACATGACGAACTTCGTAAATCTTGTAAGGAAGTAGAGGCGTCGGTGTGCTTGCTTGGTCGTTGCTTCAGTATGGGTGGTCCAGGAGAAGTTGTTGGTGATATTGACTCGTAGCACTGAAGAAGGGTTTCGGCCCGAAACTTTGCCTATTTCCTTCGCTCCATAGATGCTGTTTCTCCAGCATTTTTGTCTACCTTTGACTCCTAGGAATATGAAGCTTTCAACCATCTCTACTTCGGCGCCGTCAATGCAGACTGGGGTGTGTGAACCGCTTCACTTCCTGAAGTCCATCACTCTCTCCTTTGTCTTGCTGACATTGAGAGAAAGGTTTAAGAAGGAACTGCAGATGCTGGAAAAATTGAAGGTAGACAAAAATGCTGGAGAAACTCAGTGGGTGAGGCAGCATCTATGGAGCGAAGGAATAGATGACGTTGCCTATTCCTTCACTCCATGGATGCTGCCTCACCCGCTGAGTTTCTCCAGCATTTTTGTCTACCTTCGGGTTGTCTTGACCCAAAGTTCCCAATCTCTATCATATATCAGCCTCCACCACCACCGTTCCAGACCCCCACCACCCTCTGTGGGGGGAAAAAACTTGCCCCGCACTTAACCATGTGGAGGGAATGCCTTCCACAGATGCTGCCTGGCTCGCTGCCTTTTGCTCACAATTCCAGCATCTGCAGTCTCTTGTGTGCCTCCTGGTGATCAGAATGTTGCCTGGATTAGAGGGTTTGAGCTACAGGGAGAGGTTGGACAGACTTGGGTTGTTGTGTCTGGAACGCCAGAGGTAGAGGGGAGACCTGATAGAAGTTTATAAAATTTATGGGTACAGTCAGAACCTTTTTCTTAGGGTGGAAATGTCCAACACTAGAGGGCATAAGGTGAGATGGGGAAAGTTTATTGGAGATGTGCGGGGCAGGTGTTTTTTTACACAGGTTATTGGGGGTTTGGAATGCATTGCCAGCAGTGGTGCTGGAGGCAGATACAATGGTGGCGTTTAAGCTTTCGGATAAGCACATGGAACTGCAGGGAATGGAGGGAAGACAGACACAAAAAGCTGGAGTAACAGCGGGTCAGGCAGCATCTCTGGAGAGAAGGAATAGGGGAAAAGGGAAAGAAATGTGACGTTTTGGGTTGAGACCCTCAGACAGAGTCGGGGAGAGGGAAACGAGAGACATTAAAAGGTACACAGAACAAATATATAAAGGTATGCAAAAGGACAAACAATGATTGTAGAGAAGGAGGAATCACAGAGGGGAGGCAGCAAGAGAGGGTGTTATGGAACCCATTCGAGAGAGGAGGACTTCTTCAGAGTAGGCATACCTTGAGGAGATTTTGCAGTGGAGCAGATGAAATGCGTAGGAAGGAACTGGATACAGACTATGTGCAGGCAGATAACAAATGGTCTTGGCATCATGTTCGGCACAGATGTTGTGAGCCAAAGGGCCTGTGGGGCTGTACTGTTCTATGTTCTATGTTCTCCACATGCTGGAGTGACAAAGCCGTCTGGTGTTTTTCAGAAGTACGTAAGCCAGCGGCGGGAGGAGAGCGCGGGCAAACAGAACAAGTGAAGGCAGCCACTTGCAACAGAGTATATTTTGGGTCCAAGTGTTCTCCTCTCCCCCCCATCCTTCTCTTCCTCCTCCAGCTTTACCAGACAATTACAACATTGTACAAATTATCTCAACACTGTACTGATTATGGAAACTGTTCTTTTGGGTTATCTTGTTGTCTTTGTGTTTTTACATAAATTGTTGTAACAATTGCCGATTCAGTTATGCAATTAAAATTATGTTCTACAGAAGTGCATGTTTTAAATTATTCCTGGCATATCAGTTCCCCATTTGAAGCAGCACATCCCACCGTGTACACAGACCCATCCTCATGTGCAGGAAGGAACTGCAAATGCTGTTGTAAACCGAAGGTAGACACAAAATGCTGGAGTAACTCAGTGGGACAGGCAGCATCTCTGGAGGAAGGAATGGGTGACGTTTCGGGTCGTCTGAAGAAGGGTCTTGACCTGAAATGTTACCCATTCCTTATCTCCAGAGATGCTGCCTGTCCCATCCTCGTCGTCTTTACCAATAGGTGAAATTCCAGAAGACCGGAGAGTGACTAATGTTGCACCATTATATAAGAGGCTACTATAACATTTATGACATTTCAACAGGTACATTGACAGGACAGGTTTAGAGGGATATGAGCCAAAACGTAGGCAGGTGGGACCAGTGTAGATGGGGCGTCTTGGTCGGCATGGGCAACGTGAGCCTGGACCTGTGCTGCTTCATGCTACATGCTGCTTGTCCAATACTATGACATCCCATACGGCCTCGAAACTGGCCATGTCCACAGTAATGGGAAGAGTGGCGTTTTCAAAGATGCTCGACCGTACTGTGGTAACATTTTGCAAGCAGCAGAAGAGGTCACGATCAAATGCAATGCCGTCCATTATGTTTGGGACAAAGACCCATCATTTATTTATTTGCATCATGTCTCTCAATTGCAAGAGATATGAAGGCACTTGACATCGATGTGGAGTCCTGGGAGAGGTACCCTGAACCAACATCTCAAAACGGGGGAAGAGAAACTGTTGAACGCAGCGGCAGACAAGTGGGCACGCAGAGAGGAGCGCAGCAACTTCAACAATCCAACGACCACACACACATGTGATCTTTGCCACAGAGACTGTCACTCCCGCCCACATTGGTCTCTTCAGCCTCAAGCAACGCTGCTCCAGTCGAGGTTTGCAGCAAGCAGCCAACAACTAGGATGCATCACCCATGGTCAGTCATGACTGAGGGGAGCCTACTACTACTCCACAATTTGAGATTTATAATAGAAAAAAATCACATTGTCAGATTTTATCAAAGGCCATTTTTATACATTTTGGTTTCACCATGTAGAAATTACAGCTGTGTTTATACAAAGTCCCCCCATTTCAGGGCACTGTAATGTTTGGGACACATGGCTTCACAGGTGTTTGTAATTGCTCAGGTGTGTTTAATTGCCTCCTTAATGCAGGTATAAGTGAGCTCTCAGCACCTAGTCTTTCCTCCAGTCTTTCCATCACCTTTGGAAACTTTTATTGCTGTTTATCAACATGAGGACCAAAGTTGTGCCATTGAAAGTCAAAGAAGCCATTATGAGACTGAGAAACAAGAATAAAACTGTTAGAGACATCAGCCAAACCTTAGGCTTACCAAAATCAATTGTTTGGAACATCATTAAGAAGAAAGAGAGCACTGGTGAGCTGACTAATCGCAAAGGGACTGGCAGGCCAAGGAAGACCTCCACAGCTGATGACAGGAATTATCTCTATAATAAAGAAAAATCCTCAAACACCTGTCCGACAGATCAGAAACATCTTCAGGAGTCGGGTGTGGATTTGTCAATGACCACTGTCCGCAGAAGACTTCATGAACAGAAATACAGAGGCTACACTGCAAGATGCAAACCACTGGTTAGCCACAAAAATAGGATGGCCAGGTTATAGTTTGCCACGACGTACTTAAAAGAGCAACCACAGTTCTGGAAAAAGTACTTGTGGACAAATGAGACAAAGATTAACATATCAGAGTGATGGCAAGAACAAAGTATGGAGGAGAGAAGGAACTGCCCAAGATCCAAAGCATCCCACCTCATCTGTGAAACACAGTGGTGGGGGTGTTATGGCCTGGGCATATATTGCTGCTGAAGGTACTGGCTCACTTATCTGACTACTTTCATTTACATGACATTGCTGTGTCCCAAACATTATGGTGCCCAGAAATGGGGGGACGGTGTATATAAACACAGCTGTAATTTCTACATGGTGAAACCAAAATGTATAAAAATGGCCTTTAATAAAATCTGACAATGTGCACTTTAACCACGTGTGATTTTTTCTATTACAAATCTCAAATTGTGGAGTACGGAGGCAAATAAATAAATGAATGATGGGTCTTTGTCCCAAACATTATGGAGGGTGCTGTGCAAGAGGTTTGAACTTATCCAGGTAAAAGAACCATGTATTATCAATGGTCTGTTGTGCTGCTGTTCCATTTTCAGTACATATGACAATTAAACACGTGTGGATGTATGGAATGAGCTACCAGCGGTAGTTGAGGCCGGTACTATCACATTTAAAACTAGGAGAGGGATGTGGATAGAAAATATTTAGATGTGTAGATAATGTGGCTGGCATGAACAGTTGGGCCGAAGGGCCTGATTGCAAGCTGTATGACTCGGTGTCGGTTGTTACCCAATCGTCTGGGCTGTTTGATATTGAGCAAGAAGAACTCAGCAGGTCAGCTGAGGAAGAGATGGACAGGCAACGGCTTGGGTCAGGACCCCTTATACTGAGAGATTGGGAAAGGGAGGGAGTGGATCAGAAATAGTCCCAGCTAATGTCAGGCCCAAAGTTAGTGGTGAAATGGAGTTCTGCACAGGTGCAGGAGGAGAAAGAGTTGGGGGAATGGGGCCAGTGGGACAAGGACTTCAATGTAATGGAAGCACAAGATGCTGGAATCTGGAGCAAAACACAAAGTGCTGTTGTGACTGCAGGTGTGAGGTGGCAATGGACAGGCAGCATCGAGCACCAGCATCTGCAACTCCTTGTTTCACCCACTGACGTGCTGAGATATTCTAGCAGTGGATGGTGTGTTGACCCGGCCGCTGGAGAGAGAAGCGACAAGGGGGAGATGTATTTAAATACTTCTTTATTTACATTGAAGCTGGCGGCACAGAGGAGAGTGAGACGCAGTGCGTATCTCTGCGGCACTCACTGCCAGGACACCTTCCTCCCCAGGACACGGTTGGTGATTTTCTGCAGAGAGGGGAGAGGTTACACATTGAGGCGGGCGGGCAAGAGGTGACGCAGGGTTAAGGTGAGGGGTGGGGAACAGGTTTAATCGGAGTCTGAGGGGCAATGTGCTGGGTGTAGGGAGTGACCTGCCGGAGGAGGTCGTTGAGACATGGGTCAAACGCGGGCAGGTGGGACTAGTATACATGGGGCAGCTGGGTTGGCACAGGTTAGTTGGCCGTAGGGCCTATGACACCTACACCTCAGGTCTGCAATGCAGTTCAGGCAGGTGCTATGGTAGACAAAAGTGCTGGAGAAACTGCAGGTGCAGCTGCATCTATGGAGCGAAGGAAATAGGCAACGTTTCGGGCCGAAACCCTTCTTCAGACATTTCCTTCGCTCCATAGATGCTGCTGCACCCACTAAGTTTCTCCAGCAATTTTATCTAACATCGATTTTCCAGCATCTGCAGTTCCTTCTTAAACACAGGCAGGTGCTATAATGTTTAAGGGACATTTGGACATGGATGCAAAAGGTTTTGAGAGATATGGGCCAAATGGGATTAACACGGAGAGGGCAGCTTGGTCAGGATGGAAGAGTTGGGCCGAAGGGCCTGTTTCCGTGCTGTGTGACTTTGACAAGCATCACCCTGTGGCATCAGTGTGGGGCAGGACAGGACAATCGGGTCTGCTGCTGGACATTGGGGCTGACCTGCGCTGGGACTGGGGCTGGGTCTGACCCGGTCTAGGGCTGTCTGGGTCTGGCCTGGTCTAGGTCCGGGATTGACCTGGTGTAGGGCTTTCTGGGCCTGGTCTGGGGCTGTGGGTGGTTTGTCCCTGTGTGAGGACCCACCTGTTTGTAGAGCTGAGCCCGCAGCCTGTTGCTCCTGGACTCAGACCTGCGCTTCTCCTCCTCCTTCCGCCTGGTCACCTCAGGAAGCTGCTCGTACAGCCTGCAACACACCAAGGTTCAGACAATCCTGCAGTAGAATTAGGCCATTTGGCCCATCAAGTCTAATCCGCCATTCAATCACGGCTGATCGATCTCTCCCTCCCAACCCCATTCTCCTGCCTTCTCCCCATAACCCCTGACACCCGCACTAATCAAGACTCTAAGATGGACACAAAAAGCTGGAGTAACTCAGCGGGACAGGCAGCATTGCTGGAGAGAAGGAATGGGTGACGTTTTGGGTCGAGATATACCTGAAACGTCACATATAAACATAGAAAATAGGTGCAGGAGTAGGCCATTTGGCCCTTCGAGCCTGCACCGCCATTCAGTATGATCATGGCTGATCATCCAACTCAGTATCCTGTACCTGCCTTCTCTCCATACCCCTTGATCCCTTTAGCCACAAGGGCCATATCTAACTCCCTCTTAAATATAGCCAATGAACTGGCCTCAACTACCTTCTGTGGTGGAGAATTCCTTCTCTCCACAGATGCTGCCTGTCCCGCTGAGTTACACCAGCTTTTTGTATCTATCTTCGATTTAAACCAGCATCTGCAGTTCCGTCCTACACTAGTTAAGAATCTGTCAATCTCCGCCTTAAAAATATCCCACTGGCAGCCTCCACAGTCATCTGTGGCAAAGAATTCCACAGATTCACCACCTGCTGACTATAATTCCTCATCTCCTTCCTAAAGGTCCTAGACTAGTGGAAACATCCTCTCCACATCCACTCTATCCGGGCCTTTCACTATTCTGTACGTTTCAATGAGGTCCCTGCTCATTCTTCTAAACTCCAGCGACAGGCCCAGTGCCGACAAACGCTCATCATAGGTTAACCCACTCATTCCTGGGATCATTCTCGTAAACCTCCTCTGGACCCTCCCCAGAGACAGCGCATCCTCAAATATGGGGCCCAGAATTGCTCACAATATTCCAAATGAGTCTGGATCAGGCCCTGTTTGTGTATTCCAGGTCTCTCAAAATATATGCTAGCATTGCGCTTGCCTTCCTTACCACCAAAGGCAGGAGTTGAGCCCAGCCAGCCCCACCTGCTGCCTAATACTGGGGTTGTGGGGAGAGAACGGTTCTCACTGCTACAAGTTACCCGCGTGAAAAACTCTTTTGTTGCGTGCTGTGCAGTCAGTGGAAAGATGAAACGTGATTTACAGGGTGAAGGGAAGAACATTTAGCGTAAGGTAGACAAAAATGCTGGATAAACTCAGCGGGTGAGGCCGCATCTATGGAGCGAAGGAATAGGTGACGTCTCGACCCGAAACGTCACCTGTTCCTTTGCTCCATAGATGCTGCCTCACCCGCTGAGTTTCTCCAGCATTTTTGTCTACCTTTGATTTTTCCAGCATCTGCAGTTCCTTCTTAAACATTTAGCGCAAGATAACTTTGTCCAAATAAAGATGGTCTGGGGGTCTGTAACGAGGTAGATTGTAGCTCGGGAGCGGAGGGAACTCACCGCTTGGAGCGATCCCACATCTCATGCCTGGAAATCTTCTTGTAGAAAACAGGGTGATCTGTAAAAGAGGGTGGAACAGCTGAGCTGAGCTGAGGGGTCAGAGGCACAAACCCCATCTCATTCACCCCAATATCACACACTCACCCCAGTATAGGAAGCATGTGGAGGCCTTGTGCAGAGTACGTTTACCAGAATGATGGCAGGATTGGGATTGGTTTCAGTTTAATTTACCCAGCTACAGTGAAAAGCCATGGTTGCGCGCTAACCACTCAGCTAGCTACAGGCAGACGTGGGACAGACTAGCATTGTTTTCTCTGGAACGCCAGAGGTTGAGGGGAGACGATAGAAGATCAAAATTTACACTTTGGGTCTCCAAATTTGAGGAAGGACATTCTTGCTATTGAGGGAGTGCAGCGTAGGTTCACCAGGTTAATTCCCGGGATGGCGGGACTGTCATATGCTGAGAGAATGGAGCAGCTGGGCTTGTACACTCTGGAGTTTAGAAGGTTGAGAGGGGATCTCAACCTTCTGGTTGGGACGACAGATGGCACAATGGGCTGAGTGTTCGGCTGGCAACCGGAAGGTAGCCGGTTCGAATCCCGCTTGGAGTGCATACTGTCGTTGTGTCCTTGGGCAAGACACTTCACCCACCTTTGCCTGTGTGTGAATGTGTGTGAGTGATTGGTGGTGGTCGGAGGGGCCGTAGGCGCAGATTGGCAGCCACGCTTCCGTCAGTCTGCCCCAGGGCAGCTGTGGCTACAGAAGTAGCTTACCACCAACGAGTGTGACTGAGGAGTGAATGAATAATGCGATGTAAAGCGCCTTGAGTATTAGAAAGGCGCTATATAAATCCCATCTATTATTATTATTATTATTATCTCCTGGAAACATATAAGATTGTTAAGGGTTTGGACACGCTAGAGGCAGGAAACATGTTCCCGATGTTGGGGGAGTCCAGAACCAGGGGCCACAGTTTAAGAATAAGGGGTAAGCCAATTAGAACGTAGACGAGGAAACACTTTTTCTTACAGAGAGTTGTGAGGCTGTGGAATTCTCTGCCTCAGAGGGCGGTGGAGGCAGGTTCTCTGGATACTTTCAAGAGAGAGCTGGATAGGGCTCTTAAAGATAGTGGAGTCAGGGGATATGGGGAGAAGGCAGGAACGGGGTACTGATTGGGGATGATCAGCCATGATCACATTGAATGGCGGTGCTGGCTCGAAGGGCCGAATGGCCTACTCCTGCACCTATTGTCTATTGTAACAACTTTAAGAATACAGGTGGTGCAGTAAACGTGGCGACGTGTGCACTGCCTCAGTGTGATCTTGTACTTGTGAACGCAGCAAACCCTTGTTATAACAGACCATGAGAGGGGGATGGTGTCTGTTGTCAACTAATCATACAGTGTGGACACAGGCTCTTTAGCCCAACTTGCCCACACCGGCCCAGCTACACTAGACACACCTGCCTGCACTTGACCCATATCTCTCTATTCCTGTCCTATCCATGTACCTGTCTAACTGTTTCATAAACGTTGGGATAGTCCCAGCCTCAACTACCTCCTCTGGCGGCTTGTTCCATACTCTCACCACCCTCTGTGTGAAAAAGTTACCCCTCGGATTCCTATTAAATCTTTTCCCCTTCACCTTGAACCTATGTCCTCTGGTCCTCGATTCCCCTACTCTGGGCAAGAGACTCTGTACATCTACCCAATCTATTCCTCTCATGATTTTATACACCTCTATAAGATCACCCCTCATCCTCCTGCGCTCCATGGAATAGAGACCCAGCCTACTCAACCTCTCCCTATAGCTCACACCCTCTAGTCCTGACAACATCCTTGTGAATCTTTTCTGAACCCTTTCCAGCTTGACAACATCTTTCCTGTAACATGGTGCCCGGAACTGAACACAATATTCCAAATGCGGTCTCACCAACGTCTTACACAACTGCAACATGACCTCCCATTCTGAAGGAAGGAACGGCAGATGCTGGTTTTAACCAAACATAGACACAAAAAGCTGGAGTTACTCAGCATGACAGCCAGCATCTCTGGAGAGAAGGAATGGGTCAAGTCTGAAGAAGTGTCTCGACCCGAAACGTCACCCATTCCTTCTCTCCAGAGATGCCGCCTGTCCCGCTGAGTTACTCCAGCATTTTGTCTCTATACTCCAGTGTCTATTGCTGGATATAACAGAGGAAGCAGTTTGCTCCACCCACCTAGCAGTCTCCCGTGAAACAACCAATGTTGATTTCAAATACAAAGTATTTTTAATGTCCAAATATATTTTTGATACCGCAAGCTAGAAATACTAAAGAAAGGCTGTTTGTTACATTAATAGTTAAGTATTGATCTAAGCAATTGCTTGTCAATGTCAGTGCCTCGCCAATTTCAGCGCCTTCACAAGCCCACTCCACCATTCAATCATTGCTGGTCTCTGCCTCCTAATCCCATTCTCCTGCCTTCTCCCCATAACCCTTGACATCCGTTCTAAACAAGAATCTGTCTATCTCTGCCTTAATATATTCACTGACTTGGCCTCCACAGCCCTCCGTGGCAATGAGTTCCTCAGATTAACTACCCTCTGACTAAACAAGTTCCTCCTCACCTCCTTTCTAAAAGAGCGCCCTTTAATTCTGAGGCTGTGACCTCTGATCCTAGACTCTCCCACCAGTGGAAACATCCTCTCCACATCCACACTAAACCATGCCTTGTCAATCCCTTGCCAAGGACATAGAGGGGGGGAAAAGATTTAATAGGAACCTGAGGGGTAACTTTTTCACACAGAGGGTGGTGGGTGTATGGAACGAGCTGCCAGAGGAGGTAGTTGAGGCTGGGACTATCCCAACTTTTAAGAAACAGTTAGACAGGTGCATGGATAGGACAGGGAATGAGAAACAGCATATAATCCTCCAACAATTTCACCACCTCCAACGGGATCCCACCACTGGCCACATCTTCCCATCTCCACCCCTTTCTGCTTTCCGCAGAGACCGTTCCATCCGCAACTCCCTGGTCAACTCGTCCCTTCCCACCCAAACCATCCCCTCCCCAGGTACTTTCCCCAGCAACCGCAGGAGATGCAACACCTGTCCCTTTACCTCCCCCCTCAACTCCATCCAAGGACCCCGACAGTCTTTCCAGGTGAGGCAGAGGTTCACCTGCACCTCCTTCAACCTCATCTACTGTATCCGCTGTTCCAGGTGTCAACTTCTCTACATCGGCGAGACCAAGCGCAGGCTCGGCGATCGTTTCGCTGAACACCTCCGCTCAGTCCGCCTTAACCTACCTGATCTCCCGGTTGCTCAGCACTTCAACTCCCCTCCCATTCCCAATCTGATCTTTCTGTCCTGGGCCTCCTCCATTGTCAGAGTGAGGCCCAGCGCAAATTGGAGGAGCAGCACCTCATATTTCACTTGGGCAGTTTACACCCCAGCGGTATGAACACTGACTTCTCTAACTTCAAATAACCCTCGCTTTCCCTCTCTCTCCATCCCCTCCCCCTTCCCAGTTCTCCCACCAGTCTTACTGTGTCCGACTACATTCTATCTCTGTCCCGCCCCCTCCCCTGACATCAGTCTGAAGATGGGTCTCGACCCAAAATGTCACCCATTCCTTCTCTCCAGAGATGCTGCCTGTCCCGCTGAGTTACTCCAGCATTTTTGGGTCGACCATGGATAGCACAGGTTTGGAGGGATATGGACTAAACGCAGGCAGGTGGGACTAGTGTAGATGGGATATGTTGGACGGTGTGGGCAAGTTGGGCTGAAGGGCCTGTTTCCATGCTGTATCACTCTGTGACTCTAGTGGACAACAGACACCCCCCCCCCCATGGTCCGTTATAACAAAGGTTGTACATGAGGTTGGACAAGGAAGGTTTCGACTGAACTGTGTGGAGTAAGTGATTTCCACAGCGTAACATAGAAACATAGACAATAGGTGCAGGAGTAGGCCATTCGGCCCTTCGAGCCAGCACCGCCATTCAATATGATCATGGCTGAAGGGTGGTGGGCTGCCAGAGGAGGTAGTTGAGGCTGAGACTGTGGGACTTTGAGGCTGGCGTAGTCGGAGACAGTAAGACTAGTGGGACAACTGGGAAGGGGGAGGGGATTGGACTGAGCGGAGGTGTTCAGTGAAATGATCGCCAAGCCTGCACTTGGTCTCGCCGATGTAGAGAAGTTGACAGCGGGGGGGGGGGGGGGGTAGGTGTGACAATAGGTGTGAGTTATGGTGGACAGGTGGCCCCTCACTCACCTGGCTGCGGGCCCCTGCGCTGCTGGTGGCCCTGTGCCGGGGGCCGGTTGAAGTTGAAGAGCCGGTCCCTCTCGCTCTGCAGGTCGTTCTGGAACTTCCTCTCCTCCTTCAGCAGGGCCAAGCGACGCACCCGCTCCCGAGAGTGAGAGATGAACCAGGGCCGGTTCATGCTCAGCGCGTCCTGGGGGCAGGGAGAGAGAGAGAGGGGCAGTGTCAACACGGGGGGGGCTTACACACACCGTTGAGTTACACAGCATGGAAACAGGCCCTTCGGCCCGACTCACCCATGCTGGTGGAGAGGACCCGCCCCCTCACACCGTTACACCAATGAGCTAGCTCCCTACCCACCCAGTCAGTCCCGGTGACCCCACAACACCAACCCCCCTCCGCTGGGCCCCTCCTCCAATAGTGAAAGGCCTGGATGGAGTGGATGTGGAGAGGATGTTTCCACCAGAGGGAGAGTCTAGGACTAGAGGACACAGCCTCAGAATTAAAGGATGTTCCTTTAGGGAGATGAGGAGGAATTTCTTTAATCAGAGGGTGGTGAATCTGTGGAATTCTTTGCCACAGACGGCTGTGGAGAGAAGTCCGTGGATATTTTTAAGGCAGAGATAGATAGATTCTTGATTAGTGCGGGTGTCAGAGGTTATGGGGAGAAGGCAGGAGAATGGGGTTAGGAGGGAGAGATAGATCAGCCATGATTGAATGGTGGAGTGGACTTGATGGGCCGAATGGCCTAATTCTACTGCGATCACTTATGAGTGAGGAGTGACCCCGTGGAGAGGGCAGCCCCTCAGGGGCGAGTGTTGAGTGGGGGATGGGCAGAGAGCACGGAACCAGGGGCCCGTCTTGTCATGCGAGGGTCCCTGTCACTGCTCACAGGCCTGAAGGTGAGAGGGGCGACGTCCAGAGGTCCAGGGAAACCTGATAGGAGTATATGAACTTATCAGAGGCATAGATAGGGTAGACAGTCGCAACCTTTTCCCCAGGATGGAAATGTCAAATATACTTTACTGTAAAGATACAGCGAGGGAACAGGCCCTTCAGCCCATCGAGTCGGTGCCGACCAGCATTCACCCCGTACACTAGCACTATCCTACACACACTAGGGACAATTTACAGAGGCCAATTATCCTACAAACCTGCACGTCTTTGGAGTGTGGGAGGAAACCATCGCAGTCACTGGGAGAACGTACAAGCTCGTTACAGACGAAACCGCAGTCGCGATGGAACCCGGGTCTCTGGCGCCGTGAGGCAGCAACTCTACCGTTGCACCACCGAGCCGCCAATATGCTGAGAGAATGGAGCAGCTGGGCTTGTACACTCTGGAGTTTAGAAGGATGAGAGGGTATCGTATTGAAACTTATAAGATTATTCAGGGATTGGACACACTAGAGGCAGGAAACATGTTCCCGATGTTGGGTG
The DNA here is from genome assembly GCF_010909765.2 of Amblyraja radiata. Classification (NCBI taxonomy): domain Eukaryota; kingdom Metazoa; phylum Chordata; class Chondrichthyes; order Rajiformes; family Rajidae; genus Amblyraja; species Amblyraja radiata. The sequence continues at coordinate 180,373,137 of NC_045956.1, forward strand.
AGTCCAGAACCAGGGGCCATAGTTGAAGAATAAGGGGTAAGCCATTTAGAACGGAGACGAGGAAACAGTTTTTCACCCAGAGAGTGGTGAGTCTGTGGAATTCTCTGCCTCAGAGGGCGGTGGAGGCCGGTTCCCTGGATACTTTCAAGAGAGAGCTAGATAGGGCTCTTAAAGATAGCGGAGTCACGGGATATAGGGAGAAGGCAGGAATGGGGTACTGATTGGGGATGCACAGAGTCTCTTGCCCAGAGTAGGGGAATCGAGGACCAGAGGACATAGGTTTAAGGTGAAGTGGAAATGATTTAATAGGAATCAGAGGGGTAACTTTTTCACACAAAGGGTGGTGGGTGCATGGAATGAGCTGCCAGAGGAGGTAGTTGAGGCTGGGACTATCCCATCGTTTAAGACAGGTATATGGATAGGACAGGTTTGGCGGGATCAGGACCAAGCGCAGGCAGGTGGGACTAGTGTAGCTGGGACATTGTTAGCCGGTGTGGGCGAGTTGGGCCGAAGGGCCTGTTTCCACACTGTATCACTCTTTGACAATGACTCTAGGTAAGATGTTGTCAAGCTGGGAAGGATGGGGAGAAGATTTACGAGGCTGTGGCCAGAACTCGTGTCTGAGCTACAGGGAGAGGTTGAGCCGGCTGGGACTCTATTCCTTGGAGCGCAGGAGGATGAGGGGTGATCTTATAAAGGTGTATAAAATCATGAATAGGGTGAATGTACAGAGTCTTTTACCCAGAGTAGGGAGATTGGGCACAGGTTTAAGGTGAGTGGGTGGGGGTGAGGTCCATGATTTCCACACAGATAGTGCTGGACACATTGACGGACACATTGACGGAGACAGAGACTCACCCCGAGGGAGATGGGTACGAGGGAGGAGATGGTCTTCCCTGGGGCCCAGCCCCCCTGCTGCTCATGGCCGTCCTCGTTACTCCAGGCCTCCTGGAGTTGTCTCTGCCGTAGGGGCTCTCTCCAGCGGCGGGGGACCTCGTCCCGCCGGCCCCAGGCCTCGCACCAACGCTGCCTGGGCTCTGGAACATTCTCCTTCCTCCAGTCCTCCTGCAGCTCGGTGGCAGGGATGTACCAGGCCACGGCTGTGGGAGTAACACAGTTAGCACAGGCCCCACTGTGGGAGTAACACAGTTAGCACAGGCCCCACTGTGGGAGTAACACAGGGAGCACAGGCCCCACTGTGGGAGTAACACAGTTAGCACAGGCCCCACTGTGGGAGTAACACAGTTAACACAGGCCTCACTGTGGGAGTAACACAGTTAGCACAGGCCCCACTGTGGGAGTAACACAGTTAACACAGGCCTCACTGTGGGAGTAACACAGTTAGCACAGGCCCCACTGTGGGAGTAACACAAATAACACAGGCCTCACTGTGGGAGTAACACAGGGAGCACAGGCCCCAGGGACAGACCCCCAGACGGGGATAATGACACAACGCAGTACAGGAAGATTGAGAAGCTCGAGCCCTGGTGTGGAGTCAACCTTTCTCTCAATGTCACCAATGCCAGTTTCACTGGAGCTTCATTGGTACATGACAATGAACTGACCTTCGAAACCAAGGAGATAGTGACCGACATCAGCATCAACCGACACACATCCCACACACACCCCAGTGTGTATCAAACTTCCCATTAGATTGGTTGAAACCCCCCCCACACCGACCTTCCCCTCCCCCACACTGTACCCCCCCCCACACTGTACCCCCTCCCCCACACTGTACCCCCCCTCCCCCACACTGTACCCCCCTCCCCCACACTGTACCCCCCTCCCCCACACTGTACCCCCCCTCCCCCACACTGTACCCCCCTCCCCCACACCGACCCCCCCCCCACACTGTACCCCCCTCCCCCACACCGACCCCCCCCCCACACTGTACCCCCCTCCCCCACACCGACCCCCCCCCCCACACTGTACCCCCTCCCCCACACTGACCCCCCCCCCACACCGACCCCCCCCCCACACTGTACCCCCCTCCCCCCACACCTGACCCCCGCCCCCACACCGAGCCCCCCTCCCCACACTGTACCCCCCCTCCCCCACAACCGACCCCCCTCCCCCACACTGTACCCCCCCTCCCCCACACCTGTACCCCCCCTCCCACAGCACCGACCCCCCTCCCCACACTGTACCCCCCTCCCCCACACTGTACCCCCCTCCCCCCCACACTGTACCCCCTCCCCCACACTGTAACCCCCCCCCCCCCACACTGTACCGCCCTCCCCCACACTGTACCCCCCTCCCCCACACTGTACCACCCCTCCCCCACACTGTACCCCCTCCCCACACTGTACCCCCCCCCCCACACTGTACCCCCTCCCCCACACTGTACCCCCCTCCCCCACACTGTACCCACCCCCCTCCCCACACTGTACCCCCCCCCCCCCCACACTGTACCCCCTCCCCCACATGTACCACCCTCCCCACACTGTACCCCCTCCCCCCACACTGTACCCCCCCCTCCCCCACACTGTAACCCCCCCCTCCCCCACAACTGTACCCCCCTCCCCCACACTGTACCCCCCCCTCCCCCACACTGTACCCCCCCCCTCCCCCACACTGTAGCCCCCCCTCCCCCACACTGGTAACCCCCCTCCCCCACACTGTACCCCCCCCTCCCACCCCACACTGTACCCCCCTCCCCCACTCTGTACCCCCCCCACACCGACCCCCCTCCCCAACACTGTACCCCCCTCCCCCACACCGACCCCCCTCCCCCACACACTGTACCCCCCCCCCACACTGTACCCCCCCCCCCCCCCCACACTGTGTACCCCCCTCCCCCCACACTGTACCCCCCCTCCCCCACACTGTGTACCCCCCCCACACTGTACCCCCCCCCCCCCACACTGCCCCCCTCACCCCACACTGTACCCCCCTCCCCACACTGTACCCCCTCCCCCACACTGTACCCCCTCCCCCACACTGTACCCCCCCCCACACTGTACCCCCCTCCCCCCACAGTGTACCCCCCTCCCCCACACTGTACCACCCCCTCCCCCACACTGTACCCCCCTCTCCCCACACTGTACCCCCCCCACACTGTACCCACCCCCCCCCCCACACTGTACCCCCCTCCCCCACACTGTACCCCCCTCCCCCACACTGTACCCCCCCCCCACACTGGCCCCCCCCCCCCCCCACACTGTAAACCCCCGCCCCAACACTGTAACCCCCCCTCCCCACAACTGTAACCCCCACTCCCCCACACTGTCCCCTCCCCACACTGTAACCCCCGCCCCAACACTGTACCCCCCTCCCCCACAACTGTACCCCTCCCCCACCGGTACCCCCTCCCCCAGCACTGTACCCCCTCCCCCAACTGAACCCCCCCTCCTCCCAGAAAAACACTGGGGTAACCCCCCGCCCACACTGTTAACCCCTCCCAAACACTGTAACCCCCTCCCCCACACTGTAACCCCCTCCCCCAAACTGTACCCCCCCTCCCCCACACTGTACCCCCCCCCCCCCACACTGTAACCCCCTCCCCAACACTGTACCCCCCCTCCCCCACACTGTACCCCCTCCCCCACACTGACCCCCCCACACTGACCCCTCCCCCACACTAGCGGTACCCCCTCCCCCACACTGTACCCCCACACTGACCCCTCCCCCACACTGTACCCCCCTCCCCCACACTGTACCCCCCTCCCCCACACTGACCCCCCACACTGTAACCCCCCACACTGACCCCCTCCCCCACACTGTACCCCCCTCCCCACACTGTACCCCCCCTCCCCCACACTGTACCCCTCCCCCACACTGTACCCCCCACACTGACCCTCCCCACACTGTAACCCCCCTCCCCACACTGTACCCTCCCCCCCCCCCACCTGTACCCCCTCCCCCACACTGACCCCCCCACTGTACCCCCCACACTGACCCCTCCCCCACACTGTAACCCCCCCCCCCCACACTGTACCCCCCTCCCCCACACTGTACCCCCCTCCCCCACACTGTACCCCCCTCCCCCACACTGTACCCCCTCCCCCACCACTGTACCCCCTCCCCCACACTGTACCCCCCCTCCCCCACACTGCCCCCCTCCCCCACACTGCCCCCCCTCCCCCACACTGCCCCCCTCCCCCACACTGTACCCCCCCTCCCCCACACTGTACCCCCCTCCCCCACACTGACCCCCCTCCCCCACACTGTACCCCCCTCCCCCACACTGTACCCCCTCCCCCACACTGTACCCCCCCTCCCCCACACTGTACCCCCTCCCCCACACTGTACCCCCCTCCCCCACACTGCCCCCCTCCCCCACACTGCCCCCCCCCCCCCACACTGCCCCCCTCCCCCACACTGTACCCCCCCCTCCCCCACACTGTGCCCCCCTCCCCCACACTGTACCCCCCCTCCCCCACACTGTCCCCCCCTCCCCCACACTGCCCCCCTCCCCCACACTGTACCCCCTCCCCCACACTGACCCCCCTCCCCCACACTGTACCCCCTCCCCCACACTGCCCCCCTCCCCCACACTGCCCCCCCTCCCCCACACTGCCCCCTAACCTGGGTTGCGTTTGCTGGGCTTGTTGGCGAGGGAGCTGCCTCTGCCCTTGCCCCTGGGCCAGGTGTCCGTGCGGTCCCGCTGCTCGCCCCCTTTGTGCAGGCTGACGTCAGAGTCGGGGGAAGGGAAGGTCACTCCCACATCTCGGGTGTGCTTCCTGGTGGCCTCCGGGACGATCTCCAGGGAACCTGGAGCCAGAGAGAGCAGCCGTCAGACCCAGGGGGACCCACACACGGCCTGGGCTATCAGTGAGGAGCAGCTGCCTACATCCACACACAGCTACTGCAGACGGTGTCTGTTGTCAACTAATCATACAGTGTGGAAACAGGCTCTTTAGCCCTACTTGCCCACGCCGGCCAACATCCCAGCTACACAAGTCCCACCTGCCATCATTTGCCCCATATCCCTCCAAACCTGTCCTATCCATGTACCTGTCTAAATGCTTCTTAAACATTACGATAGTCCCAGCCTCAACTACCTCCTCTGGCAGCTCGTTCCATACACCCACCACCCTCTGTGTGAACAAGTTACCCCTCAGATTCCTATTAAATTTTTTCCCCTCCCACATTGAACCTGTGTCCTCTGGTCCTCGATTCCCCTACTCTGGGCAAGAGACTCTGTACATCTACCCGATCTATTCCTCTCATGATTTTATACACCTCTATAAGATCTCCCCTCATCCTCCTGCGCTCCATGGAATAGAGACCCAGCCTACTCAACCTCTCCCTGTAGCTCACACCCTCTAGTCCTGGCAACATCCTCGTAAATCTTTTCTGAACCTATCCAAGCTTGACAATATCTTTCCTATAACACGGTGCCCGGAACTGAACACAATATTCTAAATGCGGTCTCACCGACGTCTTATACAACTGCAACATGACCTCCCAACTTCTATACTCAATACTCTGACTGATGAAGGCGAAAGTGCCAAAAGCCTGTTTGACCACCTTATCTACCTGCGACTCGACCTTCAAGGAACCATGCACCTGTACTGCTAAATCCCTCTGCTCTACAACACTACCCAGAGGCCTACCATTTACTGTGTAGCTCCTGCCCATGTTCAACGTCCCAAAATGCAACACCTCACACTTCTCTGTATTAAATTCCATCAACCATTCCTCTGGCCACCTGGCCAATCGATCCAGATCCTGCTGCGATCGTTCACAACCATCTTCACTATCTGCAAAACCACTAACTTTTGTATCATCAGCAAACTTGCTAATCTTACCCTGTATGTTCTCATCCAAATCATTGATGTAGATGAGAAACAGTAATGGACCCTGTGGCACACCACTAGTCACAGGCCTCCATTCTGAGAAGCAACCTTCCACCATCACCCTCTGCTTCCTTCCATGGACGAATTTGCTATCCATTCAGCTATCTCTCCTTGGATCCCATGCGATCTAACCTTCCAGAACAGCCTACCATGCGGCACCTTGTCACATGATTCACACTGCATACCTTCATACTTTGCTGGTGTGAGATGGAATTGGCTAGGATAGACGGGCAAATGATACTTAAAGGATTGACGGTAGAGATGCAATGGCAAAGAATTAAAGACCACATGGATGAACTACAACATCCCTGTTCATCCCTGTCTGGTGAAAAAATAAAACCGGGAAGGCGGCTCAGCTGTGGCTAACGAGGGAAATTAGGGATCGTGTTAAATCCAAGGAAGAGGCATATAAATAGGCCAGAGGAAGCAGCAAACAGGAGGATTGGGGGACATTTAGAACTCAACAGAAGAGGAAAAAACGGGGTCAATTAAGTGGGGGGGGGAAAAAAGCATGAAAGAAAACTTGTGGGGAATATAAAAACTGACTGTTAAAGCTTCTACAGATATGTGAAGAGGAAAAGATTAATGAAGACAAATGTAGGACCTTTATAGACAGGTAAATATATAATGGGAAACAAATTTATACATTTATAATGGCAGACCAGTAAACATAGAAAATGTAGAAAATAGGTGCAGGAGGAGGCCATTCGGCCCTTCGAGCCAGCACTGCCTTTCATTGTGATCATGGCTGATCATCCACAATCAATAACCCGTGCCTGCCTTCTCCCCATATCCCTCGATTCCACTAGCCCCTAGAGCTCTATCTAACTCTCTCTTAAATTAATCCAGTGAATCGGCCTCCACTGCCCTCTGTGGCAGGGAATTCCACAAATTCACAGCTCTCTGGGTGAAAAGGTTTTTCTCACCTCAGTTTTAAATGACCTCCCCTTTATTCTAAGACTGTGGCCCCTGGTTCTGGACTCGCCCAACATTGGCAACATTTTTCCAGCATCTAGCTTGTCCAGTCATTTTATAATTTTATATGTTTCTATAAGATCCCCCTCATCCTTCTAAACTCCAGTGAATACAAGCCTAGTCTTTTCAATCTTTCCTCATATGACAGTCCCGCCATCCCGGGGATTTTGGTTACTAAGGAAGACACAAACAATCTCCCAGAAATACTAGGGGACCCAGGATCTAGCATGAGGGAGGAACTGAAGGTAATCCACATTAGTCAGGAAATTGTGTTAGGTGAACTGTTGGGACTCGAGACCGATAAACGTTCCCGATGTTGGGGGAGCCCAGAACCAGGGGTCACAGTTTAAGAATAAGGGGCCGGCCATTTAGGACTGAGATGAGGAAAAAACCTTTTCACCCAGAGAGTTGTGAATCTGTGGAATTCTCTGCCACAGGGGGCAGTGGAGGCCAATTCACTGGATGTATTCGAGAGTTAGATATACTGTCATTCTTAGGGCTAACGGAATCAAGGAATATGGGGGAAAAGCAGGAACGGGGTACTGATTTTGGATGATCAGCCATGATCATATTGAATGGCGGTGTAGACCTGAAGGGTTGAATGGCCTCCTCCTGCACCTATTGTCTATGTTTCTATCCTACACACACACTAGGGACAATTTACATTTACCAAGCCAATTAACCTACAAATCTGTACGTCTTTGGAGTGTGGGAGGAAACTGAAGATCTCGGGGGGGGAAAACCTACGCAAGTCACGGGGAGAACGTGCAAACTGTGTACAGACAGCACCCGTATAGTCAGGATTGACCCCGGGTCCCTGGCGCTGTGAGGCAGCTGCTTTACCCGCTGGGCCACCGTGCTGGCTGGAGTCCCCTTGGATGGGGAAGGGTTACGGGAGTAAAGAAGGCTGGCAGTCAGCGTGCGTGTGAGTGAGTGAGTGAGCGGTGAGTTCACTGACCTGCCTGAACTCCCTGGTCCACCAGCCGGACGCCCTTCCTGGTGACCAGCCTGGCGGTGGGGCGGCGGGGGGGCCGAGCGGCCGCAGAGTCTGACGTGGTGGACCAGAGCGGGGGAGGTGGCGGCTGAGACACCTGTGGGGGGTGGGGGGGGAAGAGAGAAGCGTCAGCCCAGGTGTGTGTGTGTGTGTGGCAGCAGCAGCTGCAGCAGCAGCAGGGAGTGGGGTCAGGTACATGTGGAGCACATGTGGACACCTGTGTGGGGTGGGTCAGGTCTCACCCTGTGTGGGCATGGGGGACATGGAGGCCTGTGGGGTATCAGTGTGATGCCAGGCCAGTGGGTACATGGGGCGGGCACGGGGAACACACAGATGTAGGATACACCCATCGCCGCGCTGGGCCTGGACACGGGACGGGCGGCAGGGTGACGGGAAAGGTTGGGGACCTGGGCCAAACGCAGCCACATAGGACCAGAGTTGAACCTGCTGCTACTGCGCTGTGTGGCTCCAGGTGGCTGGGGACCGGCATCGTGCAGGCAGCTCGTCACAGCAGGGGGGACCGGGCAGGACAGGGAGGGGGGGGGGGGGGGACACAGGGGGGTTGGGAGTGGGAGGGACATGGGGAGAATGTGGGGAAAGAGGGAAATGGGGAGACAGAGGGAATGTGTGGGAGGCAGCAGGGGATGGAGGGAGGTGTGGGGAAGCCCAGACTGACCTGTGGAGGTTCAGTTGAGGGGGGAGAGGAGCGGCAAGAGGAGAGGGGGAAGGA